>NC_091060.1:107828397-108149079 GCF_000393655.2 Nicotiana sylvestris | reverse complement strand
ATTATTTATTTTGTTTGTTGTTCATATTTGTATTTTATGTTAGTTGTTTTTATATGTAATATTGACCTTTTTAGCGTAGTAAAATATAGAGCCTTTTAGTGTAGTAAAATATAGAGCCTTTTAGCGTAGTAAAATGTAGAGCCTTTTAGCGTAGAGTCTATGTAGTTTAAGTATGTAGTAGCTGCAAAATCTATCCAATTACACTTTATAAAATTAATTATTTAATTTATAACAATAAACTTACAAAAGTAACAAATTAATATATGTTGTAAAATTAACTCAAATATCGAGTCTGGAACTCATACATAATTAATCAATCCAATTTTAAACATAATTAATTATTTGATTTATTAAGCTAACAGACACAATTCTAAAAATGTTGAAATTAACACGCATAATAATTAAGGATAACTCGGTGCTACCGGGCCTCAAATATCGAGCCTGGAACCCACACATAATTAATCAATCCAATTTTAAACATAATTAATTATTTAATTTATTAAGCTAACAGACACAATTCTAAAAATGTTGAAATTAACACGCATAATAATTAAGAATAATTCGGTGCTACCGGGCCTCAAATATCGAGCCTGGAACCCATACATAACTATTCAGTCCAATTTTAAACATAATTAATTATTTAATTTATTAAGATAACACACACAATTCTAAAAATATTGAAATTAACACGCATAATAATTAAGGATAACTCGGTGCTATCGGGCCTCAAATATCGAGCTTGGAACCCGTACATAATTATTTAGTCCAATTTTAAACATAATTAATTATTTAATTTATTAAGCTAACACACACAATTCTAAAAATGTTGAAATTAACACACATAATAATTAAGGATAACTCGGTGCTACCGGGCCTCAAATATCGAGCCTGGAACCTATACATAATTATTCAGTCCAATTTTAAAAATAATTAATTATTTAATTTATTAAGCTAACACACACAATTAATTTTGTTTAAATTATAGTAGACGACATGGACTTTCCTCCACCTGCGCATCCCGGACCTGCCGAGGATCAGCTACTAGTGTTGCAGGGCGACCATAGGTCCTCATTTGTATGGGAGGGATAACTATCGATGCAGCCTCTCCGCCCCAGGAGACCTGACGATTTGTGGGAGTTCATCGGGGAGCATCCTTTCCATGCTCGCGTAGTCGCGCGCCTACAGGCTACGGGCTTCTATACAATTTTTGAGCTTGAACGGATGCAGCTTGATTGGTCTCTCATCACGGCCTTGGTAGAGCGGTGGCGACCGGAGACGCATACTTTTCACTTGCCCACTGGAGAGGCTACCATCACGCTGGAGGATGTTCAGGTTTTGTACGGGCTGCGCGTAGATGGACGGGTCGTAGCACTGCCCCAGTACATTAGATCCATGACGCGTGCGCAATTTTTGGATATGATGATGCATTTTACTGGTTATAGACCTCAGGGGACGCTGGGGGTAGTCGCGTTGCTTTGTCAGCCATTAGAGATCATATGGCGTTTTTGCACCCAGACATTACCGGCGAGATGGAGGATCTCCATATTGAGAGGTACACGTGGTTGGCGCTGCTCCTGCTTTTCGGGTGTGTCTTGTTCCCGAACACTTCGGGGAGTAAAGTGAGTATGCGCTTTCTCCATCATCTTCAAGAGTTGGATGGTTTACCCTAGTACAGTTGGGGTGTTGTTGTTCTCGCATACCTGTATAGGAGCATGTGTCGGGAGAGCATGGGCGCAGCGGTGGACATATGTGGTTTTCTGCCCCTCCTACAGGTGACAACATTTTTGAATACTCTGTTCATTTCTCCGAATTCTATATGGTCGAAATGACTCATAAATTTTACATCAACCTTTTATCTTAGGTTTGGGCCTGGCAGCGGATCATGCCGTTGCAGCCACCTCTACCAGCACTTGCGCCTGGTGAGGCTTATCCGTTTCTCCCTCTAGCTTCTAGGTGGATTCTCCGGCGTGGGAACTACCAAGGGACCGATGCTCATCATAATCTCCCCCTTATCAGGGATGTGCTAGATATGCTGGTGGACAGACAGGTGGATATGTACCTACACTTACTTGTTTAAATTGAGTTGTGTTGCGCATCCTCGATTTTATGTTATTATTTGGCAGTTCATCTGGACGCCATACAACGACGAGTTGGTAGCTCAGCTGCCCTTTTATGGATCAGTCGCTCGAATGCTTTGGAGCACCTCCGTCCCGATGATCTTCTTCGATATGGTTGAGTATCATGCCACAGAGCGTGTGCTTCGCCAGTTTCACTGTCCCCAGCCTATACCGAGGGATCCTGTATGGGTGGCTATACACTATCAGCGGGATGACTGTGCCAGACTGGACGATATATATATGGGATGGCTAGAGCAGCAGGTCCTTATTTGAGAGGAGCACCGAGCTGACCGTATTCCGCCAGCACCTACATTTACCCAGGAGGCCACTATTCATATGTATGCGTCATGGTACCGCCGTCACACCCGACTGATTATCGGGAACCTCATTCATGTACTTGGCGAGCGCTACAGACCATACGCCGGGAGACACGAGGCACTGATATATTTTTTGGCTTATTAATATCGTATAATTGTGATATAGCGTTATTTAATTAATATTTTAAATATTTCACAGGCTATTGGCCATCATCACCTCTACCAGTTGGGACAGGAAATATAGCAGTATACCGACATCCCTGCAGTCGTTGACTATGGCCGGCGGGTGGCACAGTTGGCTCGTCGGACCCTGTTTCAGGCGAGAGATGCCGCAAGGTTGGACCACGAGGTTCAGTATGCGGCGCCAGAGGACTACCATCGGGGTAGGGGTATCCCACGAGGCAGGGGTAGGGCACGAGGGAGGGGTGCCCCACGGGGTCGCGGGGGTTGCGGGGGATGGCGAGGAGGTGGTCCCTAGCAAGGGGCGTGGAGGCACCTGTCGACCCACCTGTTGAGGGACATGATGAGGACTTTGGAGTTTTGGCGCTTGGAGATAATCAACCGGGCTATATACCTCGGGAAGATGAGCTTTCCAGCAGCATGTCTTCGTACAGCCTTCATCTATCTCTGCCAGCATCGCAGGTCACCCCGTCAGGAGCATTGTCGATCACGGGTACATTCGACGGGGATGTATACCAGTACTTTGCATGCCCATCTACCGCAGCTGAGGATCGGCCCACCCGGGACATGGATGGCGGGCGCAGGTTGAGTTATGCCTCATCCCCGGCGGTTGATGCAGATCTACCACAGGCGCAGGTATGTTTGTATTACTTTAAAATTTCAATTTGTTTTCTTTTCCTTAATGAGCTGCCATTAATTAATTTTTAAGGTTTTTATGAAGGCTTCGTCCCAACCCATCTTTGAGGCCACTACATGCTTTGATGAGGACACCACGGATGCATATATTCAAGAGGACTACGAGACCACGATGGGAATATATTTTTTGACTTAACACGTACAATACAAATATACTTTGTCACCTGCTAAGTTTAGTACTTGTTTTGTAGGTTGCTGACGGCCCGACGGCCTATTCTTCTGATCCTGCCAGTTGTGGTGTCGATGCTGCTGCACATCCTCACATAAAGAGGCGGCTTGATGACGATGATCCAGATAGTGTACCCGGGCGACAGGGGATGCGACTCAGGTCAGCAGCAGCACTGAAGCACACAGGCTGCGGGACTCACTGATTTACTTAGGTTTTTAGTTTGTGTAAATAGTTCATTATGTAATTAATGATAACAATTATCTTTTAACAACATTTTTATTTTAATTGCGTTTGAACAGCAGTTTTACTTAAACAGTACACAAGAAACACAAACATTGCAAACGTAACACAAAAAGAAACAGTAGAACTAAAACCATCACTGCACAAAGGATAACTAAAACCAGTTTTTTTCACATGATTTTCATCTTTTTCAGAACGACAAGACAACTCCAAAAAATGCAGTACTATACCACTCTTTATGTATTAAATTTTTTTGCAATAAACCAGCTTTTTTACATAGTTTTTATCTTTTTCAGAACGACAAGACAACTCCATAAAATGCAGTACTATACCACGCTTTATGTATTAAATTTTTCTGCAATAAACCAGCTTTTTTCACATGGTTTTCATCTTTTTCAGAACGACAAGACAACTCTATAAAACGCAGTACTATACCACGCTTTATGTATTTTGTCTCGCCTATAAATAACGGCATTATTGTAGTTATTTTGTGTGCTCAAAAATTAGTAAAAGCAAATATTTCATTAAAAGTAAGGTTTTTTTACTAAAAGCAAATATTTCATTAAATGGCTCAACCTCTTCGTCCACCAAAGTGCAACTGTGGAAAAGAATGCTCGATGCAAAATTGTTGGGACGGTGGTGAAGTTGGACGCCGCTACTGGTGCTGTATGAACCAGTTATCCAAGGTTCCCCGCGAACCTATTTGTGATTTTGAGGAATGGGTTGATGAACCATGTTATCAGGAATGCTACAGAGAACAACTGCAGTTTCTTCATAATATGTGTTTATGCCAACGGGAAACACAAAGAGAAAGCGATAGAATTATTGTAGAAATGAGGGCGAAACTGAAGGAGGTGGGAGAAGAAAAATGGAAAGCACAATGGAATTGTGAAACACAAAAGGAACGAAAAAAAAAATATAAAGGGGAACTTGCGGAGGTGAAGGCGAAACTGAAAGAGGTAGAAGAAGAAAAAGAACGAATGAAAGAACGATTTAAGTGGTTGGAGCGGAGAATAAATGGCAACCGGGACTAAACATTGGCATGTATGTGTTTAGTGTATTTTTCATATTTCATGTATTTTTATTATGTTGGCCTGTTATGTTTGTGTTTGTGCTGTAGTAATGTTTTATTTACATTTTCCTACAATTAAACAGCTTTTTCTTCACTTATTCCAAATTGTGGAACATAATTTTATTTGATATATATTGCAACATACACAAGTACAAACACGTATTACAAAAAATAATACCAAAATAAAAGACTAGGGGTATCCTTGATAGTTGGGTACATTCGACGAACTTGCACCAGGAGCCGGATTACCACCGCCACGCACACCACCTGAAGGACATTTACGACGGTCGTGTCCTATTTGCGAGAATATACCACATTTACGCGCATAAACGGTGTCACCAACATCCATTTGGTTCCGTATACGCGTTCTCTTTTGCACTTGCAGCTTGCGCAAATAATCCTTGTTACATACCATCTTAAAAGGTTCCGACGGCCAATAATGCTCAGCACCTAATGGTTGCAACTTCCCATTATACGTGTCTACGTATGCAGCAACATTGTATTGCCTATCAATATAGTTTGTTGCCCCATATCCAACTTGTTGAAAGTACTTCAACGCATGTGCGCACGATATGTGGTAGATGGTCCATTTCCCACATGAACATAACCTTCTATTTTCATTCACTGTATGTAGATTATTCCCACGGTGTCCGCGGATAGCGGTCTTAACTTCAAAAACACCCCGTTTATGATCATACTGAATAAATGAATGTCACTGTGCTCGCCTCCTGGACCTTTCAAATCTTCTCATGGGTATTGACATAAATTGAACACTCATGTCCATCAATGCTGATGCAGCTGCATGCCTTTCAACAAACCTCTCTGCACTCTGTTTGAATGTCATGCGGACCATGGCAGTGACAGGTAGTCCACGGGCAGACTTCAACAAGCCGTTGAATGACTCCGACACGTTTGTAGTGAGGGCTCCCCATCGTCTTCCGCCATCAGCATGTAATGTCCACATGTGAAGCTCATGCCCCATCAACCAAGTATAGGCTCGTGGTTCTAATTGCCGGATCGCTTCCATGCGCCTCGTGAATTTGCACTGCTGGTGCTCAGTTGCAGCCATCCACATTAAGTCATGCAATGCCTTGTCAAGATATTTCTTCTGGAAATTGGCCTTCAGGTGACGCACACAGTAACGGTGGTATACATATGGTTCCTATCATTCAGGCAAGTGACGTACAGAACTTAAAATACCACCATGCCGATCTGATATTAGACAAATACCTGAACGCTGTTTGACAACGTGCTACTTCAAGTAGTTCAAAAAAAGCGTCCATGTCTCTTCACTTTCGTTGGCACATATGGAAAAAGCTAGTGGAAATATTTGCCCGTTGGCATCTACTGCAACTGCAATCAAAAGCTTAATATCATACTTTCCATAGACATGAGTACCGTCTATGGAAATAATAGAAAGAAAATGCACAAAACCATCAATTGTTGGTTTAAATGACCAGAACACATAGTTGAAAATATATTACGGTCTGTCCGGACTCCGCTCACGCCTCCATTCAACAACAGTCCCGGGGTTAAAGTGTTGCAGTGCGGCCATGTACCTGGGCAGATTTGAAAAGACTTATCCCAATCGCCATAAATAAGTTCAAAGGCACGTTTGCGACCGAGATATGTCTTTCTTTTGGTTATAGTACAACCATACTCCTGGTGGACTGCTGTAATACACTCTTTAATCTTGAACCTAATGAACACTTTCAAATATGGAATCAAGACAAGAGAAATCAAGTCCACATCCAAGTTGAAGTGATTCTCATTATATGTGTCCATTTCACATTTGTGCTCACTAATAAATTTACCCACTTTCCACAAACCTGATTTCTTCTTGGTGGCACGCAACATCCAGTGACAACCCATAAAGTCTCTACGACATACAACCTTGTATTTCTCCGTAGTTGACTCACTTACCGTCATCTCACGGCACTCTCTTATACTGTAGATTTTTATAGCCCTAATTAAGCGAGCTTTATCAGGGAAATACATGCCCTTTATCAGAACAGCTGGTCTAGACTCATCCCACTTCGCTGACCGAAATTCATCATCATCCCTTGTGAGGGCATCCACGTTCGGCATGCTTGGAAAATTATCAAGGTAGGGAATATTCCGCTCATGAAATGGTACGTGGGACTCGTACACTCTTGGTCTAGCGGGAGGTGGAGAAACATGCTCCTTCGTCAGCTCAGGTTCAACATTCACTTCCTCCTCATCATGGAAGGGTGTGTCATCTCTAGACTCATCCGCATTGTTGCCATAATCACTATCATCTTCCTGACTCTGCACATCTGCCAAATCACGAGTAAATACGCCATCTATGGGCAACTGTGTGAGGTTAGGAGCTTCAAGAATTTCGTTTTCACTGCACAAAAATAACAAAATGATAATATACCCAACTAGATAAATACTTTAGATATAGCTATATCACTTTACTTACAAGTCGTACTGTCTTGACGTTTCATGATGGATATTTGCTTGTTGGTGATGACTCCCGGATGGACCACCGTGGTCCAATACTCCAGAACTACACATATTCCAACTAGGGGCGGGGTCATAACTTGTAAAATTCGTATCCGGACGGTACCCCCTATGAAAAATATGAGTGTTAATACAAATCCAATTAAAACATAAAATAAACATCGCTAAAGCACCCACGGAATTGAAGTTTACCAGTCGTCTTGTTGATTATATAAAGTCGAAAAATTATTTTGCGGCTGCTCATTCGCTGGTGGTGACAAGTTTAAATCAAGGCAAGCTCTTTCATCAGCAATCTGTCCGGCAAAAACTGCTCCAGAATAACCACCCGATGACTGGGGGTTATCCTTACTATGCACACCCTCATTATTGGGAACGTCTTCCACCTTGACGTACATTTCCAATAATTTTATTACAATAAATTCCCTATATTCATCCGGAATCCGCAAAAAATCTCTAAGAGTTTCATCATCCTCGATGTTAAACTCAGAATAATAAGCAAACCCCTGCGGAGTCACTGAATACGGAAATCTACCGGTTATTTTAAGGTTAACCGAACGCCGCCTCTCATTCATTTTTTTACGTAACAACGATACCAATTTATCGTACTCCATAGTAAGCGGCAATTTAACATGACATTGTGGAGGTGAGTTATACCTCACAGAGTTATTCTCCAACACAACCTCACCCCCCCCCCCCCAATATAGTGAAACCCTTATTTTTGCCACTTCAGACATTGTAAAAAAATGATTGATAAGAAGAAGAGAGAAGTATGAACGTAAGTTTGAAGATTGAATGAATTTTCATAAAATTGAAACGCCTTTAAATAAGGCAAGTCCGAATGTAAAACGCAGTACAATACTACGTTTTATGTATTGAATTATTGTTATGTCAGTTCATTATTGGTGGGCCAAAAGCAGAGTAAAACGTAGTATAACCCTGCGAACAACCTTATAAAACGCAGTATTATACTGCGAATTACAAAAAAAATAAAATAAAGTAAAATGCAGTATGGTACTGCGAATTACAAAAAAAAAAAATTAAAGTAAAACGCAGTACCATACTGCGTTTTACTTTAACGGACTAATTTCCGTTAACGTAGTTCGCAGTATAGTACTGCATTTTACTCATTTATGTAACTTTTTTTAAGCAGTATAAAAGTAATTTTTGTCCAAAAAAAAAAAAAAAAAAAAAAAACAGCAAAAGCATTTTGGACTCTCGTAATGTGCTGTCGGGACCGTGCTATGCACGGGCTTGCGTCATCTAGTATATATATATATATATAAACAGCAGCATCTGTGAAAATCTCCCGGCACAGAGCTGTTCTATAATTTGGCAGAGGCGCCTGCCAATAATCATGTACTACAGGTAGTGAAGGTATGAATTCGTTTGGTCATTTCCAGCTTCTTCTGTTTTAGTCAGCCTTTTAACAAATATTTGCTTATAGTGTTTAGGAGATTTCATTGTGTTTATGGTTTTTACAGTACGAATTAGTTCAATACTTTAAACAAAAGTGTTGACTGATCCCCATGTGAATCTTTGGGTGGATAAACTAGGGTTCCTAATTAACAAATTTGATCCTAAACCTTTGGACTGCTTTCTTTTGTCAATCTCTACCAATTTTATCATCCTGTTTATTCATAAAGATTAAGCATTTTATTCTGTATCAAACATTTGAAAACTGTGACATTTCCCCACCTATTCTGGAACAAGTTCTGATTTACTCATTTAAATTTGTTTTTTCTTCTTAATTATGATATAATAGTGGTTTTAAGAGAGAACTTCTAATAAGCTAGGAGTATTAATTAGCAGAAGGTTGAGGTGCAAAATGTATGCTCTCTCAAATTTTCAGCTTCTTTCTCTTAGAAAACTGTAATGATGTAAAGGTTTAGCTTGATTTTTTTTTTCGAAATGTGTTGCCAATAGGGTTCAACCCCTTGCCACCAAGGAGGAAAGTTCCACCTTTTGCCACTGGCACCTTAGCGTCTTTTTAAGTTTAGCTTGATTATTTTTTTGTTGAATATGCTTTCTTTGATCATGTTCTTTTGAAAATCATCCAACAGTTGCCATTGAATATGTTTTTTCTTGAAAAATATTTATCAAAGGAGAATATGTTTTTCTTGAAAAGTGAAAACCATCTAGGAGTTTACTTGTATTTCTGTTCACTTAATCACTTTTATGTTTTTGAGTTTCTTAGCTTATTTCATATGTAAACTAACAAAATTTCTCCACTGATGCAGTGAGCTTGCATGTATGATTTAATTGATTAAGTGGTACAATATTACTTCTCTAAGAATATTAGCTAATTAGATGATTGAAATCTTTCTTTATGTTTGTGTGCTTTCCACCAATTTGGATTACAGGTCCATTTTTTTAATCTTGAAAATGTTTTTACCTTTGCTGATGGGACATGTGGTGTTTACAATGCTTGAAAACTTTAGTATGCAGTAGAAATTATGTACTTAATGTTCTTGGCGGCAACTTTTGTCAAATTCCAGTTTGAAATCAAGAAGCTAGGTGGTCAATGGAATCGTGAGCAGCAGAGGAAGTAACTGAGATCAGCATCAGAGTTGTTCTTCATTTCTTGATTTGTTCTCGAAGTAAGAATGAGGATAGTCGGATTGACTGGAGGAATTGCTTCAGGGAAGAGCACTGTCTCCAATCTTTTCAAAGCTCATGGTATTCCTGTTGTCGATGCTGATATTGTAGCTCGTGTAACTACTTTTTCCTCTTGATTTATCTGTTCTTTTACTGGGTTTATTTAGTACATCAAGTATAAATAGTCTCAAAATATTACGTTTAATTAACTGTTGAATTTGGGCTCTACCTTCACAACTAGGGGTAAGGTCTGCGTACACGTCATCCTCCCCAGGCCCCACTTGAAGGATTACACTGGGTTTGTTATTGTTAACTGTTGAATTTCGGCATACCACTAAAATTTGTGTAAATTTTTGGATAAAGCTCTTTACTGAAAATATTAAATTATGTAGAACCTTTTGAAGAAAGGAACTGGTGGTTGGAAAAAAGTTGTGTCTGCATTTGGTGAGGACATCTTACTGGACAATGGAGAAGTTGATCGTGCAAAGTTAGGTCAAATAGTATTCTCTGATCCAGGAAAGCGTCAGCTTCTTAATAGGTAAAGTTTGTTATGAAAATGATCCACGTATGATTAGTTTTGTATTCAGTATTTCAATTGGATACCATAGTCAATCCAAAAGAAGTGGAAAGTAGTACTTCCCCCTATTTTTCTTATTTTCATTAGAGTAACACAGTGTTGTCAAAGGCGCACTTAAGCCTGAAGCGAGGCTCAAAACATGTTGAGCGCTTCGCCTCGCTTTGTGGGTGCTTTAGTGTCGCATCAAGGCTCTAAGGCATACTTTTCCTTGCCAATGAGTGTAATCCTGAAAATGCAACATTAAACATTTGATATCTCACTTTATCGTAATTTTTTTTCAATTTCATTGTCCATATATTTGTTATTCATGCTTATATTATTAGTCTTGGACTATATATGCATATTTTTACTTTTTTTCCAGTTGCGCCTTTTTTCATTAAAGCCCACGCTTTATTTGCGCTTTGCGCTTAAAGCCCCAAAGGACCTTAGAGCTTTTTTGCGCTTTTCGCCTTTGATAACACCAGTAACATTAATAAAAAAGGATTCAGGGCCATTCCTTTAAAACAATCAAAACTTACAAAGAAAGACTATGCATCTGAAAAACTTCTTCCTATAGCTGATTCTGGTTTGCTATGCTGTGATGAATTTGGAGTTTCCTTGAGAACTTGGTTTCTCTTTCCGCACTAACGAGACATTTTTTTCTGTATCTTGAGATTCCTCATCAACCAATTTTGGGAGTGACATTAAGGATGAACTTGGAGAAATAGAAACTACAAGTAAACACTAAATTATCAAACTTTTGTCTTTCAGAATATTAAACTAAATGTTTCTAACAGCTGTTATCAATGACATTTATTCGACTTTGGTCAGTAAAAAGTAATCCTCTTTTTTGGATTGGCCGATTTAGTAGCTCTTTGAAAAATGAAGGCCAATAAATCCCTCGTGCTTGAAGCTATCTCCATTCATAAAGGCATGTGAAGATAATTGCAAGATTGCTGCTTTCTTGTTAGACGAGATTCACTTTAAGTTGTGCTAACAGAACTACATTTGCTGTAAGAAAGGATAATTTATTATCTGCACTCAATCTTGAAGAGAAAGCGCTCTGCAGAAATGCCATTAAGACCAAATATGACACTACCAAAAAAACCCTCTTCTCACCATGGTCATGGAGTTTGGAAGCACATCAGCTCTATGGAACAAGTTTCACCCTCTTGCTAGCTTTCAAGTTGGGGATGGAGTAAGATAAGCTTCTGGAAATACATAAGGCTAGGTTATTCTCCCAAAAGCAATTCCCTCAACTCTTTAACATCTCCTCCAGTTCCAAGGCAGTGATTGCAGACATTAAATCTTACCAGGGCTGGAAATAACTATTAGGTGTGGACTTGGAGGGTGCTCCCTCTTCTAGAGCTCCTCAACAGTTGTATCGCCTTTCAACCAGGCAGGCAGACACCCTGCTTTGGAAGGGAAAATCCACTTGTCTCTTCTCCGTAAAGTTTAGCTGCAGCACTTTGACCAAACCCCCTTCATCCTTCTAATTGTGACCTTGGAAGAAAATCTGGAGAAATAAAGCTACCTATAAAGTAGAATGCTTTACATGGCTAGTAGCAAAGGAGGCCTACCTTCTCATTGTGCCGTTTTCGGAATTTTACAATGTCAGCACCAATTTTGCCTTTGTTGAGTACACTATAGCTTGCGAGGTCAATCCAATGGCAATGTAGCAATAGTTTTCAATTCTGCTGAAGTTGACACTCAAAAAGATCTTGGCTTCTTGAGATACAAGATAAGGAGCAGCAAAATGTACTTCAATGACAAAATATGTTAAGCTACTAATTTATTTCTTTTTTTTTTTTTGTCTAAATAATATTTTTGCCTAATTTTTCAGATTGCCCAAGAGTTGAATTGGTGCAATATGACATAAAAGATTTTTGTTCCAATATAAGGTTTTGAACTCGGAATTGTGTTTGCACAGGTTGCTAGCACCATTTATCTCACGTGGTATTTTAATGGAAGTTTTGAAGCTATGGATGAAGGGTTGCTCCATTATTGTTCTTGATGTTCCTCTTTTGTTTGAGGCCAAGATGGATAAGTGGACTAAACCCATTGTTGTCGTTTGGGTTGATCCTGAGACGCAGCTGCAGCGGCTCATGACGAGAGATGGTTCGACGGAGGAGGAAGCCAAGAGCAGGATAAATGCACAGATGCCACTGGATCTTAAGAGATCAAAGGCAGATATTGTGATTGATAACACTGGCACACTTGCGGCTTTGCATGAAGAATTCCAGAAAGTGTTAATTCAGATTACAAAGCCCTTGACCTGGACCGAGTTGATGCTCTCAAGAAAGGGAGCTTTTTTGGCGTTGTTCTCTATTTTTGTCGGTGTTGCTATTTGCCAGAAAAGTTCATGAAGGTAATATCTCACATAATTTGATCCAACACTATGCATGCATCTCTGGATGACAGAAGAGTTGGTCCTTAATCGAGTACTACTGTGTATGTACTGTTTATTTTTAAAAAAACTGTATGTACTTCCAACATGAGTGTTTGTGCTTTATTAGATGCTAGTTCAAGATGTTAAAGTGAAGTACGATAATTTGATTTTACAGTTGGACTGTTTCATTAAAAGCAGGGATTATGATACATTTTGGAATTTCTTTGGAGCACCTGGATCTGATGCTTATTGAAATAAACCCCCAGATACGGTTGGCACATGTTCATGTTCTTTTAACAAGATGTTGCATTCTGAGAAGTCAAATTTACTGAATCTGGCAACGTGACACTAGCTTGATCAAATTTTTTTTTTCTGTTGAAAACCAGTTCTCCTTCCATCAGTACGCCCAATAAAAATCATTTTCCCAATAGGATATAGTCATGTGCTGTACAAAATAAAGAAGACCCCAGTTGATGCTTGGTTTATGATAGCATCAAAATTTGCTGTTCCAATGTTGTCTTGCTTCCTGTTTCTCAGTGACTCCTCAATTTTAGCTAGAGGCATGTAATGTCTCCCAGGTTTTGCTTGCTTATTAATGTTATTCTGGTTAATTTGTTAAAGCCTGATGTGTTTTTCAGTAAAAACATCTTGGAGAACTAAAGATTCCCCTAATTGCTCAATCGTGGAATTTTCCTGAATGCCCTAAAGCTAATTTTAGAAATTACTTTGGTTTAGAGTCCAACAGAGTTTATTGGCTTATACCAATGACTGACTTCTATTGAACTAAAAAGGTTGGGAAGAAAAATGCTGCTGGGGGTTAAGGAAATCTTGCTTGCATTATTGCTGGCTGCTATACTAGTTTGTACCATTTCGTATTGCAAAATTCCTGATTCTTTGTGTGAGATCTGTAGTTTGCAAATCTTCAAGAACAAATGAGGGGCGTAGTGTCCATAGTTTTAAGTCTAGGTTTTTACCTAGTTCCTTCATTATGCGAGCTACACCTACGTGGAATAGCTCTTGGATTTGAAGAAGTATAAGGAGTGGGGGTGGGGGGACTTGTCAGTTAGAGGTTCGGCGACTGAATGATGGTAGTAGTAGTAGTAGTAGTAATGTCTCATCAAGAAAATGAAACCATTGACGTGTTATTTGATCTGTATTTTCTGTTCATCTTCTGAGACATTAATTCTTCTAAGAGGTGGCCTAACCTCCATCGTAATTCGTATAGTACTCTTATGTTCCAAATATAATGGAATGTGGTCGTAAATCTGATAATCGCGTGCCCTGCCGGAAAAAAAAAGGCGGAACTTAGAATAACTTCTTGAGTTGTCTACCTTTAAGTTGTGACTAATTTGGGAAGCTAGGAACTAATCTTTCTGTGTTAATGGTAATTTGATTGATCTCAAAATTACTGCAGTAAAAGCACAGTTAGAATGGAATGAGTTTTATTTTGTCAATTCTGCGATATTCATGTCATTCCTGTTGTCCCTGCTTCCTATTCTGGTCTTAATGATACCTATCCTAGAGGTTATTGTTTTTTTTCGTTTTTTTACGATGCCCTGTTTCAACCGCGGCTGAGCTAGTCTGACAAATTTTGGCAGATATCTCTGATTGCTAAAGCATAGCTGTTTGTGATGCTTTTTTTAGGGCTGAACATTCGATTGTAATGCTCTGCATCTCCTATGAATGACATACTGAATATCAAGATGGAGGCCTAATAGCAGCGATCCTGCAATGTATAGTTTCAAATATCCTGCATGATGGTGACAGTTAGATAGCATGATATGATCTAGTTCATTAAGAACCAAATGAGTTTTAGATTTGGTAAATTCTAGAAATGATCATAGCCGATCGATGTACGCAATATATTCATTTCTAGACAAGCTCAGGCCTTTGCACATCAGTTTATTAATTGAACTCTACTACTATACATAAGAACATGGACAAGCCGGGCTACCAACAAAATCATCATTGATTTAATCAACAAGGTCTAGAGGACAGACAGCCCACAAGGTTCACTTTTACCTTGTCATCATTTGGGCATTATATACTAGTAAAATTTTAGGTAGCTTAGACAAAAATTTGGGCATTACCATTAATCTTTCCAAAATTTGGATGAATCAGGAAAAGAGAATTCCGACTCCATCAGATAAGATACCATATCATTTGTCAAGGCTAATGCAACTTTAATTTGGTGCTATTGCCTTTTATGGAAAAGCTTAGGACAGCTAAGACTATGTCTCTGCCTTCACAAATGCAGTTTATCTCTGCCTGAGTGGGAATTAGTACACATTTTATATTTATTTATTTTGACTATGGAAGTCAAGGAAAAAATAAATGTTTTCCTCGTAAACTCATTTTCCTCCAATTAGAGGAAAAGTATTTTCCCTGTCAAGTAGGGATGTACATGGACCGGGTTGGTTCGGTTTTTACCAAAACCAACTATATCGGTTTGGATTGGTTCGATTTTGTCGGGGTTTTCGGGTTTTCGGGTTTTTTTATTACATGAATATTACTTCAATCTTACTTTGTTAAAATTATAGATAAAGCTTTGATAAGTGAATATGTTTAGTAAATATGGAAAAAATTGACAAACATATGATCTATTAAAATATTCTAATAGGAGAATTTTTTTAGTAACACATGATAGTTATTTTCTTAGTCATCTAACAATAATTTTTCGTTAATTTATGCTTTCAGGGTTAATACATGAGAGGATCCCAAATATTTCTACATTTTCTAAAGAAAAATCACTATAAACTCTTAAACATATAAACAAAATTTATATATTTATATGTCGGTTTGGTTCGGGTTTTTTTATTCAATACCAAACCAAGTCAAACCAAATCTAGTCGGGTTTTTTAATCGGCTTGATTTGGTTTTTCGATTTGGTACGGTTTTCCGGTTCGGTTTGAACACCCCTACTGTCAAGAAAAGGAAAACATTTTCCAAAACTCCTTCTCAACCTTCCTCATCCCCACACCCCACCCACCCCATCCCTGCCCTAAATAAAAATATTATTAATAGTACTTTCTTTCATGATATAGATAGTTTTTTTTTCATTTCAACAAATGAATATTTTTTTTTCATGATATAAAAAAGTATTTTTTTTCATTTAAACAAAAAAATACTTTCTTTTCATTTAGAAAAAGTATTTTTTTCATGTAAAAAAAAAATACTTTCTTTTCATGATATAAAAAAAAATTATTTCAACAAAGTGAGTATTTTCTTTTCATGATGTAGAAAAAATATATTTTTTTATTTTAATAAATTGGGTACTTTATTTTCATGTCTTAGAAAGAGTACTTTTTTTTCGACCAAAAAAGGAGTATTTCTTTTTAGTTATGGAATACAAATTTCAATATTATTTTTGCGTAAAAAAAATAAAGCAGCACATTAGTAGTTCCTTTGGATTTTTTATGAATGTTTAGAGACTTGGGAGATGGGAGAAGGGGGAGGGGGCAAGGAGAGTAGCATAAAAAAATATTTTGCGGAAAATGTTTTCCACTCACCAACCAAACAAGGAGAAATAACTAATAAAACCACTCATTTTTTATGAAAACATTTTCTAGAAAAATAATTTCCATGGAAAAGGTACCAAACACAACCAAAGTTTAGGTCTGAGGTTCACGACTCATGAGGTATACTGATCCGATCCATTGGTTGTAGGAGATTTTGATACTACTGAATTATAGTGGGTGCATTATGATTAGGACTATATTCCCTGTAACTTATATTTATTTTAAGTCGGACTACAGGAGGGACTTGGTTTAAGTGACAATAACATCCTAAAATGCATAATACATTTTGTTATAATTAACTGGCGTGTATCACATAGAAGCTGTGGTCCTCACTCCTCAGAACAATATTCTGGACATATTCAATAAGTAATAAAACAAATCAGTAGAGAAAGAGAGATGCAAAAAGGTAAACACAACCCTTTATTTCAAGGGATAAATTTAGAAACTAATTTAGCCAACTTATAATAATAAATAACGCCGAGGGAGAAATTTATATTCAGAGTGGAAGCAGCTGTGACAAGTGTTTCCTTTTGAGTAGACAATTTGAAAGTTCCAAGGGGAACTTTTTTTGGTAATTAAGTTCCAAGGGGATTTATAAGTGCATTTTGAAAGTAAAAAAGGCATGTATCACTAGTGAAATTTGGAAATGGTAAAACGTATTCAAACCTGGAAACGAAATATTGGTTAACGTAGATAGCATGCGAAATTTGTTAAAACTCCATCAAAAAGCATCTACCATCCATAGCAAATTCTAACTTTGCATCTAAAAGGCTAACTGGACATTAGGTTATTTACGTATTAACAGGAACATATAGAATACAATCTCATGTACTGGCATCATTATCAAGCAAACACATATTTACTTGACATCTCTAACATTTTAGACTAAAGCCTGCACTAGTTCTGAATCTCCACGGGAAAGCAAAAATCCACAATGGAACCACTGCTGGAATCCGCTCCTTCCTTGGATACCTGCAAAGAATTACAAGAGATTAAAGAAAGGCTACTGCAAGCACAACGTTATGAAGAATCACCAAGCTGAAATTAAGTCCATAATCAAACTGTAATCGAAAACTTCAACTAAGGGAAGACAGACACGTCCCAACTCCAAAATATCCAATTGTTTGTTAAATCGTTAGTAAGATAGCAATTACAACTACTGAAAGTGTTGCCTAACGTGAAATCACGACAAATTCAAAACCTACTAGTTCATGACACACAGCAGAAAATGAATATAAGTAACTTTTTTGCTGCACCAGGACACAAACCAAGCTACAACACGAGAGAATTTCAAACTCCAAAATCTTAATTTCATGAAGTTACTTACACTCCTCTGAGCACTAACCAGAATATCCCAAACTGCTGATTATGCCAACCCTTCAAGAGCAAAAGATGGAAATTCTCTTTAGTTCTAATCATCAAGACAAGAATGATAGTAAGTGTAGCAAACAGTGATCCGTTTCCACTGGCCTACCAGGTCGTCTCAGTTAAGAGCAATTTAAACATTAAGATTAGTACTTGAAAATCTCACTTCTTCAGATTTAAAATAAAAAGAACCAGAAATTACCATTATAACATAACATTATCTCAATTTCATGAGTTTCTTAAAACCCTCTTAGCAATAACCTTAATATCCCAAACTTCTAATCATGCCCACCATCCAAAAGTGAAAAATGGGAGTTCCCTTAATTTCTTAACACAAGAATAATAGGTAATTGTAGCAACTGGTGATCCATTTCCACCTGCTATCAGGCAGGCTAGAAAAGAAATTTTGAAGGATCACTCTTAATATTAGTACTCGAAAATCTCATATCTTCAGATATAAATAAAATGAACCAGAAATGAATATCTGATATATAGTAGAAAGTGTAAAGATATCAATCTGCAAGTTCTAGTAGCTCTTTCTGTTCTGTCAAGGCATAGTCCAGTCAAGTAGTACTTTACCTGTACAGCTTTCTGATTGATGGTAATTACGGATCATAGCTATCTCATAAGGAACATGCTTCGACAGCTGAGGCTCTTTGGTGTTGGACATCAAGACTGTCAAACAGCTCGATATAAGGTTTACTCAGAGAAATGTTAGACTTGACTGCACCATCTATCTCTTTAAACACTTCAATGCTATCATTTTCAGAGCAACCAAAACCATCAAAACCTCCTTCAACAGGTTCAACATGGATGACCTTACCAAATAGCTGGAAAGAATTGACACGAACTTTTGTCAAGGAGCTGGAACCCGGTTTTGTAACCAGCTCATTGTCCCAAAAATGTACACTGCTCTGACTATCCGGAGAGAAGTTGTCTGAATATGAACTGCCAATGTTCAGCTTGGTGGATACACTCTCAAGCTTTGGCTTGAATTCTTCATCTAAGCTATTGTCAGTGCCCAACCCAAGGTTGTTATTGCTTTTAACATTGGATAAACTTGATACACAAATTTGATTTTGCCTGGCTCCCTGCATGCCCGCAGGAAAAGATGTATAATTGCCCAATGATGGGCTACAAAGTCCAATCAAAGGATTACTCAGCCCTGTCATAGGGAAGAAGAATTTTTCCTCTCCATCAGGTAATAACCCATTTGGCAGTTTTATCTTCTTTGATGGAGGAAATCCGGAATGAAGCTGCGGGGTTGGAAGAATACACTCAACTTGCCAAGGATTCACCCTCTTAGCATACTGAAGAACTTCTGGTTCATCCCAAGTGATCTGCAATGGAAATCATAATAATATCAGATTGACCTGAAAATGCGGCTTGGAAGCAAACCATAGCCAAGGAGAAAATAATAGCTCTATTAATTACATAAAGAGAGAAACCAAATGGGCAATGCTTCTGGACTTGGCAACTTATAGTAGTTGAGTCATACCAGTTCACAATGACTGGTGAGGTTGCTCCAATGCCAACAGCACTTCCAACCAAGAGGTTGGGAGTTCAAGCCAAGCAAGAGATTAAAGTGGGAAATGGCCACAGTTGATTTCTAGGCAGAACGGGGATGGGGGAGGGTGGGGGTGTAGATTTACCATATTAAAAAGATAGTTATCCTAGTTCTTAATTATTAGGGAAATCCATAAAAGGACGCACTGCAAATTTGGTACGCACTTCTAAATATGAGATCCATAGACTGGGGGCTGATTAGAGCAAAAAGAACCTCAATAAATGTAGAGATAAAATGCAAAGATTAGCTTGAAAGATATTGAGACAGCATAACAGGCTCTATTAATTGTGCAATTAAAGAGCCTAGTACATGCACTACTTACCCTTAAGACAACTCAGAACTTATTAAAAACAATTGTGACGCACTAATAAGTGAGAGATGTAAGCACCACCTAATGTGAAAACAGAACCCACACCATCTGCTGACTTTTACTCTAAATGCTAATAGCAAGAGTTTCTTTTTCCTTTCTTTCTCATCTTTCTATTCTTGTTGTTACCCAACTCCCAACTTTTTCTTTATTCTCTTCTTCTCCTCCTCTCCTTTGGCATCTTCATTCCCTCAACCACTACCAAGCTCCCATTTGAACTTTATGGTAATTCGTAGCCTTGAATACGGACTGAACATTGTCCTAACTCCTAACTTCTCTCTTTCTATAGATTGCGAGGACACTCATATTGGTTTAGCAAGACTCAATAAAATTTACAGTTCAAAGGGCAAAATCTGAAGAAAAAATAATCCTGAATATCAGTTTAACATTGGCTCGCGACCAAGTAAGAAAAGAAAAGGCAAATAATTGTAGAAGTACAATCATAGTGCTGAAAAGACATGGCAAGCATGTAGTATCATAAGAGGTTACTGCTCAATAAGCATACCCCTCATCATTGTTCCATCAATGACAAATCAATTATCAATGTATTATCATCATTCCTTTATTTTTCCTCCAAGATATTAATTATAATTCTTTTGCCTTTCCATAACAGATATGGACCTTCCATAGATATAATACTTCTATGCTCAATGTCCTTTGCATTAATAAGATGTTAAAATCAGTATGGTAAGCAAAGATATTAGTAGTTGAGATTTTCTCTCCAGCTACCAATCTAGTTGCAATTAGCTGAAATTCTCTTATTTAATATCATATACTTATTCCGCATGCATAAAAATGAATCATTTCCCTCAGATTTACAGTTCTTCGTCATCAGAATTCATAGATATTAGATTGTTAGCATTCTCTCACATTTTCCTCTACCTTTCTAAGTTATGAGATCCACCAGAAACACAATTAGGTCCTCCAGGTTTTAAAAGTATTGCCCTTAATACTTTGTTGTAAAATTAATTGGGAAGAAAAAGACTCGCGCAAGATGAACTGCTGGTGAGGACTGGGTAGTGGGAAAGAGACGTGAAAAACTGTGGCAGCTATAAACCTTTCAAAAAGTGAGACATCATAGTGGCAGGAAGCACATAAAGAGAGAAGAAAAATAGAGAAGGTCGGGTGAGGATTCATGTAAGCAAAGAGGAAGGCAAAAAAAATGAATATCATGTGATAGAAAACCAACAAAAGAATATTTTGTCAATTGATAGCAAACCAAATGGATAGGGAGCTTGGAGGAGTAAAAAGCCTCAGGAAGCAGTTTGGTGGGTGAAGCATGAGTATGAGGTATAAACAGTTAGAGAACGAACAGCGCACTTTATCCCCAAAAGTTTGATGACAGGGAAAGTGCATTAGAGCAGCGCTGTCAACCGACCAAGTGGGGAACAGATACAGAAATTATCTTGATGAAGCAAATACAGAAATTATTAACAAAACAGGACAAAAGTCAGTGGTGCAAAACCAACTTATAAGTATCATTTACTTAAGATTTGGTGTTTCAGTTGAAGAATTTAGAGCATTAATCAAAGATTGTGTGCATTTTCAGATTTTATGTGATCCGGCGAAAGTTTCGAATGGAACAAGAAATAACAAGCCAAAAGAAGAAACCGGAAGAATCCGAGTGTTGCTGTGATCACAGGGCATGCGTCGGATCACGGCATATAGGGAAATGGTCAAATTTGGAAAAAGAAGCATAGCTGATCACAGGCGTTTAACCGTGATCGCAGCACAAAGAGACTTGGTCTAAATCGGGAATATGCCTATTGCTGCAATCACAGCCTATGGCCCGAGATTGCAGCACTAAAGTGGACGGAGGGGTACTTTTGGTGGAATTTTGTAGGTCATTAACAATCATATAAATACTCATCTTAGGGGAAAGCTATCTTTGGATATAGCTGGGACTCAGAGCTTGGGAGCAAAATTCAAGTGTGTTGTGTTAGTATCTTACATCGGTGGTGGATGTGGTAATTTGTCTTCTTATATGATCTTTGGGCAATCCTCCCTCATGAGCTAGCATTTGGGGTTGAATTGGGCCCAAGATCCTTTTCTTATCATGGTATCAGAGCCAACCCCATCTCTATACTTGGTTTACCCGATATTGGACCTCATATTGTGTTGTCCAAGCTCCAGTTTCCAAGTCTGGATGTGAGAGGGGTTAGTATCTCACATCAGTGGTGGATGTGACAATTAGTCTTCTTATATGATCTTTGAGCAATCCTCACATAATGAGCTAACTTTTGGGGTTAAGTTAGGCGCAAGATCTGTTTTCTTATCATCCTGCCCCTTGGATTGAATATGGCGCAATGCTTAGACTTTTTCTAATCTTTCTTTCTCTTTATCTTTCGTATCATAGTTGTTATTCTCATATTTGGAAGATGTGTATGGATTGGAAGATGGATTGTTATATTAACTCCACAACTAGTGTAGTAAACAAACTTCTTGTTTATTTTACATTTTAATTTAATTCTTACCTAGTGTGTTTGGGTTAATAGTTATTTGATTAATCTTGCATTGTATGGATTCTTTGAGCGAATAAATTCTTGAAACCTCATTTACTTTGGTTTGAAATCGGAAGAAAAAAATTTAAAATTGGGTCTAGATTAATCAACAAGGCTATAATTACTCAAAGGATTAATATAATCTAAACTACTTTGATTGACACAACGGAGAAGACCTTTCACTATGTAGCCATAATTGGATGAACTTAATGCTTCTTGGTTGAACTCGGGAGAGTTAACTAGGATAAACCCGTTAATTATCGGAGATATTAATGGGTAATTAAAAATCTAATCTAATTATAGAGAATTCAAGGCTGATGAGATTGACTCAAGCATAATTGGTGAGAGATTAGGTAATAAATTGAATTACACTTAATGTGAGCTTGCAATCCTAAATTCTAAATCCCTTGCTCTCCCAAATCTTGTGAACGTCGCTGATCATTTTAGTTACTATCCTAGATAATTTACGTTTACCTTAGGTAGTAACTCCAATTTTTTATTTAGCATAAAGTTGATAACTCCACTACCAATCCGATTCTCCCTAGTACTAGTATTGCTCCATGTGAGATTTGACGCCGACTCACATTGAGTATTACAGTTGTATGACCACTTACACTATTAGAGAGTGTTCCAAAGAGAGAACACTAACACCGAGGTGGATAATGTCAACAAAACTGGGTTCAGGAATGGCCAGAAGAAGCACAAGGGCTAATTAAGGTAAAATATACGTGCCCCCGTGCAGGAATGGGTTAATTATATCTTTTAATGTTCAACAACTGCGAAAGGCCAAAACTATGTGATTGAAAAAATCCTCCTTATGTTTTCATTCCTATCCAGCCAAAACAATGTCCATTACATATCACAAAAGTAGATTACAAGTTCGCCGGATGACCAATTGTAATCACAATGACATCAAGGAACTTTGACGAGACTACCTAAATAGAATTATTAATCAATCCAGTCGCGGATGATATATGTATATTTCCTATTGGCTTTTTATGTTCTAACCTAAGGACCTTTATGAGCTGTCTAATTGAAGGACAAGGAAAGTTCCGGGATAAAATGTGGGATTTTTTCGAGGCATGTGGTTGAAATAAGGATAACAATATAAAACAATCAAATAAAAATACCCTTCTCCAAAGTCTCCCAAAGTCCTTTAAGAAAGCGAGATTTAAAATTGGAAATAACAGATTATCTAAATTCATCTAAAGTAAAACCAAACTCATGTTTTATATTACACCTTGCATGTCCCCTTTTAATCTAATGAACCAAACATCTAAAAAAATGTATATATCCATTATATAGTCCCGCAATTATTTCCTGTATTATAATCCCAACATTATAATGCAAAAAATAAAATGTTTGCAAACCACACGACACCTTAGAGTTCTGCAAGATCAAACCCTCAAGACTTTCCTTTATTTAACCCCATTAACAAACACTTCTTTAATATAGACCCAACGAAAAGACACTTCAAGGTGGAGTAGAGCATATTTTCTTTCTCTCACATTCATCCTGCTATTAGCAGTCTTAGGTTAGCATGAGTGCAGTTTTCTCGAGAAAGTGCTTGGGCTTCACCCTCTGGATCATGCAACTTTGCTCCCAATTAGCTACACGGACCTCCTCATAAGGGCTTTTTGGTTTTAACTATTTAGAGCTAGATTAGGAGGTCAGCGCCTTCTCCCTGTCCTAAACTTGGAGGGTTTATGGAGGAGCTTCATTATGGTGGACTCTTCTCGACAAATTTTTTGATCTTGTTTGCAATATAATTCCATCCCAAGTCATTCTCTAGATAATGATTGAATTTCTTCTGCTACCTTTCTGAGCTACAATTCAAACACGTCAGCCATTAGTGTTAAATATCTTCAAGACAAAGCTGGAGCGAACTTGATCTCTTCTATCTTCCGCAAATATTCTTTGTACCTTCTAAAGCTAATCGTAGAATCTTGCAGACTCCCAGTATGTTATGCCAATCAATGGTGATTTGTTTCTCTTTCTTTCTTTTTTTGCTTTTCCTTTGGGGGGACAAGGGGTTGTTGGTTCCATAATGGATTCAATCTTCTTTCCTAGTTTTTGTTACTCCGTAGACTAAATTTATCACTTACTATAATTTGATTGAACATTTGGCTGGAGCAGATCTATTTGGTCTGGCTGAGTTTTATTGAGAAACAAAAAGGGAATCTCTCACTGTCTCTGAAGTCCTGTCGTATTTTTGCTCCAATAATTTGGTATTACCGTCTTCACTTGTTTCAATATTTTTGCAATCCTAATATCGTTTCACCCCATTTTTACTCTTCTCTAGAAATGGTCTTCGCTTGTTTCTATATCTTTTTAATCCTAATATCTTTTCTTCCCATTCTTACTCTTCTTTAGAGAGGTTCTGTTAAATAGGGAAAACATCTCCATGTCCAAAAGATAAACAGCATGAAGAATGGACAGATCACAGCAGATAGATTGCCTTGCACACGTTGTGTGTATACCTAACAGATGTCCATGTTAGCCATGCCACCCATTTGAGTGTTCAGCTTCAAAAATATAAGTAAAAACTTAATAACTGATAACCACTTAGCAGGAGATCTAATTGATTTAGAACAATTAATATATAGGCTATATGAACAAAACAATATTCTGCGAGCAACATACCTGACAATTACAAGTTGTAACAGTTGGTAAATTAGAAGATATACAGGGATAGAAGAGGTAACATTAAAGAAGTTTATTCTACATAAAATGAGAAACATCAAATACAAATAAATGAAGCTACACTCGGAAACCAAAAACACGTCAGTTGATCTCTGTAAGCACTTTTTTATCTTTTTAATTTTGATAGGTTCCAAGATGAGCTCCTCTCACTAAAAAGTAGCTGATCTCTGAGCTTTCCTTTGTCCTTCTATAATATACACTGTTACCAATCAAAAAAGAAAAGGACCAGAGTATTCCACTTAAGCTACCGAATATAACCTTCCTTTTTTTCTTTTTTTTTTTTGCGAAATGTAAATATTTCAAGCAGAATATGAACTCATTTCCTCAAAAAAGATAAAACATATATTCAGTTGACTTATGTCATTTGTTTTAGGCATAGAACACTTCTTCGGAAAGAAAATGGAGTTCCAGTGCTCACTAAGAGAGATGGTAAATACAACAAGCTCATTTATTCTAATGAACAACATTAAGCCCAAGCACGAAACTAGGCCGAACCAGGAAATTTTCAAACCAATCATTGGATGAAGTAAATGCATAAGTAGGAATAACCAGAACTAATGTAACCGGGAAATTTTTTTTTACTTCCTCCTGTAAATGAGGTTGAAAAGACGATTACAATTATTGAAAGAAAGTTAGCCTTATTATCACGGATCACCTAAAAGTCCCAAGGACTCTGCAGTTTACACTCCATTAACAGCATAACCGATTGAGATTCACCATTATGCTAGCTGCATAAATTATCAACTCCATAAACTTTCAATTGCATTGAATGACATGACTATTCAGACACAATCGTAGCAATTAATTGCTGCATCCTCAACAAAATTTAATTGCGTAAGTGCTTAAGGACTAGAATCTCTTCCTTTAGAAATTTTGTATCAAGTCATTGCAAACGGATAGAGAAAACACTCAAAACGAGCCCTTAAGTTTGGTTTACTCAAAATAGTTCTTGTAAGATGAACAAGACTCTGTTTACTTGAACTGTAATGCTGATGAACAGACTGTTACCATTTTCAAACACAAAAAAAAGTTTGGTTTACTCAAACTAAACCTGATTATCATGTGACGTACTAAAAATCCTCCACGTATGCAACACCAATGCACTTTTCCCATGTCCAAAACTAATATAACCCGCTTAAAAGCTCACCTGAACAATAAACTGCTCATTCCCAGAAAGCAACAACTATGTGTGAAATGATAACAACGTCCCTTGACGTCAGATACGATAACAACAGCTTTGATCAGAAAAGGACACCAATGCAGTACCATAAACAGTTCCATGCTCAAATGACAATAATTATAACTAGTCTGCAATTCATACTATAATTTATAGACATAATCGGAAATAAATCAACAGATAGCAACAGAATCATAACTTACCTGAAGCATTCGCCATGGAGAACCACGCCATGGGCCACTTCGAGGCAAATTGACAGACGAAACAGTCCCTTGAAAGCAAGCCGTTCTAGATGAATCCTCCGTCTCCACAGCCATCTTAACCCTCGTACCGATGGTCCAAAACACAGTTGACGACGCCTCTACTGCTTCTGCTCTCACCACAAAATCTGCCCAGCCTGCCCGAGGATAACACGACACCTCAAACGCCATTCCCCGTGCTGCCATTTCTGCTGCCTCCACAATCGCCTCCGTCGCCACACGCCCTTGCCCAGTCCTCCAACGAACTTCCCCACCGCTACTGGTTTGTTCAGTACTTCTCAAAACAGTAGAATTCCACCTCTCGCAAATGTCGTTTCCTCGTGTGGCTCGTCGGACTCCGACGTAAAGTTCTCCGGTGTTAATTTTCCGTACGAAAACCGCGGAATCACCGGCGACGAGCTTTTTACTGTTGACGAACTTGCTCCAGCCGGTAGTTAGCAAATGCCGGCGGGGCGTGCCACGATAAATGTGCCGAAACTCCCATATACAACCATGAATATCGCGAATAGACAAATTCTGAACCGGCGGTTCAGCCACGAAATTGAGCCTAGGGAATATCGAATCAGCGCAGAACCGTGGCACAGAAAAACCTCCCCCATTGTTGGCATCCGAAGGTGTTAAAATCTTAACGAATGAAACGACTTCGTTTTCTGCATCCTCCTCGTCACCATTCATATTCACAGCAACGTTGTTATTATCCTCACTCTGGTTAATAGGAAGCAGGAAAATTTTAGCATAAGCCTCGTCGGTAACGGAATCAGCGAGAAAACGGACGGAGAGTACGCGACAGAGAATAAACGGAGGGATAAGAGAGGAGAGGAAAATAGGGGACCCACAGTTGGCGTGTTCGGCGTGTCCTTGCGGGAAGTAGTAAACCCTGGTACCGACGGTTGGGATTTGGACAGAGTTGCCGGCGATTGCTTTCCAGACTGTAGGGTCCACATCATTACTTACGGCGGGGACGGCGGTGGTTGAAGGCGGCATTGGTGGACGACGGAGTGCAGAGAAAATGTGGTGTGCGTGTGTGTATACTGTGTGTGAGAGAGAGAGAGAGATTCAGAAAGAGTTTTGGTAGATATATAGGTGTATTGAGAGTGGAGTGGTCGGATTGCCGTTCAGGGGTCGGAAAGAGGAGAAGGAGTATATTTTACCCTTGATTTTTGGTACTATTTACGAAACGAGGCACCACAATTTAAATGTAAATTTTGTACTTGCATTTCGGGGTGAGGGTGAGGAGGTTGTATTGACGCGAGATGGAGTTGCGTGGGGTTCACCTCCTTTGGGAATATCTAGGATAAATTTGTTTATGCAAAAGATTTGGAAAAGTTAAAAGTTACTAATTGACTCCCTGCCTGAAAAAATAACTAATTCCCTTTGTGTTGTACACAGTACTATTGCTATTGAAAGTCAAATAGGTTTTTTTTTTCTTTTACTATGAGTTTTTCATAATTTTTTAGCTATAATGAATATTTTTTTCATTGTACTATTGCTATGTAGTTTTTTAGGGAAGCCCAGATGCTCCGGTAAGGAGGTGCGAATGGTTGGTTGTGGAGGGCACGAGAAGAGGTAGAGGGCGGCCTAAAAAGTATTGGAGGAGGTAATCAGACAGGATATGGCGAGGCTTCAGATTTTCAAAGACATGGCACTTGATAGGAACATGTGGAGGTCGAATATTAAGGTTGTAGGTTAGGAGCTAGCTGAATCTTGCCTTGTGCCATAATTTTGTGGGATTAGTTTGGTAGGGATACTATTTTACTTTTGCTTTGTATTTTTCTTCTGGATTTCATGTTGTTCATATTTTTTCTATTATTTCTGTGGTGTTACTGATTTTGTCTCCTTTTGTCTTTTTTGTCCTCTTGAGCCGAGGGTCTTTCGGAAACAACTTCTCTATTCCTTCGGGGTAGGGGTAAGGTCTGCGTCCACATTATCCTCCTCATGCCTCACTAGTGGAATTTTAATGGGTCATTGTTGTTGTTGTTGTTGTTGCTATGTAGTTTGATTCGATATACAATTGTCATCTTAAAAGCTTAAAAAGATAATAGATTTTGTGGGACTCAATTTATGTGGTTATGAAAAAAAATAATTAAGAATAAAATGAATAAAATAAAATATTTAAAATTAAATTATTTTAAAATATAAATATTTATTATTTTGAACAGACTAATAAGAAAAAGTGTGTCACATATAAAATAAAATGAAAGAACTGATATCAAAATTTACCCGGAAGTTTAAATGTGTTAATCAACATAATACAGACTTTTACTTCATTGTGGAATAGACGAAATATTTTTTAACGGACAAACTAAAAGTTGCTATATAACTATTTAAATTTCTGGATAATTATTAGTTTATTACCAACTAAGCTGTTTGGGTGGTATGGTTTAATACTTTTGTAGAAGAGGTAATACTTAGTTGATTGAATCTTTCGCCCCTTATTTTTGATGTCGTAGTAGGAAATAAGACAATTGCTTACTGTGAGAGGTTTGTTCATGTTTCACCTACTAGATTAGGGGTTGGGGGGGGGGGTATAACATGATAATTTAACTTTTGATGAAAAAGAGAAATACAAGATTTAAATATCGTGTACTGTTGGGGCTTGCAGGATACACAGAGTGATCTCGCGTGTGGCTAATCGGATTACCATAGTGAATAGTTTAAAAGAATATCCTTATACCAACGTCGAGTATCTTTTGTGTAACTATTTAAATCATCTTTTTCCAATTCTCTTATCCATAAATTTAAACAATTTTCATCTTGTTCAAAGAAAATGTTTTTTATTACAACATTGGCCGCTCTGTAAAAATATACAGGCAAATTAGTTTTTCTAATCCATAATTTTATATATGCCTATTTCGTCTTATTTCATACTAATGTTTTTCTTAAAAGGTTTTACTAATCGTATATTTTCATTTTAATTATTTTGGCTCCTAGTATCTTCGTATCATTTTTTTAAGATAAATGTAAATTTACTAATTTTAATTAACTGCCCAGAATTTTTTTTTTAAAAAACTAAAATGATTCAATTTCTGACAATATTTTGTAAATAAATTTTTTTATTATCTATTCTATTTCTATCTTACCCGAAAATATTGCTTATGTATATCTCTTCCTTTTTCCTTGGCGTCATTGTATGGGTCCAAATTTGAGAACCAAGACAATAACCGAGTAGGACCGAGGACGAGGTTATCATGACGCAATGTCTAATGGTCGTCGTGATAAAGGACGACGACCAAGAACGGTTGGTCGAAATGAGGTTTTAACGGTAATGTAAACTTAGGGGGAGACAGTAAGAAAATATTTTTCAAATATCATTTATGTTGTACTTTTTAGCGTTTCTTGGGGGACTGTCCCTTATAAAGAAGAAGAGTTAGTAAAGAGAAGGGGGATCGAAAAGAGACAGAGGAACACTTTGTAAAAGATTTATCTGAAAAAATATACTAGAAACGCCTTATTCATTGATTGCATTACAAAAAGATACATTGTTGTTCTACATTGAAGAGGCCAAAAGATTCCTCAAACATTTCGTATCTCTCTTCTTTCCACACTGTTATTATCATGATCCAGGCTTTCCACCCTTGAGAGTCGTGATGGCGCCTGTCACACCTCAAAAATCACGTGCTTACAGCGCCTACTAGTGAAAGCTAGGCAAGCCAACCGTTTGAACAATTTACCTTTTTCCCATTTTTAATCCTTTAATAATTGTGAACCAACAGTTATAAACAGCGGAATTTAAACAAGCGGAAGAAACAATAAAACCATTTAAATATTTCCAATACAATTTCTTAGACAAAGACTGCCCAGGACTGGTGTCAAACCTTCACAGACGGTCTAGGAATACTACAAACAAGTCCGAAAAATAAATGCAACACTGTTTCTGAAATACATAAATGAAACAGGATCAAAAGATAGAGGGAGACGCTAGGGCCTGCGGACGCTTGCAGGACTACCTTGAATCTCCGAATGGACTGAAGGTAGCCACCCAAAGCTACGGTCCGACAGCTGCTGCTCCAGGATCTACACACAATGCAAAGTGTAGTGTCAGCACAATCGACCCCATGTGCTGGTAAGTGCCTAATCTGACCTCGACGAAGTAGTAACGAGGCTAGGACCATACTACCAAATAAACCTGTGCAGTTATATCATATACAACGGAAAATAAAAAGCAAGAATGTACAATTAAGAATGGGAGGGGGAAACATGCTGCGGGGATACATCAAATGATAACAGAAGGACATCAGGTAAATATAAGGAACATCATAACTCAATTATCAACAAGAATCAGAAATCAAACAAGTGCACGGCATCACCCTTCGTGTTTTTACTCTCGTCCTCACCATAAGAATCAATATAATCTGCACGGCATCACCCTTCGTGCTTTTACTCTCGTCCTCACCATAAAATCAATATAATCGGCACGGAATTGTACATCGTGCGGCACGACATCACCCTTCGTTCTTTACACTCTTCCTCATAAAATCATACACGGCATCACCCTTCGTGCTTTAATACCCTCTCACCAAAATAATACACGGCATCACCCTTCGTGCTTTAACACTCTTCCTCACCCAAACAACAATCACAAGCAATAGGGCAAGGAATTAAATAAAATTACAATAAAGTCCCGGCAAGGGAACAATAGTTCAATAATCAAATCTCGGCAAGGGAACAATATCAAAAGCACCCGGCAAGGGAGATAGCATTAAAAGCAACAACACCCCGGCAAGGGAGACAATATAATAATTCTCTTCTCTTTTTCACTTTTACTTTACAACTCACTTCACAACTTGAGTCAATGCTCTATAAGGTTCAATTGCCAATTATACCTCCACAATTCATTATACAACTTGAGCCAACGCTCCTCAATGTTCAAATATCACTATTACTTCCACAAGTTTTGCTCAACAATAGAAATCATCACATAAGGCATGAACAATACAAACGGAGTCACATTGGTCATAGAATAAGACTCACAGACATGCTTGACATCAACGTATAGATACCCGTCACCATGCCTATACATTGTACTCAACAAATAACACATAGCAAATAGGACACAATTCCTAATCCCTATGCCACGAACACAATTCAAGTCTCAACTATCGCTTTACCTATTGATTCCACTACCAATTCGCTCGTATCTAGCCACAAGTTACTAAACTATATCAATAAATGCTAAATGAATCAATTCCAATGCATGAAAATAGGTTTTCTAAAGTTTTTCCCAAAAAGTCAAAAATCGCCCCTGGGCCCACATGGTCACAACCCTAGGTTCGAACCAAAACCCGATTACCCACTCCCACACGAACCTAAATATGTAATTTATTTTGAAATCGGACCTCAATCGAGGTCCAAATCCCCAAAATTTGAAAAACCTAGGTTCTACCTAAAACACTCAATTTTCCCCATGAAAACCTTTGATTTTGAGTTGAAATCATGAGAAAAGATGTTAAAGATTGATGAAAATAAGTTAGAAATGACTTACAATCGATTTGGAAGAGTACTTGTCTTTGAAAAATCGCCCAAGAGTGTTTTGGTTTTGAAATGGTTTGAAAATAGTCGAAATGCGTCTAAGTTATGATTTTGCAGGTTGTAGGTGTCGCAATTGCGAACCCCTCAGACTGCTACTCTCGCATTTGCAATTAATGTTCGCAATTGCGAACTTGCTTTTGCGATGGAATTGTCGCATTTGCAACGACTGGGGAGTTCAGGGCATCTTCGCATTTGTGAAGGGACATTCGCATTTGCGATAAACTCGTCGCATTTGCGACCCAAGGCAGCACATGTTGTCTTCACATTTGCGATGAAACTTCGCATTTGCAGGCTTGCATTTGCGAGCTCGCATTTGCGAGCCAAGCTTCGCATTTGCGAATCCTGCAGACCTGCAATATACCAGCTAAAAACCTGCAACATCCTAAGTTAAATTCCACTCCATGGCCTATCCAAAACTCACCCGAGCCCTCGGGGCTCCAAACTAAACATGCACACCAACCTAAAAATATCATACGGACTTGCTCGTGCAATCAAATCATGAAATTAACATGTAAAACTATGAATTAAACCCCAAAACTTATCATTTCCATCAAGAACACTTTAAAGTTCATAACACTTTGACTAGAGGTCCAAATCACGTCAAATAAACTCCATTTTCACCAAATTTCACAGTTATCATTTAAATACTTTAACAAGTTTGTACCGGGCTCCAGAACCAAAATACGGGCCCGATACCAATGGTTTCAAATATTAATTCTTTTCTTTATTTCATAAATAACTCAGCAAAATAATTTCTTTCAAAAATTGATTTCTAAGGCTTGGGACCTCGAAATTCATTTCCGGGCATACGCCCAAGTCCCATATTTTACTGCGGACCTCCCGGGATCGTCGGAACACAGATCCGGATCCGTTTGCTTAAAATATTGACCAAAGTCAACCATAATCAAATTTTAACTCTAAAAATTTCTATTTATCATATTTTCACAAAAAAAGGCTTTTCGGATATATGTTCGGACCCATGCACGTAAATTGAGGTGAGGTAAAAAGGAGGTTTTAAGACCTCGTAACACAGGATTTATTTCTAAAATAAGTGATGACCTTTCGGGTCATCACAATTATCAAGGAAAGAATCTCTTCGAAAGATCTCGATAATTGGGTAGCAACTTCCTATGATTACGTCGATCGTATCTGTTTTAATTGGTTGTGCATTTATGTTGTTGCATTTATGAGCATTTAACCGACTCAAACACATTAACTAACGCCTTTCATTTTGTCTATTCTACCTGTCATTTGGTCTAGATTTATTATCCTTAATTAAGATTCACTTCTCTTCTCATCATTAATTGATTTAACCAAAAGGTTTAATCCTTTTTTGGTCAAACAGCCATAGTGAAAAGAACGAATGGGAGATTCAGAAACAACAACAACAATAACAATAATATACCCACTGTAATCTCAAATGGGAAATTCATCGCTCAAAAATTCTTTTCCTTTTTCTTTTTTCCTTCTTCTTTTTTCTTTTTGAATTTTTTCTGATGGTGGATAACCGTGAAAAGACATGAAGTACAGAAAGAATTCATGTATAGTACATATAAGGTGTACTTAAAATAGGATTAGCTCTTGTTGTGTGCTTCTGTTATTTCCTCTTGGTTTAGTATTGACTATTGAATAAAACCGGATACTTTTATAAGCTTAAAATGAAATAAAAGTCGTAAGAGCTAAAATGTGAAGATAGAAAATATAGGAATTTTTACCTCCTATAGCAAATGTTAACAATTTATTTATTTTAAATAAATACTATTTTAAAAAATTATATTCTATAGATACCTTTTAATGCTTATAGCAAAATATCTAATTTTGGTTACCTCCTACCCCTAAGCCACTAAATACGCTATTCAGTTACACTATTTTCTTTCTCTCTCTACTTTGATACATGTCATTCTCTTCCCCCATTCTCTGAAAACACGATGCTCAATCTCAAAATTCCTTTCACCCACATCACCGGCCATTAGTCAAAAAACCCACGCTATCTCCTCTCTCTAGGGTGACATGGTGTAGTATAGGCTGCCATGGATGCGCAACCCTCTCCATCAAGTTAACATCAGAAGGGTTAAGGTTGAATCTCAAGAGCATTTATTTGGATCTCGTTTTCGAATCTGCCGCCTATGTTGTTCGCAAAGAAATCACTACTGTATATTGCCTCAGCAACAGATAAGCCCATTGCTATTGATAAGGCCACGCAAGAAAGGTCTAGACCTAGCACAACTAGGATTAAGGTTGGATTTGATCTTCAAGGAAAGCTACCGCAATATACGAGGATTCAGTTTGTTGATGATAAAACTAGGAAGGTTATCAAGCATGTCCAGAAATTCAATTTGGGGTTGAGCAACTTGGTTTTTTGTTAATATATTTCAATGTATCACACTGTATTTTCATGTATTTTATTGTATTCATTGTCTATTTTTTCATTGTAATTCAATGTATCTCGCTGTATTCCATGTATTTTATTGTATTCACTGTCTTTTTATTTATTTATTGTGTTTCAATGTATCCCGCTGTATTCTATGTATTTCATTGTATTCACTGTCTCGCTATATACCATGAATGTATTCATATGTTTTTTTTAATTAATATAATTTATGTATTCAGATGTATTATATAATTTCTCTGAAGATTGCTATGTTTTTGGGGTATTTTTCGGTTGAGAATCTTTTTTATAACTGAAAATACAAAATTTGTGTGTTGTAATTGAGTTTGTTGAGTTATATTAGGAGTCGATTATGTTAATTGATTCACTTTTCGTTTAAAATTAGTGTAATCCCTTGTTTCTCGCCGTGAATACAGTCTAATACAATAATCTGTCAATCTGTAATCCATGTTTCATGCCATGAATACAGTCGAATATACTCGAATACAAAAATCTTTCTAGCTGTAATCCCCTATTTTACGCCTAGAAATGTTATTGTATTCATGAATACAATAGCTTAAATACATCAAATACATCTTATAACAACAAAAAAACGTATCTACAATCCGTAATATAGCAAATGATATCTATAAATAACTAATTATCACTAAAAGATAGTGCTTTATGAAAATTTCTCAAAATTATATTATCACTTGATTTACATCATAATCAAGATTTTGAATTGGCCTCAGCGTATTCATTTACAATTATATGCTCACTCTGCTTGTTTGATGAAAAATGACATAAGAAAATTACAAAACTGTTATTACAATTTGTTTGAGAGTTAATTAAATCTTATTGAATTCCTTAATCTTGCTAAGTAAGAATATAAAATTCAAAGTAATTTTTTCTACGGAAAAGAAATGTAATAGAGTATATTAAAAGACCGAACTAATGCAGTTACAAGAGCGTGACTACCACACGCCCTACTATCGTATGTCCGTTCAAAGCTGAAATGCGTAACAGAACGGTGCTGTGGGGTAGTACATGCAAAACAAAAGAACCAGACATTCACACAACCTTGCCAAATGACCATATTGCCCTCCAGCTACATTCCGAAAGTCCTTTGCCATTCGGCCGGCGGAGACAACAACTGAATCTAGCACTCATCAAGCCATTGACACGTAAAATATTTCAACTATGTGACGGCCACGATTCACTAGCAATTTTTCTTTTTCTTTTTTAATTTTCGTAACTAGCATGTTTTTTTCTGAACCTTTTATTTTTAATAATTTTATACCTTTCAAATTTTAGTTTTTACTAATTTTTAGGGGTCTTGTATCTATATTGGGGTCCCAATTAATTTGAATTTGTGCTATATAAGACTCATCTAAGGAGGAAGCATTTTGTATTAGGATGTTTTCCATATCCATATATCGCTCCCGGAACCTCTTATTAAGGGCAAGAGCGGCCAAAAGGTCAAGCAACTAAAGCAAGTGTTTTATGCCCAAAATATTTGGGGCCTCCAAATTTGACTTTTTGTTTTCTACTAGTGTTTGGTATTTGTGTTGAAACTCCGATTAATCTAGATTCATAATGTGTAAGCACTAGTAAAAGGAAGAACATATTTTAACAGGATTTTTTTTCATTTAAAGAGCTCGAACCCCATACGTCTAATTAAGGTAAGTTGAATTATATTCATCTCACCACAATCTTTAGAGGTAGGGCCAAATTATATTGAGTACTTCAAAGTAAAAAAAGTGAAATATTTTATAAAAAGTAATGATAACTTTTAGTTTAGTATTGATGTAACCGTTTAAACATAATTTGGAGAAAACAAATCACTCCCCCTAAACCCTTACCGTGAATATAATTTTTTTTCTTATTTAAATTTTTCGATTGGTATCATTAGCGAGGTACCTATATTATTCTTCTTCTTATTTTTACATTTCTCACTAAAAATGTATAATAAACTTTTAGAGTCCATTTTTGATATCTTCATAGTCTATTCTTATTTTTTTATCTTTCTCATCAAAAAATATTTATTATATTCTTATATTCTCTTTCTTGATTTCTGCAAAAAGAAAAAAATAACTTACGTTTTCGATAAGTTATAGTTTTGTCTCGTAAAAAGAAAAGAGTTTTATTTTTCTATAAAAAATAAGAGTTGAAGATTACCTATTGAATAAAATCATGTTGCACATTCTTTTCTTTTCTTTGTTTGCATGATTCAAGCGTTTCAACAAGTATATTAGAACATCAAAAAATTATTTCAATATCAAGTTATCAACTTCTTGAATCTAGTTCTATTACCTAAGTTCAACAATATCTTAGGAGAGATTAAAGCATTTATTAGAAAAAATTACTAATATATCTCAAAAAGATTAAAAAAATAGACTTCAAACAAAAATACACATGAATTGTTTTTTTCTAAAAGGCCCTAAATAAAATATTGATTTTAGGCCACTAATCTTCCTGAATCGCCCCTGATTAAGGGTGGACTAATCATACAGTATATCTTACCACAATCTTTTGTGTTATACTTTTCAAAAATTTTAAGCATGTTCATCCACATTCGTATTTTGAAAAATATATACTCCTTACTTTTCAAATTTTCAAGTTAGGCATTCGGCCGGAAGGTTATGTCTTAGTTTACGAACACGGTCGGTAAGGTAAATTCTAATAAACGTGTTTACCAAAGAATTATGGGCTCGTTTGGTACGAGGAATAAATAATAACTAATCCTGAGACTAAATTTAAGAAGAGTTTATTCCATGTTTGATTGAAGAAAATTATGATATAATTAATTCCGAGATTAATTATCCCGGAATTGTAGTATTTTTTATCTTCATAAAAAAATAGAATAACTAATTCCAGGATAACTAATCCTAGGATAATTAATCCTGGGATAGGTTCTCTCCAACCAAATGACCCCTCAAGGGAACTATTATCATAGATAAAACTCCAGTAGACCTGAGTCATAGGTAACAGTGTCAAATAGGCCGGGTCAACCCGTTTTTGGACCGGCCCAGGCCGGTTCAAACCCGGGCCGGCTCGGCCTGGTACTTAGGGGGCCGGGTGGGCTGAGTTACTGGGGTTGGGGGGTTAGTCTGCTCATGTTTATTCAATCGGTTAACCTGACCGGTCAAACCTAGTCAACCAAAATCCATGTAGAACCGGTTAACCGGCCCTGCCTGGACCGGTTTAATAGCTAGAATTCAATTTTTTTTAATGTTTCTGACCATTGGCAACGGTCACCTGACTTTTGGCCGTTGCCCAACGACTGTTTTGCACAAATAGCCCTCTTTTGGTCATTTTTTTTAAAAAATAACACTTATGTAATTACTAATTTAACCCTTTAAACTATAAATACACTCCCTTTCTCTTTTTCTTTTCTTCACTCATCTCTCATTTCTCAAACTCATATTCTCAATTATCATTCTCTCATTCTTCACCTAAAGTGCAATCAAGTATTTGGCTCTCATTTTTTTTAGAATTTAAATTATCGTATTATTTATTATTTGAAGTTTGAACAATTGAACTTCAAACTTTGAACAATTGACGTTTCTTCGGGGTAACATTGGAGTTGCAAAATCATCAAGAGTTTAATTTATTGCCGAATTCGATGCACTCCCTCCAACCCTTTCTCTTATTTATTATTTTATTTGCATATTTAATTTTTGCTAGTAGTTAAATTTTTACATTATGTTTAATGCTGCAAAAAGAGTTTGTAATAAGGTTACTAATCGGGGTAATCGAAAAAATAGAAAAAGATGTACTACTTCAGCTTCTGGTAGTAATTTAAATGACTCTACACATATTTCTGAAACATTACCTGATAATAATATAGATTACGAACAATTACAGGAAGATTTCAGTATAGAAGATAATGAAATAGAAATTGAAGATGAGACACCACTTACACCTAGTAGTGTTGGAGTTGGTAGCAGGGGTGGTGGTCGTGGTGCTAGTAGTATACCACCTGGGGCCCCGACTACTAATCGGAGAAAAAGAAGTAATGTTTGAAATTTTTTTGACGAAATAGTAGGTACTGATATTGGCCATGCTGTTAATGGAAATGATTATTTGACAATTACATGTCACTGGATAGATGATAATTATTATATGCAAAAACGTATTATCGCTTTTAAATATGATGAAGATCAAAGTCATACTGTTATGTTTATAAGTACTACTATTTGCGAAGTTGTTGAATTTTATAATCTTAAGAAAAAAGTATTGTGTATGTCTTTTGATAATGCTTTTAACAATAATGCCGTAATTTCAATATTAAAACTACAATTGCAACCACCACATGACGAAATTGGTGTTATTTTAAATCCTTCTATTAAGATGTTTGATTGTCACCAATTAATCAATATTTTATATACTTATATGGAGATTGGACCAACTAAAACCCCATATATATATGTTTGTATGAACAAGCTAAATAATTATTTACAATACTTATATAATTATTATGTAAATATATTTAATGATGATGCTCTTAATGTGGGCAATGTCAATCTCACTATCTATTGTACCACTTCTACTACTATGGATGATGATGAAGGCCTTGATAATTTTAATATTTTTTCTACATTTTCTAATACTCAAACCAGTAGCAGGAACATTGATGAACTTCAATTCTACTTGCAAAAGCAAAAAGAGCCTCACACAAAGGAATTTTCATCGTTGGGATGGTGGCATGAGAATGGAAAGCAATTTCCTATTCTTTCCGCTATGGCTCGGGACGTGCTGAATGTGCCAATTTCAACTGTTGCATCAGATAGTGCATTTAGCCAAGCAAGACAACAACTTGGAGATACCCGTCACTCATCGGGAAACAATGCTTTGGAAGTTTTAGTATGTTTCAGAGATTGGATTAGACCAGAACGAAGAAATCAGGGACATGAAGATGTTGATAGCCCAGAAGACGAGGAACTTGGAGATATATTAACACGTGGTAACCTATCTGAATTTAACACTCTAGAAGATGGCCAAGAAGTTCATATTGGTTATGAAGAACTTACTAAGGCAATGCAAAATCTTTGAATTTATTCTTTTTTCGTTAATTTACTTGTTGTTAAATGTAAACCTTTCAATTTGTAAGTTTGAATTTTAAAATAAATGTAGCACTTGCAATTTATAAGTGCAATTTTTTTCCCATCTTTATTGTATTCTTTATATTTTTACTTTATATTAATATAAATTACAATAGTTATACAAAATACAAAAAAAAAAAATTAACACTAACCCGGCCCGACCCTTTGGACCCGTAACCTTTACGGTTCATTTTTTTATCCGAATGGACCCGGACCCGTTAAGCCCGATAAACCCTAACCCGTAACCGGCCCAAATTAAAACTTGAACGGTTTCATTTTTTCCCAACCCAGACCGGCCCGGCACACCCGTTTAACACCCTTAAATTCATAGGTATTCGAAAATGAAAACAGTACTACTTCTTATGTTGGCAATATCGGCACCGAATTACCATCACGGGATTGTAATGTATGTTTTGTAGAGTTAGTTTCTGTTAACCTATAATATAATTTAGGAGTAGTACTTTATTGGGACATATTAGATATTATAGACTACAAATAGCATCAGTAATATAATTGTCAACTACGTAAAACTCTCGGTTTGTTCAAGGATCACTTATCATAGTTTATAACATCTATCTATATCTATTTATTTATCTATCTACAGGGGCGTACGTGAAGGATTGCATATAAATGTTCGTAATATACAACAGAAGACAATAACAATCCTAGACAGATCTTTTCATATTTATAATTTATTTACATGTCAAAGATCGGATCTAAGACGTACTTGGTGAATAAAGTTTCGTTTAAAAAATTTCTTCGATAGTGCGAAGACTCTATGCGTATCCACACCGATACCGATCCTTGCTATCAACTCTTTGATCAATGAAAACCGTAAAAAATTAAATAAAATTGTGTGCTGAAAATTTTCTAAAACTTTCAGCCGAGAAGAAAAACTATTTTCTTGTCTACGACACTCTTGGATTTGTGCGGCTCACTGATGCCCTTAATTTTGTAATAATTTTCCTCACATATATACTCGTATATATAGCATCTTAGTTGGTAATCCTTTCCATTACAATATTGGACTTCATAAAAAGTTTCCATTGAAAAATGGAATCCCATTTCAAATGGGTTTCATGTTTGCCGACGAGTCCTTTTGGACTTTAAACGTAAAAATCCAATTATATATATATATATATATATATATATATATATATATATATATATTTCAATCAAGAGATATATTTTAATTTTCTATCCCAATAGAAAACTTCAATTTGTCCACAACATTAATTATATCCTTTGTGCTAGCAGAGAATATAATAATATTTCATTTGGACTAATAACTAACCAATCAAGGTGTTTTGATGATTGGAACAAGTTTGAATAAGGTATTAGTATGTGTTCATATCTTTGGTTGAGGTCCCGCAGGCCTCGGGTGAGTTTCGAGGGGTCGAACGGATCATTTTGGAGTTAAGGATTATTGCAGAAATTCTGTTCAGCTGTTGCAGGGATTTTTCCCTTCGCATTCGTGAGTGGACCTTCGCGTTCGCGAAGAGTCAGTTGGGGAAGACAAATATTAAACCTTCGGGTTTGCGATGGGAGCTCCGCATTCGCGAAGGGCTAAGGATTGGAGCATCGCGTTCGTGTTCGCGTAGAGTCTTTTGGTCAGCTGGGTTTAAGGTCAAGTTGTTCATCGCGTTCGCGGGAGATGGAGTGCGTTCACGAAGTGTATGTCTGAGGAACCATCGCGAGTCTGAGGAACCATCGCGTTCGCGATGGTCATGTCGTGTTCGCGAAATAGGAAAGTTGGTCAAAGTAAATTTGTGCTTCGCAAACGCGAGGGTTTGACCGCGTTCGTGAAGAAGGAATAAATGTCTGGGCAAAATATTTTTAAGCTCGTCTTGTCCGCGATTTTGGGGCTTATTTCCTCCATAGTTGATCGTTTTTGGAGATTTTTGAAGGAGATTGAAGAGGATTCAAGGGGAAACGTTTGGAGGTAAGAATTTTGTACTAAAAACTCGATTATTATGTGAATTCCACCTAGAAAATCATGGAATCTAAGCCTAAAATTGAAGAGCCAGGACTTGAAATTTGAGACCAAGCATTTGGGATTTGAAGGATTTGTGGATGGATTTTGATGTTTTTGATATGTATGAACTCATGGGAAGATAAGGAATTCATTGATGTAAAAATTTTCGAATTTCGAGACGTGGGCCCGGGGGTCGGGTTTTGGTAATTTCGGGATTTATGCCATTTATTGATTGTTTTTGCTTGGACTTTGTTTCTTTAGCATATTTTGACATCCTTGTTCTAATTTTGGATATATTCGACGTGAGTGGAAGCCGATTCGAGGGGCAAAGGCATCACGATCTAGAGATTTAGTTGGTTCGAGGTGATTAATGATTGTAAATGATGCTATGAGGGTTTAAAACCCCGGATTGCACATCGTAATGCTATATTGAGGTGAGACACACGCTTGATGACGAGCGTGGGGTCGTGCACTATTGGGGATTGTGACTTGGTCCGTCCCGACTGATGATTTTATCGCATATTTGACTGAAATCTACTTGTTTTCATCATTATTTGGGCTGAATGCCATATTTGGGCCTTGTGCCAACTATTTGAGCCCTTCGGGGATTTTTACTAGTATTTTCTCACTGTTTTGACTTTATACTTGAACTCAGTCATGTTATATTTCACTGTTTTCGTACTCAGCCATGTTTACTCTGTTTTAAACACTTACATGATCTTTTAAACGATATTTTTGGGCTGAGAAACATGTTTCACTACTGCCCGAGTGGCTTGTGAGGATTTTTGACTGAGTAAGGCCGAGAGCCTATGTTGTGAGAAAACATTTGATACTGATTATGAGGCCGAGGGCCTGAGATATGTACGCCACGATGTGGCTTGATTGATATGAGGCTGAGGGTCTAGTGATGATGCCACGAGGTGGCTTGATATTGCGCTTGGGTCGTAAGGGGACCCTCCAGGAGTCTGCACACCCCCAGTGAGCGCGGGTACCTATTGTGATGTGAGATTGAGACCGAAGGGCTGGTATTGTTCTATGTGAATGCCCGATGGGCTGGTACTGTTTTGAAATATTGTTCGAGGGATAGATTTGTGGATATTGTGCTCGAGGGGCGAACCTTTATGTGGTTATTTTTCTTAATTGACTGTCAATTACCTGCTTAATCATTGAAAAGGCTTTTCATGAAACTACACTTGAGATAAAGAATTTTACCTATCTTTCACCGATTTACTGAGTTTACTTGGTTTTACTACATCATTATAGAATGCTTTGTGCCTTACGTGATTTCTTGCTTTCAGTCTTTATTTACATTTGTTACTCACTGAGTTGGAGTACTCACTTTACTCCCTGCACCCCTGTGTACAGATTCAGGCGTTGCTAATCCTGCTAGTGCGGGTTGAGAGCTCCCGGCGGACATTCGAAGTTCACGAGGTAGCTGCTTGACGTCCGCAGACCCGTGTTTCTCTCTCTTTATCATTTCCATCTCATATCAGACTTCTGTACTAGTTGTAGACCTTTCAGACTTGTATTAGTTTTTATAGATGCTCATGACTAGTGACACCTCGGTTAGGGCTGTGTTGGGTTGTTCTTCCGCGTATTTATGATATTATCTGCTACTTTGGATTATCAATTCATGTTTAGACTGTTTCTAAATGCTAAATTGTTAATAATTGAAAAAATGGGAAGTGTCGGCTGGCTTTATCTTCACGAGAGGCACCATCACGACCGGGTCCGGGTTTAGGGTCGTGACAACAACGTTTTGGTACATTCTACCTTTACATGTGCACAACACTATTTAAACTTTAAGGTCCTTGCAGGTGAAGATCTCACATACCTCACAATATTTCTAAAACGTGTCACAGAAGCATCAAGTTTTTTCAGACTATCTTGCACAATTAGATTTAGTCTATGAGCCATGCATCTCACATGAAGATGTTTACCACTCATCATATTAGTTTTTCACATATCTAACTGTTTAGACAATTCTTTGACTGTGATATCATTTGAAGAAGCATTGTCCACGGTAATAGTGAAAACCTCGTCTAATTTTCATTCAAGCAAACAATCCCTAATAACTTTAGCCATCTCTTCACCCTTATGACTAGTGATAGGGCAAACATTTAGTATTCTTTTGTGCAACTTCCAATCCCTATCAATGAAGTGGGTTGTCAAACACATATAATTTATTCTTTGTAATGAAGTTCATGTGTCTGTTGTGAGGCAAATTTTTGGTTGTGCTTCTCTAAAAGACCTTCTTAGATTTTGCTTCAATTCACCGTAAACTTCATAACAATCCCTTGTTATTGTTCTACGAGAAGGAAGACGAAATAGTGGTTGAGTTTTTCTCATAAACTTCATAAAGCCTTCATTTTCTACAAAGCTAAATGGTAGTTCATAAATAACTATCATCTCAATTAAGGCCCTCCTAACCACTTCTTGATCAAATTTTCAAAGTGATCCTTCATCATTTTGGCAAGATTGAAAATTTATCTTTGTTTGACTATTATCTTTAACAATGTTAAGTGGGTATTCTTTGCATCTAAGCAAATGATTCTTCAATCATGTTGTTCCATTCTTAGATGAATTAGTAGCATGAGCTTGCTTACAATATCTACACCGTGCTTTACCAACCCCATTTACCTCAAATTTATCAAAATAGTTCCAAACGTCAGACCTAGGTTGCATGGCTTTCCTTTTCTTAGAATCTTGAGTATCAATGGTGTTGGTGTTGCTATCTACTATAATAGGTAAACTTTTACTTGAACCAGCATCACTTACTCTACTTTCATCTACCATCTATACAAAATTAAACAAATATAAACACAAATTAAGAATAAACAAGCTTTAGGTTTTGCAGCAGCTAAAAGCAAAGTTAGAGTATAACCATTTGAGCACTATTTTCCAAAGATGTGTAGATTACAAATGTATTGTTCTTACAGACTCATGTTTTGCACATTTATTCAATCGTAATCTTAAGCAAAAACGAATAATATATCTTATTATAAACTCAAGGATTAAATTTTCAAAAAGTCTATTTTCAAGTCTTTATTCCTGATATTGTTTTTCCCGGAGACGGCACTACTGGGTTATAGTTTCTTTTTTCTCCTTTTTAAAGGCATTCGATATTTGAAATTCATTGGCATTTCAGCTACACTCTAAATTCCCCCAACCTAAGTTACAATATCAGCTACAATATCAAAGTTTCACTGGCATAACAACTTCTACACTACTGATAATAAATTCATTATCTTGAAGTCAAGTGAAGATGCATATATAGAGAACAAAAGGAGAGTTGAGTTTAAGAGGGGAAAAATGAACATCAAACAGAGAACAAAAAACAAGAAATGTTTCCTCACTTCCCTACACTTTATACTGTTCTTATGTTCCCCTCATAGCACACCCAATCCCAATTTTTCATAGTAATTTCACTTTCAATCATCACTTGTAGACACTTAATCATTCTTGTAAACAAGAATTAGCCATAGGAATTGAGTGTATATGAGAAATATGTAAATTATTTTCACACAACAGATTTGTTGAATTGAATCACACAACAGATTTTGAATGAATCACATAACAAATTTGTAATCACTCGGAGTCTAGAAAGTAGAAACATACCTTTGAAAATCGAAACTATCGCAAGTTCGCAACAACAACATCTTCGTTTTCCCGGAATTTATGAGGAGTAAGGAGTGAGGAGTCAGAGCTCGGAAATTGCCAAATTGCCTACTCAACTGTACTGCCTAATGCTAAATTGCTAATGGCCTAACCTAATAAGTAATGCCCTAATCTTTAGAGTGAGCTTGGGCAGTTGGGCTGGGGTACTGGGAATTAAATCAAAAAAGGTTTGGGCTTGGGCAGTAAGAAAATGTCTTTAAAATTCGGTAATACCAAGGATCATACCGAAATACCAAAATTGCAATACCTAACTAGATCAAAATACCGAAAAAAACCGAAATCGAAATACCGAATTAATTCGGTCCGGTTCGGAATTCAATTTTTTGGATTTATTGCCCACCCATAGGTACTGTTGTGGTGTACTCATGCCCTTCTCTTCATATGTTTTTCATATGCAGATCCAGGTGCCATTTATCATCGGCATTATCAGCGAGGTGAGCTAGTTGTAGAGACTTCAAGGTATATCTGTCGCGTCCGCAAATCTCGAAGTCCCTTTCTACTCTTCCCCATGTCAAACACTTCCTGTATTTCCTTTTGTTAGACTCTGGAGTATAGAGATACTGTTTTTTTTCCTGTAGTTTGTAACTCAAGATGTTCCAGGTTTTGGGCATATTGTGTATTTATGAGTAATTGGTTATTGTGCATGCCAAGCAGCATGGTATTCAGTTATGTTGTTCTGTCACAATTAGTTGTTGAAATTATGTTATCATTTTATTACTCTGCAAATGTTAGGCTTACCTTGTTGTAAGACTAGGTGCCATCATGACGGTTCATGGAGGGAGAACTTGGGTCGCAACAAGTTGGTATTTGAGCTCTAGGTTCATAGGAGTCGTGAGTCATAAACCGATTTATTAGAGTCTCACGAATTGATACAGAGACGTCTGTACTTATCTTTGGGAGGCTATGGAACTGTTAGGTTACTTCATTTCATTTCTATCGTGCGAGCTTATTAATCTCGGAGTTTGAACTCTTATCATTCCATTATCTCGTAGATGGTGAGGACACAAACTGTAGTTATCGATGACGCTGCTCCCGGAACAGGTGTCACTAGAGGTAGAGACAAAGGCAGAGGCCGACGAGTAGTGTGCACCGCAGCTAGAGCACCTATCAGAGCAGTAGTTGAGGAGCCGCCAGTAGCTCCAATTGGGGGGCAGGTACCGGAGGCGCCTGATGTTACCTCCGAACTTCAGGAGACCTTAGCATAGTTCCTGAGCATGTTTGGTACATTGGTTCAGGCGGGGTTGATTCCGATTGTACCAGCTACTTCACAAACATGGGGATAGACCCAAACTCCCGCCGCCCATACTCCAGAGTAGCGAGTTCATGTTGGTCAGGTTCCTGGTATCATGGCGGCACAACCTGTGGTCCCATTTTAGCAGGTGGTAAGGATCGCTCGCCGAGTAGAGGACAGGTGGGTCCAGGAGAGAAAAGACATACGAGGTTGGGAGAGAGAGAGAGAGTATAGGGAGGCAATGAGACCTCGTAGACCGAAGAGATCCATTGGTCCTTATTTTGGAGGCAAGGTACGACATGGTAGAGGTTTTGTGGGTCAGTCAGTTCAGTTTGTGTTTCAGGCTTTGCATGGATTTTAGGTGTTCATGGGTCTTAGAGTACTCGTACCGCACAGTTCCCACAACCACATCAGCATCGAGGTTATTTTGAGTGTGGAGACACTCGCTATGTCAATTGGATGTGGTTTGGTTGGTTTCGGCATCAGTTGTCGAATTTGGAAGTTTCAAGTTTTTTAAGTTTGAATAGGAGGATGATTCTTGATTTTAGCATTGTTTGATAGGATTTGAGGGCTTGACTAAGTTCGTATAGTATTTTAGGATTTGTTGGTATGTTTGGTTAAGGTCCCGGGGGCCTCAGATGAATTTCAGGGTGAGTTTTGAGCGAGTACGGGATCAACACTCTAATGTTGTTTTGGGGGTCTTTGGAAGTGCGGACCGCACATTTTGGGAGTGCTGAGTGAAAAGGGAAGTGTGGACCTCGGGAGAATTGTGCAGACCGTACAATTTTGTATGCGGTCGCACTAAGGAACTCTCTAATTCGCTGGTCTGATTTCGGAAGCTTATATCATTTGATCTACAAGGAATATTGAGCTTATTCAAAAACAAAAGTTGTATCCCTTAGTGTCTAATTTTCAGAAAGGTAAATAAGTTATTATTTGGACGTATGTAGAGAAAGTTATGGTCAAAATACTAATGCCTGGCAGTGCAGTCACCAAGAGAGTACGACCGCACAATTTTGGTGTGACCGCAAGAGCTGGGATGTGCGGCCGCACTTGGAATTGTGCGGACCGCACATGGTGAGTTCGGAGAATATATAATATAATCGAGGCTTATGTTTTTATTTCGTTTTCGGACCTTGGAGAGCTCGGTTTGAGACGATTTTTCGCGGGTTTTTTAAGAAATTCATCAGGGTAAGTAATTCTAACTCGGATTTGGTTAATATACATGTTACTGATTTCATCATTTAATTAGTACTTTGAGATAAAAATTTTGGAAAAATTGTAGAAACTTCATAAACCACAAATTGAGGATTTCAAGGTCGTGTTGTGGTCGGAATTGGCTAATTTTGGTATGGTTGAACTCGTGAGTGAATGAATGTTCATATTTTGTGATTTTTACTCGATTTCGAGACGTGGGCCTTGGATGCTTTTTGGGCATTTTTCTAATTTCTTGATTTAGCTTTCATTTATTAGCTAGGTTAGTTTCTTGTAACTATATTTACGTTATGTAATTGATTTGGCTAGATTTGGGCCACTCGGAGCCGAATATTCGTAGGAAAGGCATTGTGACTGATTGATTGACCTTTTTTCGAGGTAAGTGGCTTGCCTAACCTTATGTGGGGGAACTCCCCTTAGGATATGGTACTGTTTTGATATGTGAGCGTTGTGTACGTGAGGTGACGAGTATGTATACAAGCTAATTGTTGTAAAAAAAACCGATTTTCACTGAGTAATAACCTGTTCTTCTTCTTATTTGAGTTATATCAGCATGTGTAGTATCCTGTTAGCTTAGAATAGCCTGTTTACTTGCTTTAATTGCTTATTTGAACTCTGTGTAGCATGTTTAGTGAAATTTCTGTTTTTCCTTGACTGATACTTAGTCGAAATTGTAGGGTTTTCTTGTTGTTTTTCTTATTGTAGCTGTTATTTTCATTGTTTGAGCTGCATATTTACTTGGGGACTACGGAACGGTATTTCGATATATCCTCTTGTTCTGCATATTTAATTTGGGACTACAAAATGGTATTCCGGTAGATCCCCCCATTCCGCATATTTACTTTGGGACTAAGAAACGGTATTTCGTTAGATCCCCATGTTCTGCATATTTACTTTGGGACTACGGAACGGTATTCTGGTAGATCCTCCCATTCTGCATATTTACTCTAGGACTATGTGTCACGATCCAAAACTAACTCTGTCGTGATGGCGCCTAACGTGGTACTAGGCAAGCCGACACACTACCAAAACCAATCAATATTTTCATTTTTAAGACAAAACCAAAGCTATTTAACAATAAACCTGCATAAGGAGTTTAAATCAAAATAACAATACGGAAAGAAAGCCCGACATCGGGGTGTCACTAGTCATGAGTATCTACTACAACAGTCTGACAACATCAAGACTAACATATCCTGGAAATAACTAAATACAACTAAGGGAAGATAAAGAGGGAGTAAAGAACGGCTGCGATCAACAGACAGCTACCTAACTAACTCCGATGGACCTGCCACTAAGTAATTAACACCCGCTATCGGGTTCAGAAATACCTGGATCTGCACACAAGGTGCAGAGAGTAATGTGAGTACCCCAACTCAGTAAGTAATAAAAGTAAATAGAGACTAAGCAGTAGTGACGAGCAATAAAACATATACAGTTCATATCATGAAATCTCAGTAAAATACAACACACTTTTAAAATCAGGGTTTTGAACCAACTCAGCTCATTTAAATCCAGTTTCAGTAAAACCATTTAAAACATCTTTCAACAGTTTTCAACGAATTGATGAAACAATGAGTAAAATGATGAAAACATAAATAGCCCTCGGGCAACACTCACTCGCATACAGCCCCTCGGGCAACATAAATCAAGAACAGCCTCTCGGCGGACATTACTCGTGAACTGTCCCTTGGGTAAACCTCACAGTCACTCATATACAGCCCCTCGGGCATTACCTCACAATCGCTCGTAAATAGCCCATCAGGCACAACATGAATCAAGAACAACCCCTCGGGAAAAACATCATATCACTCACTTAGGGTACCTGCGCTCACTGGAGGTGTACACACTCCGGAGGGGCTCCTACAGCCCAAGCGCTATAACAAGCCACCTCGTGGCATAAATCAATTCGGCCCTCGGCCTCATAACAAGCCACCTCGTGGCATAAATAAATCTGGCCCGCAACCTCACAAAAATCATGAATGAATAACAACATGCTGCGACATGCAGCTCGATCCCATAATATCCTCACAACACAGGTCCTCGGCCTCACTCAGTCAGAAACCTCTCAAGCCACTCAGGCTATCAGTAAAACAGGATGCTCAATCCAAAATATCATTTTATGTATCAAAATAGAGTAATAAAGACTGAGTTATGAAATCAGTAAACACAACATGACTGAGTATAGATCTTAAATAAAAAACAGTGAGAAGATAATAAGAAAAAGCCCCTAAGGGTCCAAACAAATTTGACACAAGGCCCAAATATGGCATTCAACCCAATTTATAGGAAATTCTTTCTAAAACACATAAGTATCATATAATTTAAGTCAAATATGCAACTTTGTGTTTACGGGACGGACCAAGTCACAATCCCCAAAGGTGCACACCCACACGCCCGTCACCTAGCATGTGCGTCACCTCAAAATTGTAAAGCAATGTGAAATATGGGGTTTCATACCCTCAGGACTAGATTTAAAATCATTACTTACCTTAAATAAGTCAATTCCAATAAAGAGCAAGCCAAGCGATGCTCCAAAAATGCCATCTCGTGCGTTCTGACCTCCGAACGGCTCAAAACTAATAAAAAACAACTCAAATACATCAAACAATATTAAAGGAACCATCCTAATCGAAAAAGGTCAAATCTTTAATCAAAAGCCCAAAATTGGCCAAAAGCTCAACCTGGGCCCGCTTCTCGGAACTCGACAAAACTTATAAAATCTGATAACCCATTAAATTATGAGTCCAACCATACTAGTTTCATCCAATTCCGACTCCGAGTCGATGTTCAAAACTTAAAAATTCACTTTATGAAACTTTAGGCAAAACCCCCCAAATTTCAAGATGGATTCACTTTAAGATGGATTCATGAAATATAACCAAAACCGAATAGAGAACACTTACCCCAATACATATGGTAAAAATTGCCTCCAAAATCGCCCAAATCCGAGCTCCCCAACTCAAAATATGACCAAATAAACAAATCATTAGTTTATATATTTTTACTAGCTATTCTGCCTCGATTCTCATGCCAAACGATCCTGAAACTTGCTTTTGATACCTCCAATGTATTTTTTGTGAAATTTTAGTCAAGTTAGGCTCTTGAATTACTCCATTTAACCTTATATTGAAGGAGATATGTTAGTTTTAATATTTGAAAATAGTGCAGATTCTTAAATACGAATTCAGTGGCAATTTCGTAATTAATCTAAAAAAAATCTAGCAATCCAATTCTTAGTAAAATGACCATAAAATCCTTATACGATGTCCAAATTTGACGATTCTTTTTGCTATGGCTTCGTAATTGCGATACGGATCTAATGCTTCAATAAAAATAGAAATCAGAGCTCATTTGCTTAATGTAGTACAATTTATGCTTGAAAAACAACGTCGAAACATCAAAAACGAATGCAACAACCCAAACCTATCCGAAACTCACCTGAGCCCCTCGGGACCCTATTCGAATATACCAACAAGTCTCATATCATAACACGGACCTACTTAAGGGCTTAAAACACACATAACAACATCGAAACGACGAACCACTTCTCAATAACGTCAAACTTCTACAACCGATGCCGAAACCTATCAAATCATGTCCGATTAACCTTAGATTTTGCACACAAGTCACATTTGACATTATGGACCTGCTTCAACTTCCGTAATTGGAATCCGACCCCAATATCAAAAAGTCCACTCCCGGTCAAATTTTCCAAAATTCCAACTTTCGCTATTTCAAGCCAAATTCTACTATGGACCTCCAAATCACAATCTAGACGCACTACGAAGTTCAAAATCACCCAACAGAGCTAACGGAACCATCAAAAATCCAATCCGAAGTCAAATTCTAAAAAGTCAAAACATGGTCAAACCTTTCAAATGTAAAGATACTAGCTGAGAATCATTCTTCCAAATCAATTCTGAATAACCTTAAAACCAAAACCGACAATTCACATAAGTCATAATACTTCATACGGAGCTACTCATGCCCTTAAACAACTGAGAAAAGTGCAACTGCTCAAAACGACCGGTCGGGTCGTTACATCCTCCTCCACTTAAACATACGTTCGTCCTCGAACGTGCCCAGAGTTGTTCCAAAACCCATCAACTTGTTGTATAATCTCACTATGCACATACCTGGGGTGATCCCACGTCACCCTATCCCATATAGGTCTGATAACACAACATGACTGAAATTTCTTAATCCAACCTAGTCTATAAGTCTTAGGGCCCAATTTCTAACATCCAATTTTTTTTATAAGACCAGAACCTCGCATCTACACATTGTATAAGTCTGAACATGCTGTATCAAACTATATCCGTAACCCAAGATGTAATCACATAATATACCACATAACTCAAACACACATGACGATAACTCCTAATCACAGTAACTGCTCAAAACAACCTAATACCGGTAATACACCCCTTAACAAAAAAAGCCTCGTTCTAACACTTTCATATACTGCCAATGATGAAAGAAACACGCAGAAACTCATAACCATTCGTCAGATCAACAATTTATGGAGCTCCCTCTTCTCCAACAGGAACTATAGTAGATTTCTTAGTCGACTTCCGATATTATCCTTCCAACCATGCTGTAACCAATTCTGATAGTATTCATTCTAGGTCCAATGACCTCATCTCATCCAACACGACCACTCTGATGCATGACACATCAATACAATCCAAAGCCATAACCTATGCAACTCGTGCACCTAATAGCAACATCCCAAATATACTCAAATCATGAAAAAATGACTCAAACGAGAGGATTGTCCCGCAAGCTTAACAAGTACTGCCACAATGAAATACTGAAAATCCATCACACCCCGTTAGGGATGTTTGTCGGTTGGTACAATATGGTATTTAGACATTTCAATTCTGTATTCGGATTCTTAAAATCTTATACCAATACAGTACCTAATTAAATTCGGTATAGTTTGATTTTTCTCCTTTCGGTTTCGGTTTATTCGGTTTGGTAACTTCTGTTTATTTGGTTTGAATACTAACTAGTGCATAGAGTCATAGACTCTAATATTCTTAATTAATGTACTCAACAATACAAAACTAAAATTATTTGTTGACAAAAGTTTTATCTAAAACCTGCAAATATCGACCTATAGAGAGAAAATTGTACATAAAAGAATAAATTTGATTATTAGAAATGTCTTGTTACTTGTTTAGAGCTAATTGATGAACTTAGAGAATAAAGAAAAGTAAAATTTATATTTTTTAATTTATGTTATAATTGATCATATGTATTTTATGTAATATAATAGATATTTCGGTACGGTATTGTGACGACCTGGCCAGTCGTCTCATGAGGTACCGCTCCATTTTCCCCATTTCTACTTCTTTATGCTTTGTTATCCATGTTTTATGGTATCGGGTTAGTCGGATCGAGTCCGGAATAATTTTGATAAGGTTTGAGACACTTAGTCTCTTTTAAGGGAGTTGAGTTGGAAAAGTCAACCAGATGTTGACTTATGTGTTAGAGGACTCGGATGTGAGTTCTGATGGTTCTCTTAGCTTCGGGAGGTAATTCATGACTTAGAAATGTGATCGGAACGGGTGTGAGCACGTGATTTTTGCCTCACGAAAAACTACTCCAAAATAAATCAAAAATAAAATAAATTTCTTTTACTGTGCAATTTTTGAATTTTTGTGTGATGTTTGTTAAAAATTTGTCTTATATCCGTAAATGTTTACTTTGTCATAACAAAATGAAATAAAATAAAAATATATGTTTCATGCATATCTAGGATTTAATTATGCATTTAATAATTGATTCAAAATAAAATCACAAAAATATGCATTTTTATTTTTATTTTTCGTCATACTAATTGTGTCATTGTGTGATTAATGTTTTATCTACGTGTTAATGGTTATTAAAAGGTAATTAGTATTATTGTAATGATAATTTTTGTTTTTATAATTTTGATTAGGATTTTATTAATTAAGAATAAATTTAGGAAATAAAAAAATAGGTTTAAAACATAAAAAATATCGGACCTGGATTAAAATCCAGGCCCAAACCAAGTTACCCCCCCAGCCCAAATCAAACGAGCCCAGGTCCGGTCCAGTCCAAAGGAGTCAAAACGACAACGTTTGGTCATAGTTTATCATGGACCGTTGGATCAAATCCAACCAACGGATGAGATCTCATCACCCTAACCCATAATCCTTACCCGATCCAATACCCGGTTCAACCCGTCCCCCCAAACTTAAGCCAAACGACGTCATTTGGTTAAGTGAGTAGATCCTGGCCTTTCATTTTGATTGATCGGACGGTCAATATCAATCCACCATTCCCCTATATAAACCCATAATCCTTACCCCGACCCCCTAACTAAACACCCCCCCTCCTCTCCTGTTCATCGTCTTCCCAAACAGACCCCTAACCCTAGCCGCCCCTATTCCCCATCGCCTGAAACCCGGCGGCATCAACGCCGCCGGTCACCAAAATAACACCCTAGACTCCTCACCACTTCCTCTACACAGATCTGACCTTAGTTTCCTTCGAATCAGACCCCAACTCTTCGAATATTAAATCGAAGGTGGGTCTGAAAACTCAAACCTTTCCAATGGCTTCCAAAATAACACCACAGCATCCCCTAGCCTACCTCGTTATGGATCTAGTGTTGGTTTGGTTCGAATCCCCTCAGAACTCTTCGAATCTTCTTTTGAAGATTCGAATGAAACCTAACCCTACTCAGATTCCTCCCAAATTAACACCAAATGACCTTTAGGCTTCCCTCACCCTTGTGCCATCTTTGGTTTCCCTCGAATCTACCCAGAAGTGTTCGGATTTAAAATCCAAGATCTGAAACCCTAAATTTTCCAATCTTGGCTTCTTTTTCACTTCAGATGAAAGATTGAGGTTTAATCGACCTTAGTCAAAGTATTTTCAGTAGAAAATACTTCGACTAAGGTCTGTTTGATTTCAAATAAAGTCCAAATCCAAGTTGAGTTCGAGTCCGGTTGAACTTAAAGATTTAGAGGTACTTTCCTTATTTCTTTTTGTTTCTTACATGAATAATTGTTTGTTTAATAACCTGTTAATTTTTCATGTTTTTATTTGATTAATTCTGTCATCTTTGTCTCATGCCCGTATGATTAGTCAAATAAATGAATTGTTTCTGTTGGTTGTGATTAATTACAATGTGTGTGATCGACTCGATTAAGTTCGTCGATCAGTTGTGTTATAAATCTTGTTTCTGAAAATGCTGATTGAAACAGTCTGTTTCTTTTGTTTTAGACTGATTATGGACAAATGTTGTAAATAGTCAACTGATTAATACTCGTCAATTAAATCATGTTTGTTTGCAAATCAGTAAATTCAAATGAATGTTGTGTATATATTGTTTTCTGAATAGGGCATTGTCAGTATATTGACAATGCTCCTGTATGTGTTTGATTTTAGTCCAATGTTGAAATACAGTTGAATTATTAGGCTGAATTCAGTATAATAGTGTTGTAATGTTATTTTTGAATTCAAGTTTACAAAGGTTGGTTAAACACAATTGTGTTAGGAGTTTAATCCTAGGACTGGTTATAACTGTTAAAATAGACTTTAAAATCTGTTTTGCAACAGATTCTGATTTTAGTTTAAAGGCTGTAATTACAGTAGGATTTCAGGGTTATTTTGGAATGAAACAGTAGGGTAATGTGATAGTGTGCTTTTAATGGAATGTTAGTGGCTATAATTTAAGATACTAATGGGGAACAAGGGATAATGGGGCTGTTGAAAATCAGGATAAGAGCACTTAGATTTAAAGTATTCAAAAGCAGTTTTAATGGAATTTTCTGATTTTAAAAGGAGAAAAGGGTCCATCCAGCACTTAAAAAAGATGGGGCAGACCTGTATAAAAGAGGGGATTTGGGACTGACTTGAGGAGAGCCTTTCAGTCAAAAAAAAAATTAGATTTAAGAGGAAAAAAAAGGAGAGCTTTTCAGACAGAAAGGAAAGAGAGAAAGAAAAATCTGATCTGGAGGACAGATTTTAAAACTGAAGAGAAGAAAACAGATTTTAGAGGAGGAGAAAGATAAGTTTTCAGAGAGATACATTTGAGAAAAACAGAAAGAAAGAAAGAGATAGAAATAGAATCAGAAACAGAAATTTGAAAAGAAAAAGAAACAAAAAAGGAACACACACACAGTGAAGCTGAAACAGACACCAGAAAAGAAAAGAAAAATCCGAAACCTTGTTGTTCTTTTTGGAATCTGTCCGGGTCTGTGTATTGATACTATTTGGTTTTAAAATCTGAAATTCTTTAAGAAGTGTTGCTCTTGTGAATCTGGATTTCTCGGGTCTTATTATTGCTCAAATCTGTGGAAATACTGATATTCTGCCAGTATTTTGTTACTGCTGCAACTGCTGAAACTTACTTCTTCTACCTTCAATTCCAGGTACTTATCTTTTAGATTCTATGTTGGAAATAGATTCAGCACGATGAATCAATGAAGCTTGAATTGCAATTCTATTTTTATTTTGTCTAAGTTCATTATTTTAAAAGTTCAGTCTTGTTTTGTGTTTGGTTAATATAGTAGTATGTTTGACATGATAATTAGTAGTTGATTATTCTCTTTTAAAACTCATATAAGTGCTGTAATAATATTATCTATACTAGAATTTCTCATTAGTATAGTTATATGTGAGTTGTCAAAACAGGGAGTATGGCATAAAAATGGGCCATTGATTACATCCCATAATACCTTTAGCTATCATATGAGTAAGGTGAGTTGGTATAGCTCGTTATGATGTTAAGAATATTATGAATGTTTAGGCGCACAACTATGTTGTATGTAATACAATTTTATTGAATCAATTCGAATAATAACTCCTTTCTCATCAATTTGATTATTTAGCGTTATAAATAAACTAAGCAATTATAATTTTGGATTAAAAACAAGTATGTGAGAATGAGATGATATGTATAAGAACAAATTGCAACACTTTATATCAATGGTAAGTAGAAATAAAACTTGCACTAAATAAAAATAATAAAATTTCTTGAAAAATATTTCTTCCCTTTATAAATCATTTTTAGTTTCATATACAATTCATTCTTTGGCATATATATATATATATATACATATATGTTGTATTTGTTAAAAATCCTATTTTTATTCTTTTCTTCGAATTTGAATAGCGGGATGAATATAATTTATACTCGGAAATTATAATCGACGGGCAATATTTAATAGATTGTGAATTCTTTTCAAAGAATTTAAGGGCCTCTAAAATGGGAGTTCTCATGATTTTCACATAAAAATGTATGAATATAATAAACAATTTGTGGAAAATCCATAATACCATTACAAATATTTTGCGCGATTAGGGATGCGTTCGCGTACCCTGATTATATTTTAAAAAAAAAAGCAAATTCAGATTATGCGTACACGCAATTTCGAGCGAATATTTAAGAAAAGGATTTTTCCAAGGATGTTAAAATAATTTCATATAACCCGAGATGTGCAGTTCATTGTCTAAATACAAGGGTGATGATGTTCCTGATTTTATTTTAAATTTTGAACATATGATTTTTTAATAAAAACTATAACAATTTTATTGTGTACACGTATGCGTGGCACGATCCTCTGTAATTATCAAAGGTATATAATACGAATATACGTACGCGTAATTCGTCATAAATAATAAACAGAAGCGGTGACAAAATCCTGCAATATATATGTAAAAATCAAGATAAGCCAATAATAAAAACAGTTGAGCGACCGTGCTAGAACCACGGAATTCGGAAATGCCTAACACCTTCTTCCGGATTAACAGAATTCCTTACTCAGGATTTCTGGTTCGCAGAATAATAAACAGAGTCATATTCTCCTCGATTCAGGGATTAAAACCGGTGACTTGGGACGCCTTAAAATTCCCAGGTGGCGACTCTGAAATAATTAAATAAATCCCGTTTCGACTGTCCTTAAATTGGAAAAAACTCCCCACGTGCCCCGCGGGCGCGGTAAAAAGGAGGTGCGACAGCTCTGGCGACTCTGCTGGGGATCCAAAGTGTAAACTGTAACCCAGAACCATTGGTTCAGGGTTTAAAGAATTCGAGCTTAAAATAACTGTTATAGTTGGCTTTATTTATTATCTGATTTTTACATGATATATGCTTAATGTGCTAAATGATGTTTTTACCGCTTTAATATTATTTGAATTGTGAATATATACAAATGCTACGAAACCCCCTTCTTTCTGAGTCTTCTGAATTTATGGTGTACACGTGCGCGTGGCCCACCTTTCTGTTAAAGTCATACCAAGTAAGACGGAGTTGGGACAAGTAACTAGGCCGGGTAGACTTTCGTGCTCCCGGTACGTTGCCCCCACTTCGGCTCAAACTGTCCGTTTGGGTAAGCCAGGTTTAGAACAATCAACCTCAGGTTTTTTACCTAGAATAACTCAGCCATGTACCGGATCCCTAGTAGGAACGTCTATTTGCATCATGTACATTTGGCCTTGGAGACTCAACACAGGGGTTGGGTCTGTCTAGGACAGGTGAACCCGAAACAAAAAGACCATCCTGATGCATCCTACTTGCTACTTGTGCATTCATTTGCCTCAAACATGCTTGTTGACCAGCTTAAATGAAATCATGGTGAGAAGAGAGGGATAAAATGGGTTGTTTTAAAAATTTCAAAAAGAAAAAAAATATAGTTTTAAATCTTGAAATAAAGGTATTTAAAAAATATAAAATTTTGAAAATGATTTTTTTTATATATAAATTTTCAAAATGAATTTTGACTTTATTAAAATCAAATTTCAGATACAAAATGAGCACCACACAAAGCCCCTCATCCACGAGTACAGAAGAATTTCTATTTCAGCTTCAAATGTGGTGGTATGATTTAGGCGAAGATGGTCAAAAATGGGTCGTCAAGCATTTGGGAAATCTCACGGACATTATGAAAGTTAAACCCCGTGATGATCTGATTGCGGCGTTAGTAACTTTTTGGGACCCTGTTCACAATGTCTTTCGTTTCTCTGACTTCGAGCTTACTCCTACATTAGAGGAGATAGCTGGATATGCTGGTTTTGACGGAAGTCTAAGAAATCAAAGCCTGATATTCACAAAGGCTCCTTCGGTACATCGATTCTTCGGTCTTCTGAACATCAGCAGTCAAATCAGGAAAAGCAATGTCATCAATGGATGTTGTTCCTTCAACTTTTTGTATTCAAGGTTCGGAAAGTCAGATGGGTTCGAAATTCATGAGAAAGGCCTTACTAACAAGCAAAACAAAGACACTTGGCAGATTCACCGTCGCTTTGCCTTCATGGTGGCTTTTCTAGGAGTCATGGTCTTCCCGAACAAAGAGCGAACAATTGATATTCGCACCGCGAAAGTTGTGCAAATCCTCACCACCAAAGAAAATCACACCCTTGTCCCCATCATTCTATCAGACATTTATCGGGCTTTGACTTTATGTAAATCAGGAGCAAAAGTCTTCGAAGGATGCAAAATTTTGTTACAAATGTGGGTGATTGAACATCTCCAACAACAACCCAAGATCATACAGTATGGGCCAAACAATGATAATTACATTGAGAGTTATGAGGAAAGAATAAAAAATTATCAGGCTCCAGAAGGGATAGAAGCATGGATATCTCATCTAAGGGCTTTAACGGCAAATCAGATTGAATGGACTTTGGGATGGCTCCCGATGAGGGAAGTGATACACATGTCAACCTCAAATAGTTATCTGCTACTATTGGGATTGAGAAGCATCCAGCCGTATGCGCCACTAAGAGTCCTAAGACAACTAGGGAGATATCAAGTAGTTCCTGATGATGAAGATTTGAGTATGCAAGTAATCGAATTACACCCAGAAGCCACTATTCCCGAGGCTCTACTTCAGCAGATGTGGAATGGATGTCGATACTTGAAAAGTGATACTCAAGTCCCAGACACTACAAAGGGTGAGATAAATCCTGGATATGCAAGGTGGTTTGAAAAACGGTCTCGCGTGGATGATGTACCAGAGCCTGAGCTAAGAAGGCCAACAAAAAGACCCCATGTTCAAAACTTCAATGATAAAATCCAAGAGCGGTTGATCTGGGGAGAAAAGGAAAAAGGGTACAAAGCAACTATCCATGCCCTAAAAGAAAATCTGAGAAGCCTCAGTTTGGAGAAAGATTTGCAAGCACAAGAAGCCGAAGGCGAGAAGAAGAGTCTAGCTTGTGAGAATGAAAATCTTCATGCTCGATTCCAAAAAATGAAAAGAGTTTCTGAAACACCAAAGAGGAGCTGGAAGGATCAAAAAACCATCGCCAATCTTTTTGAAAGAATGCAAGATTATGATTCCATTCTTGCAGAAAACGAAAGGGCGTTGAGCAAAGCAAAAGAAAGGATCCAACAATTAAACGAAGAAGCCAGATCTAATAAGGAACGCCAAGATAGGCAATCCGAAAAAGACAGGGCACAATTCAAGAAGGAAAAAGACCATTGGATACGATCAGAAGACCAGCTTCGTGCACAACTAGAAGAGGCAAGAAGATGCAATAGAGAACATCAACAAGCAGACATTGACAGGGAAAGAGCGCATGCAAGATTAGAGCAGGCCAGACTCCGAGCTCTATTAGAATCAGCTCTAGATCGTGAAAACCGTGTCAGAGATATAGCCACCACTCGTCAGCAGCAATTGCATAACCAAGACCAACGTCTCCAAGATTTCAGGGCACAAATCCACGACCTGGCAGTCTACACTTCTCAAAGTTACGTAAATTGCCAAGGAATGGATTACGAAAGGTTTACAGAGCATGCACCCACTTTTGCCCGTCATCTAGCAATGGAGTTGGAAAGGATGTATCGTACGCTGGGAGGTCATCCAGGTCAAGCCCCACATTGAGCAAATAATCTAATAATCTATAACACAAATGGAAAGTGGGGCACGTTGTGAGATGTTAAGAATTGTATCTTTTATTTTGATTTAAGTGTGTGTGTTTCAAGCCATTTTCTTACAAAGTTTTCAAATGTAATATCTGTTCATCTTTGTATAATGAATAAAAGTGTTTGCCTCATGTCCGAACTACGCAAGGTCTGATTCATACGGGGGCATGATACGTAGGCAATCTCTATAGGATTCGACCACCACAATAATAGATATATATAATAAATAAAATTAAAAGCAAATAACAATAAAAATTTCAAGAAAGCTGGGACGACACAAGTAGCCGAGCAAATGCATAATAGAAAGGGATTATTTATCTAGGAGCATTGCATCTCAACGTGTAATTATATATGTGTTAAACTCTCAAAACTAACAAGTTTGTTCATTTTCAGAATTCAAGCAGTTAGTTTCTCTAAAGAGTATACTGGCATATTATCATTATCACACAAGATCAAAAGGACCAATACCCGAAAGTATGTCTATCCCAGATGTTGACACAGGTATGGAGCTAGAGGAGATGGATGTCGGGAAAATGAAAGAAGAGATGTTTAAACTCAAGCAGCAAATGGCTGAGATGTACCAAGCCTGGTCTACAGGACAGTTACCCCCATCTTACCCAACTAACCCTGCTCCATCAATGACCCAAACTCAGGATAATATTACCACTGAATTATCCCCAAATTTCCCCATTTACCAACACTACCGAGGAACCACCTCTCAGACACCGCAGTCTCCACCTCCGAAGCCAGTTTCATACTTTCCTCCACCTATTACTCCTGTTTTCGTAGCACCTTCCCCGACTACATTCCACAAATCTCCTAGTGAGCCTACATTCCAGGCCCAGGACAACCAATATTACCCCCGGAACCCACCCTCAAAGCCTCTGAAATCCATTCAACTACTCCTCGTTTTGACCTCCCAACCGAAATTGACAAGCCAGCCAAAAACGCTGAACAAGAAGAGATGTTCAGGAAGGTCAAAAGTCTAGAACAATCGTTCCGAGACATGCGGGGATTAGGTGGGCAAGTCAGTGTAGCTTACAAGGATTTGTGCTTGTTCCCAAATGTACAATTACCAGTTGGCTTCAAGATGCCTAAATTTGACCTATACAATGGGCACGGCGACCCAGTAGCCCACTTAAGGGGTTTCTGCAGCAAGATGCGAGGAGCTGGGGGAAAGGACGAATTATTGATGGCTTACTTCAGTCAAAGTTTAAGCGGATCAGCTTTGGAGTGGTATACACGCCAGGACCATGGGAGATGGTACACCTGGGATGACCTGGCACAGGCATTCGCATACCATTTCCAATACAATCTGGAAATCATCCCAGATCGACTATCTTTGACAAAATTTGAGAAGAAACACAATGAAAGTTTCAGAGAGTATGGTTTCCGGTGGAGAGAACAGGCAGCAAGAGTGGATCCTCCTATGAAGGAGAGTGAAATGGTAGACTACTTCCTCCAAGCCTTGGAACCAACTTACTATGCCCATCTAGTTTCAGCGGTTGGGAAATCATTCAACGAAGTGGTGAAGATGGGAGGTATGGTGGAAGAAGGCCTCAAGACAAATAAAATCATGAGCTATTCAGCGATTAAGGCGACTACTCAAGCCATTCAAGGCGGGGTAGGAGGAATCGGAAGAAAGAAGAGAGAGGAAGCAGCAGTAGTTGATTCAGGAATTTGGTCAGGACCCAGAGGTTCACCGCCTTACTACAATCAACAACGACCTCGCCAATCAACTTATCACCACGATTCGTCCCAACACTACTATCACCCTTCAGAGCCTCATTTTTCCATTAACCATGCTCAAACATACAATCAGCCACCTGTTCACACCAATTGGCGTGCCCCTGCCATACCAAGTACTTACCCACGAACCTATCCCGGACCAGGTTTCAGGCCGAGGTCGGCCTTCAGGGGAGAAAGGGAACAGAAAAAGAAAACTTACACTCCATTGGGAGAGTCTTACACTAGTCTGTTCCACAGACTGAGACAACTAGACATGCTAAGACCAATACAATCCAAGCTACCCAATCCTCCGCCAAAGAATCTGGATTACACCATTAGCTGTGAATATTGCTCCGGTGCACCAGGCCATGATACGGAGAAATGCTGGCATTTGAAAAATGCAATACAAGAGCTGATTGATACTAATAAAATCGAGGTTCAAACCCCCGAAGCTCCCAATATCAATAGAAATCCAATGCCAGCCCATCAAGAGGCCAATATGATAGAAATCATACAAGCTGATGGGGAGACAAAGAAGCCGTCACAAACTGTCATGATGATCAAGTCTCATGAAGCCAAGCCAGATAAGTAGTTAACAGAGGAGAAGCCAGTACCTAAGCAGAACAGAAATGGTGATGAGCCATCTATGATAGTCGAGGAGGGATTATCGAGCAAAGTTGCCACAAAACAAGAAAGGCCGAAAGTGATAGTACCAGGGGTTGCCAACAAACCCATTGTATTCGTGGAAGGAGCTCGTACAGATCGGGTTATTATCACACCTGTAACACAGCTGCTAGTCATCAACAACAAAGCCATCCCATGGAACTATGAACGGGTAACTGTAATGTACAAGGGAAAAGAAGTCAAGGAAGAAGTGTGTGAGGTGCAAGGCTTGACTCGTTCGGGAAGATGTTTTACGCCCGAAGAGTTAAGAAAAACTAAAAATAATCCAACACCAATAAAGAGAGCTGTGACGGAAGAAGAGGCGGAAGAGTTTTTAAGAAAAATGAAACTCCATGACTATTCTGTTGTGGATCAATTGAAGAAGACGCCCGCTCAAATTTCATTGTTGTCATTACTGATCCATTCAGAGGAGCACCGTCTGGCTTTGATGAAAATCCTGAATGAGGCTCATGTTCCTGAAAAAATCTCTGTAAATCATTTGGGAAGAATAGCCAACAGAATCTTTGAGACAAACAGAATTACATTTGCTGATGATGAATTACCTGTGGAAGGTACCGAGCATAACAGAGCTCTTTACCTCACCGTGAAATGTGAAAACTCCGTAGTAACCCGGGTATTGGTTGACAATGGGTCAAGTGCAAACATCTGCCCTCTCTCCACTTTAAGCAAATAAATTAAAGAGGAGAGGATCCAGAAGAATAGTATCTGCGTACGGGGGTTTGACGGTGGAAGCAGAGATTCATTTGGCGACATAGTGTTGGAACTAACAATAGGGCCAGTTGAATTCACAATGGAATTTCAAGTGTTGGACATAACTGTTTCTTACAACTTGTTGTTGGGTCGACCATGGATCCATGCTGCTAAAGCAGTCCCGTCAACACTACATCAGGCTGTCAAGTTTGAATGGGATCATCAAGAAATAGTCGTGCATGGAGAAGAAAGTTTAAATGCTCACAGCAGTACCATTGTACCGGTCGAAGGAACAGAAAATGACCAGGGACCATGGATATACCAAGTGTCCGACACAGTGTCGGTAGAGAAAATTCCAGAGGGGAAGTACCTTCCAAATCCAAAGATATCCTCTGCATCAGTCATGGTAGCCTATGAAATGTTAAAAAATGGTTTTATACCCGGCAAAGGTCTGGGCTCATCTTTGCAAGGAATTATACAACCAGTATCTCTCCCCGAGAACTGGGGAACATTCGGTTTGGGGTTCATACCCACTGTCAATGACGTGATAAAGGCCAGAAAGTTGAAACACAAGGCATGGGTTCTTTCAAAACCGGTCCCACATCTGTCAAAGTCTTTTGTCAAGACTGGTGCTAAAAACCGCCCGATAACAACAATTCCTAAATCCCGGGTCAATCCTGAGGAAGAATTAATTGAAAGGTTCGAGAAATTATTTGATGATGTGAATATGTTGGAAAGCGGAGAAGGGGGTAGCAACGCAGAAGTTCAATTCATTGGGCCAGAAACAAAGCTTAATAATTGGAAAGCCACTCCTCTCCCCATTCGAAAGGAGTCTTGGTAGTTTATTTTGATTTTCTTTCAAGTTTGTTTGGGTTACTTCAGGGTTGTAATCCCAAAGCTTATCTTACAGTTTGTTTGAAGTGTGCAAACCTTGTTATCTTTCATCATCCAATAAAAAGCAGTTTCCTTTTTATTATCATTCCTGATAGTTTTCTTTTCTTTTTCTTCTTTCCTGTACAGTTCCTTTTACGCTGGCTCTAGTGATATGGCATGCATGAGGAATCCTCAGCCCAGTCTTAAAAATCAATCTGGTTCCGAAGTAATAATTCAAGAAATATATTGTGATTATGAATCAGAATATGATGAAGATGAGGTTTTTGAAGAGATTAGTAAAGAGTTAATTCACTTTGAGGAAAAAATCAAACCTAACTTGAGTGATACCGAGGACATCAATATAGGGGACACGAGTAATGTCCGGGAAACTAAAAATAAGTGTCCATCTCGAACCAAAGATCCGAGAAGAGTTAATTAAAGCACTCATAGAATTCAAAGATGTTTTTGCATGGTCATATGACGACATGCCGGGCCTGAGCACTGATTTAGTGGTTCACAAATTGCCCACCGAATCCAACGGTGCCTCCTGTCAAGCAAAGGCTGAGAAAATTCAAGCCTGACATGAGTGTGAGAATTAAGGAAGAAATCACCAAACAATTGGAAGCAAAGGTCATTCGAGTCACTCGATATCCTGTTTGGTTGGCTAATATCGTTCCTGTACCAAAGAAAGACGGCAAAATTAGAGTATGCGTCGACTACCGCAATCTCAACAAAGCTAGTCCGAAGGATAATTTCCCATTACCCAATATCCATATTTTGATCGATAATTGTGCCAAGCATGATATAGGATCTTTCGTGGATTGTTATGCTGGGTATCATCAAATTCTAATGGATGAAGAAGACGCAGAAAAGACGGCATTCATCACACCATGGGGAACTTATTGCTACCGGGTAATGCCATTCGGTTTGAAGAACGCCGGAGCAACCTATATGAGAGCAATGACCACAGTGTTTCATGATATGATACACAAGGAGATTGAGGTATACGTGGACGATGTGATCATAAAATCAAAGCATCAGGCCAACCACGTTGGGGATTTGAGGAAATTCTTCTTAAGACTTCGCAGGTACAACCTCAAGCTTAACCCTGCCAAATGCGCATTTGGAGTTCCATCTGGAAAGTTGCTGGGATTCATAGTCAGTCGGCGAGGCATCGAGCTAGACCCATCAAAAATCAAAGCCATCCAAGAATTGCCACCTCCAAGGAACAAAACTGAAGTAATGAGTTTGCTGGGAAGGTTAAATTACATCAGCAGGTTTATTGCTCAGCTCACAACAACCTGTGAGCCAATTTTCAAATTGTTGAAAAAGGATGCTGCGGTCAAATGGACCGATGAGTGTCAAGAAGCGTTCGATAAGATAAAAGGGTACTTGTCGAACCCACCCGTGTTGGTCCCGCCAGAGCCAGAAAGACCTTTGATTCTTTACTTGACAGTCTTGGAAAATTTATTTGGTTGTGTATTGGGGCAACATGACCTCACTGGCAGAAAAGAACAGGCCATCTACTACCTTAGCAAGAAATTCACAGCTTATGAGGTTAAGTATACTCATCTGGAGAAGACATGTTGCGCCCTGACTTGGGTAGCTCAAAAATTGAAACACTACTTGTCATCCTACACTACTTACCTCATTTCTCGTCTGGATCCATTGAAATATATTTTTCAAAAGCCTATGCCAACGGGAAGACTTGCAAAGTGGCAGATATTGCTCACAGAATTTGACATCATCTATGTGACTCGAACTGCAATGAAGGCCCAAGCACTAGCCGATCATTTAGCCGAAAACCCGGTCGATGAGGAATACGAGCCGTTGAAAACCTATTTTCCTGATGAAGAAATAATGGATATCGACGAGGTGGAGCAAATTGAAAAACCTGGCTGGAAACTTTTCTTTGATGGAGTCGCTAACATGAAAGGAGTCGGGATAGGAGCTGTAATCATCTCTGAAACAGGGGATCACTATCCTGTTACGGCTCAACTGCGATTTTATTGCACCAATAATATGGCTGAATATGAAGCTTGTATTTTGGGATTAAGGCTAGCCGCAGACATGGGTATCCGAGAAATCTTAGTCATGGGAGATTCAGATCTTTTGGTACATCAAATTCAAGGAGAATGGGAAACCCGAGACTTGAAGCTCATACCATACCGACAATGTCTACATGATCTTTGTCAGCGGTTTCAATCAGTGGAATTCCAACATATTCCAAGGATTCATAATGAGGTTGCCGATGCATTGGCTACTTTGGCATCAATGTTGCACCATCCAGACAAAGCTTATGTGGATCCCCTACATATTCGAGTCCACGATCAGCACGCTTATTGCAATATGGTTGAAGAAGAATTTGATGGTGAACCATGGTTCCACGACATCAAGGAGTATATCAGGATGGGGATATATCCCGCACAAGCCATAGGAGATCAAAAGAGGACCATTAGGCGATTGGCAAATGGATTCTTCTTAAGCGGAGGAGTTTTGTATAAAAGAACACCAGATCTTGGATTATTAAGATGCATAGATGCCAGACAAGCTACAACTGTCATGTCTGAAGTACATTCGGGAGTTTGCGGACCCCACATGAGCGGATATGTATTAGCAAAGAAAATCCTCCGAGCTGGTTATTATTGGCTTACCATGGAGCGAGATTGTATCAGTTTTGTGCGCAAGTGTCATCAATGCCAGATACACGGAGATTTGATTCATTCTCCACCATCCGAGTTGCACACAATGTCGGCACCATGGCCCTTCGTTGCCTGGGGCATGGATGTGATTGGACCAATTGAGCCGGCAGCATCCAATGGGCACAGGTTCATTCTGGTAGCCATTGATTATTTTACCAAATGGGTTGAGGCCAAGACATTCAAATCAGTGACCAAGAAAGCTGTGGTCGATTTTGTCCACTCAAATATCATATGTCGATTCGGAATCCCAAAGGTGATCATCACAGATAACGGTGCTAATCTTAACAGCAACTTAATGAAGGAAGTATGTCAACAGTTTAAGATTACGCATCGCAACTCTACCCCATATCGGCCCAAGGCGAATGGAGCAGTCGAGGCAGCCAACAAAAACATAAAGAAGATACTTCGGAAAATGGTAGAAGGTTCAAAACAATGGCATGAAAAATTACCATTTGCATTATTGGGATACCGCACTACTGTTCGCACTTCAGTAGGAGCAACTCCTTATTTGTTGGTATATGGCACTGAAGCAGTAATTCCTGCAGAAGTTGAGATTCCTTCCCTTCGGATCATCGCCGAAGCAAAGATTGATGATGATGAATGGGTCAAAACCCGTCTAGAACAGTTAAACTTGATTGATGAAAAACGATTGGCCGCAGTATGTCATGGTCAATTATATCAAAGAAGAATAGCAAGAGCATACAATAAAAAGGTGCGTCCACGGAAGTTCGAAGTGGGTCAACATGTGCTGAAACGTATTCTTCCACATCAGGTTGAGGCAAAAGGCAAATTTGCCCCGAATTGGCAAGGACCATTCATTGTGACCAGAGTATTATCGAATGGTGCACTATGCTTAACAGATATTGAAGGCAAATGCATAGACATGACGATCAATTCTAACGCGGTAAAAAGATATTATGCATAACTTTTGAATGTTTGTATTTAACATTGTTTCGAAGATTGGAATGACAAAGACAATTTATTCTGCTATCCAAACACTATACCATTTGCTTCCCCTTTTGAGCCATATTTGTTTCGTTCCTACCCTCTCTTAGAATCGATGAAAATCAAATATGAAATAACAATAATAAAAAAAAATAAAAAAAAGAAAGAAAAGAAAATCACTATTATTTAGTGAACTACGTTTGACCTGATTCCTCAAAGAAGGATACGTAGGCGCCTCACGACTCGGTCATAGGGTGCACAATATACATAATGTGCACAAAAAGAAACATCAAGAGACCCCAATCAAGAAAACTGGGGCAGGAGTTGTATTGGAAATAAGAAAAAGATTCCAAGAGTTGTAATTTTAAACCCATACCAAAGCTATTTAGCTTTTAATACCTTTTCCATTTCTAACCCCATACCAAAAAGACCTTTCGATCAATCTTAGAAAAATGCTGAGACAAGCAAATGAAGATGGTTCATAACACTCTGGTACAAACAAGAAAAGAAAGTAAAAATGAGAGAGTCTTATAGGTGAAAACCCACACGGGCACCATAAGGCGACGGAAGTTGAGAGAAAAGTAAAATGAGAGAGTCTTATTGGTGAAAACCTTCGTGGGCACCATAAGGCGAAAAGGAAGTGAGAAAAAGGTAAAATGAGAGAGTCTTATTGGTGAAAACCTTCGTAGGCACCATAGGGCGAAAAGGAAGTGAGAAATGAACAAATAAGGAAGGTTTGTCGGTGAGAACTCTTCGAGATATTACAAGTCCAACATGTCTGTAAAATGAAAAATGAAGATGGATTACGGAAATTTTGGGGAAAACAAAAATGAGACAATTGAAAGGAGATTGATTAAAAGAATGGGTTGATTAATCCAAATTGCATACCATGATCATTGGCGCCAGTGACTCCAATCAGATAAGTCCTTTATTCCTTCGTCAACGATCATCCAAATTTGGATTTTTCTTTTCATTCTATAATTGTCGAAATCAGCATGTTTCGTCACTAATAATCTTACTTTTCTAAAGCTTTGAGATAAGTTTTATTCCAAACAAATAAGAAGGAATGTCAAGGTATACTACCAAGATTCAAGATTACATGATGCAAAATACGGCCATGAAAGGCGGGAGATAAAAATAATAAGATATGGGTGTAAGAAAAATGGAATCAAAAGCGGATCAGCAATGTCAGGAGAACATATGATTACGGTTAAAAGGGTTTGAAGGAAAACATACAGAGGGGAATCCTATAGTTAAGGATCAATTACAAGGACAAACAGTCTTTCAACCATTTCAAGGCAACGAAACAAGACAGAGAAGCCCCACTGTCGGCGAGAATGCCCAGTTAACCCTCCTGTCTTAAAACTAACAAAGTTTTCTTTGATTTTAAAACAGGGGCAAAAACAACATTTGTGTCAGGAGAAACCCGATGAAAAAAAATTAAAGAAGTCAGGCGTCCACCTGGAGAATGAGGACAAAGAATTAACGAAATCAGGCGTCCACCTGGAGAATGAGGATGAGAAAAGAAGAAGTCAGGCGTCCACCTGGAGAATGAGGATGAGAATTGAAGAAATCAGGCGTCCACCTGGAGAATGAGGATGAGAATTAAAGAAATCAGGCGTCCACCTGGAGAATGAGGATAAGAATTGAAGAAGTCAGGCGTCCACCTGGAGAATGAGGATAAGAATTGAAGAAGTTAGGCGTCCACCTGGAGAATGAGGACAAAAAAAAAAGTAAAGAAGTCAGGCGTCCACCTGGAGAATAAGGACAAAGAATTAACGAAATCAGGCGTCCACCTGGAGAATGAGGATAAGAATTAAAGAAGTCAGGCGTCCACCTGGAGAATGAGGATAAGAATTGAAGAAGTCAGGCGTCCACCTGGAGAATGAGGATGAGAATTAAAGAAATCAGGCGTCCACCTGGATAATGAGGATAAGAATTGAAGAAGTCAGGCGTCCACCTGGAGAATGAGGATAGGAATTGAAGAAATCAGGCGTCCACCTAGAGAATGAGGATAAGAATTGAAGAAATCAGGCGTCCACCTGGATAATGAGGATGAGAATTGAAGAAGTCAGGCGTCCACCTAGAGAATGAGGATAAGAATTAAAGAAGTCAGGCGTCCACCTGGAGAATGAGGATAAGAATTAAAGAAGAAATCAGGCGTCCACCTGGAGAATGAGGATGAATTGATGGAGAAGTCAGGCGTCCACCTGGAGAATGAGGATGAGAATTAAAGAAGTCAGGCGTCCATCTGGAGAATGAGGACAAAGAATTGAAGAAGTCAGGCGTCCACCTGGAGAACGAGGATAAGAATTAAAGAAGTCAGGCGTCCACCTGGAGAATGAGGACAAAGAATTGAAGAAGTCAGGCGTCCACCTGGAGAACGAGGATAAGAATTAAAGAAGTCAGGCGTCCACCTGGAGAATGAGGACAAAGAATTGAAGAAGTCAGGCATCCACCTGAAGAATGAGGATGAAGAAGTTAAAAAGAAGCCAGGCGTCCACCTGGAGAATGAGGATGAGAATTGAAGAAGTCAGGCGTCCACCTGGAGAATGAGGATAAGAATTAAAAAAGTCAGGCGTCCACCTGGAGAATGAGGATGAAAAAGAAGAAATCAGGCGTCCACCTGGAGAATGAGGATGAGAAAAGAAGAAGTCAGGCGTCCACCTGGAAAACAAGGATGAAGAGTTAAAAGAAGTCAGGCGTCCACCTGGAGAATGAGAATAAAAATTAAAAGAAGTCAGGCATCCACCTGGAGAATGAGGATAAGAATTGAAGAAGTCAGGCGTCCACTTGGAGAATGAGGATGAAGAAAGAAAAGAAGCAGTCAGGCACCCACCTGGAAAACAAGGGAATACAATTGAAGTGTTGGAATAAAAAACCCGCTCATATGAGAAATGAGCACATTTAGAGTCAATAAAGCAGAGGAGTCCAACAAAGTCCCCAGCAGGAAACAACAAGAATCCCAAATAGATAAAGAAAATACGGGACATAATGAAAAAGCAATACGGAATAAGCCAAATGCCCAAGAGTCACCGAGATATCAAGACAACAAGAAACGCAAGGGCATGATCTAGATAAGATTTTATAATTCATGTACCATAGTCTAGCTTAGCTTTTTGTATTACTTTGGAAGTAAGGTGTAATAAGGAGGTGAGCAAACAGTAAAAACAGCACGAAGCAGCAGTAACATCACAGTCCCATGGTAGTCCCAGCTACCCAAAACTTCCCGAACTACATTGACCTGATTCCTTTATAGCCAAGGATATGTAGGAAACCTTTGAAGCAGAGGTTCGGTCAAATCTTTCAAAAAATGCTTCCCACGGAGTATTTGAACGGGCAAAAATCGCTCGTATCCGCTCACTTTATCTTTGCACGAAAACTCTTCGAGTTTCCGCACAAAGAGGGGCAGCTGTGAGCACGTGATTTTTGCCTCACGAAAAACTACTCCAAAATAAATCAAAAATAAAATAAATTTCTTTTACTGTGCAATTTTTGAATTTTTGTGTGATGTTTGTTAAAAATTTGTCTTATATCCGTAAATGTTTACTTTGTCATAAAAAAATGAAAATAAAATAAAAATATATGTTTCATGCATATCTAGGATTTAATTATGCATTTAATAATTGATTCAAAATAAAATCACAAAAATATGCATTTTTATTTTTATTTTTCGTCATACTAATTGTGTCATTGTGTGATTAATGTTTTATCTACGTGTTAATGGTTATTAAAAGGTAATTAGTATTATTGTAATGATAATTTTTGTTTTTATAATTTTGATTAGGATTTTATTAATTAAGAATAAATTTAGGAAATAAAAAAATAGGTTTAAAACATAAAAAATATCGGACCTGGATTAAAATCCAGGCCCAAACCAAGTTACCCCCCCAGCCCAAATCAAACGAGCCCAGGTCCGGTCCAGTCCAAAGGAGTCAAAACGACAACGTTTGGTCATAGTTTATCATGGACCGTTGGATCAAATCCAACCAACGGATGAGATCTCATCACCCTAACCCATAATCCTTACCCGATCCAATACCCGGTTCAACCCGTCCCCCAAACTTAAGCCAAACGACGTCATTTGGTTAAGTGAGTAGATCCTGGCCTTTCATTTTAATTGATCGGACGGTCAATATCAATCCACCATTCCCCTATATAAACCCATAATCCTTACCCCGGCCCCCTAACTAAACACCCCCCTCCTCTCCTGCTCATCGTCTTCCCAAACAGACCCCTAACCCTAGCCGCCCCTATTCCCCATCGCCTGAAACCCGGCGGCATCAACGCCGTCGGTCACCAAAATAACACCCTAGACTCCTCACCACTTCCTCTACACAGATCTGACCTTAGTTTCCTTCGAATCAGACCCCAACTCTTCGAATATTAAATCGAAGGTGGGTCTGAAAACTCAAACCTTTCCAATGGCTTCCAAAATAACACCACAGCATCCCCTAGCCTACCTCGTTATGGATCTAGTGTTGGTTTGGTTCGAATCCCCTTAGAACTCTTCGAATCTTCTTTTGAAGATTCGAATGAAACCTAACCCTACTCAGATTCCTCCCAAATTAACACCAAATGACCTTTAGGCTTCCCTCACCCTTGTGCCATCTTTGGTTTCCCTCGAATCTACCCAGAAGTGTTCGGATTTAAAATCCAAGATCTGAAACCCTAAATTTTCCAATCTTGGCATCTTTTTCACTTCAGACGAAAGATTGAGGTTTAATCGACCTTAGTCAAAGTATTTTCAGTAGAAAATACTTCGACTAAGGTCTGTTTGATTTCAAACAAAGTCCAAATCCAAGTTGAGTTCGAGTCCGGTTGAACTTAAAGATTTAGAGGTACTTTCCTTATTTCTTTTTGTTTCTTACATGAATAATTGTTTGTTTAATAACCTGTTAATTTTTCATGTTTTTATTTGATTAATTCTGTCATCTTTGTCTCATGCCCGTATGATTAGTCAAATAAATGAATTGTTTCTGTTGGTTGTGATTAATTACAATGTGTGTGATCGACTCGATTAAGTTCGTCGATCAGTTGTGTTATAAATCTTGTTTCTGAAAATGCTGATTGAAACAGTCTGTTTCTTTTGTTTTAGACTGATTATGGACAAATGTTGTAAATAGTCAACTGATTAATACTCGTCAATTAAATCATGTTTGTTTGCAAATCAGTAAATTCAAATGAATGTTGTGTATATATTGTTTTCTGAACAGGGCATTGTCAGTGTATTGACAATGCTCCTGTATGTGTTTGATTTTAGTCCAATGTTGAAATACAGTTGAAATATTAGGCTGAATTCAGTATAATAGTGTTGTAATGTTATTTTTGAATTCAAGTTTACAAAAGTTGGTTAAACACAATTGTGTTAGGAGTTTAATCCTAGGACTGGTTATAACTGTTAAAACAGACTTTAAAATCTGTTTTGCAATAGATTCTGATTTTAGTTTAAAGGCTGTAATTACAGTAGGATTTCAGGGTTATTTTGGAATGAAACAGTAGGGTAATGTGATAGTGTGCTTTTAATGGAATGTTAGTGTCTATAATTTAAGATACTAATGGGGAACAAGGGATAATGGGACTGCTGAAAATCAGGATAAGAGCACTTAGATTTAAAGTATTCAAAAGCATTTTTAATGGAACTTTCTGGTTTTAAAAGGAGAAAAGGGTCCATCCAGCACTTAAAAAAGATGGGGCAGACCTGTATAAAAGAGGGGATTTGGGACTGACTTAAGGAGAGCCTTTCAGTCAGAAAAAAAAAATCAGATTTAAGAGGAAAAAAAAAGGAGAGCTTTTCAGACAGAAAGGAAAGAGAGAAAGAAAAATCTGATCTGGAGGACAGATTTTAAAACTGAATAGAAGAAAACAGATTTTAGAGGAGGAGAAAGATCAGTTTTCAGAGAGATACATTTGAGAAAAACAGAAAGAAAGAAAGAGATCGAAATAGAATCAGAAACAGAAATTTGAAAAGAAAAAGAAACAAAAAAGGAACACACACACAGTGAAGCTGAAACAGACACCAGAAAAGAAAAAAAAATCCGAAACCTTGTTGTTCTTTTTGGAATCTGTCCGGGTCTGTGTATTGATACTATTTGGTTTTAAAATCTGAAATTCTTTAAGAAGTGTTGCTCTTGTGAATCTGGGTTTCTCGGGTCTTATTATTGCTCAAATCTGTGGAAATACTGATATTCTGCCAGTATTTTGTTACTGCTGCAACTGCTGAAACTTACTTCTTCTACCTTCATTTCCAGGTACTTATCTTTTAGATTCTATGTTGGAAAGAGATTCAGCACGATGAATCAATGAAGCTTGAATTGCAATTCTATTTTTATTTTGTCTAAGTTCATTATTTTAAAAGTTCAGTCTTGTTTTGTGTTTGGTTAATATAGTAGTATGTTTGACATGATAATTAGTAGTTGATTATTCTCTTTTAAAACTCATATAAGTGCTGTAATAATATTATCTATACTAGAATTTCTCATTAGTATAGTTATATGTGAGTTGTCAAAACAGGGAGTATGGCATAAAAATGGGCCATTGATTACATCCCATAATACCTTTAGCTAAATGTAAAGTAGAATGGAAGTATTAAGAAGTTACATTAGTAGTATATCTTGTAAAAAAAAATATGATTTTGTTTAGATTGATATAAGCTATTATATGGCATGATGACAGGTATATTTATAATCATATGAGTAAGGTGAGTTGGTATAGCTCGTTATGATGTTAAGAATATTATGAATGTTTAGGCGCACAACTATGTTGTATGTAATACAATTTTATTGAATCAATTCGAATAATAACTCCTTTCTCATCAATTTGATTATTTAGCGTTATAAATAAACTAAGCAATTATAATTTTGGATTAAAAACAAGTATGTGAGAATGAGATGATATGTATAAGAACAAATTGCAACACTTTATATCAATGGTAAGTAGAAATAAAACTTGCACTAAATAAAAATAATAAAAATTCTTGAAAAATATTTCTTCCCTTTATAAATCATTTTTAGTTTCATATACAATTCATTCTTTGGCATATATATATATATATATATATATATATATATATATATATATATATATATGTTGTATTTGTTAAAAATCCTATTTTTATTCTTTTCTTCGAATTTGAATAGCGGGATGAATATAATTTATACTCGGAAATTATAATCGACGGGCAATATTTAATAGATTGTGAATTCTTTTCAAAGAATTTAAGGGCATCTAAAATGGGAGTTCTCATGATTTTCACATAAAAATGTATGAATATAATAAACAATTTGTGGAAAATCCATAATACCATTACAAATATTTTGCGCGATTAGGGATGCGTTCGCGTACCCTGATTATATTTTTAAAAAAAAAGCAAATTCGGATTATGCGTACGCGCAATTTCGAGCGAATATTTAAGAAAAGAATTTTTCCAAGGATGTTAAAATAATTTCATTTAACCCGAGATGTGCAGTTCATTGTCTAAATACAAGGGTGATGATGTTCCTGATTTTATTTTAAATTTCGAACATATGATTTTTTAATAAAAACTATAACAATTTTATTGTGTACACGTATGCGTGGCACGATCCTCTGTAATTATCAAAGGTATATAATACGAATATACGTACGCGTAATTCGTCATAAATAATAAACAGAAGCGGTAACAAAATCATGCAATAAAAATGTAAAATCGAGATAATTAAGCCAAGAATAAAAACAGTTAAGCGACCGTGCTAGAACCACGGAATTCGGAAATGCCTAACACCTTCTTCCGGATTAACAGAATTCCTTACTCAGGATTTCTGGTTCGCAGAATAATAAACAGAGTCATATTCTCCTCGATTCAGGGATTAAAACCGGTGACTTGGGACGCCTTAAAATTCCCAGGTGGCGACTCTGAAATAATTAAATAAATCCCTTTTCGACTGTCCTTAAATTGGAGAAAACTCCCCACGCGCCCCGCGGGCGCGGTTAAAAGGAGGTGCGACAACGGGTTCTGGAGGTTCGGAGTAGAATTAGGGTTGAACTGACGAAGTTGATATTTTGGCGATTTCTGGTTGATAGGCGAAATTTTGATATAGGGGTCAGAATAGAATTCTGAGAGTTGCAGTAGCTTCGTTGTGTCATTTGGGATGTGTGTGTAAAATTTCAGGTCATTCGGACGTGGTTTTGTTGGGTTTTTGATTAAAAGCGTATTTCAGAAGCTTTTAGAAACTTAGGCTTGAATCCGATGTGATTTGCTAGATTTGATGTTGTTTGAGGCGTTTTGATGATTGGAACAAGTTTGAATAAGGTATTGGGTTATGCTTGTGCTTTTGGTTGAGGTCTCGGGGCCTTGGGATGATTTCGGGTGGTCGTCGGAGAAGTTGAAAGGTTATGGAAGCTGCTGAGATTTTTCTGCTTCTGGTGTTTTCACACCTGCAGTTTGGGGACCGCAGGTGCAGCGCCGCACGTGCGGAAGGGGAGCCGCAGAAGCGGATTTGAGAGGAAGAGCCAGGAGTCCCAAATGTGGTAGTTGGACCGCACCTGCAGAGTCGCAGGTGCAGAGATTGGATCGCAGATTCGGAAGAGGCCGTTAAGTGAATTTCGCAGAAGCGGAGGGTTTGACCGCATATGCGGTACCGCAGAAGTGGGTTTTGGACCGCAGATGTGGAAAGGCCTGGGTAGAACATATAAGTTATTTCATTTCACGAAATTAAGCTATTCCACCATTTTTGACTTCGGCTTGAGAGCTTTTGGACGATTTGGAAGAGGGATTTCAAGGGAACTTCGTTAAGGTAAGGATTTTGGACCTAAAACATATTCTATGGTAGTATTTCATGGATTACGACTGTAATTAAAGGAATTAAAGGGCTAAAAATGGGGGATTAGGGCTTGAGTTTAAGAGGCCTTAAAATGAGGATTTGAGGGGTCATTTGAACTCCGATTATATTATTCTTGATATGCATAGACTCGTGGGGAAATGAGAAATCTATTGATGTAAAAATTTCTAATTTGCGAGACATGGACCCGAGGTTGGACCATTGTAATTTCGGGATTTGTGCCCTTTGTTGATTATTTTCGCTTGGGCTTTGTTACCTTAGCATATCTTGACGTTCTCGTTCTGATTTTGGATAGATTCGACGTGCGTGGAGGCCTATTCGAGAGGCAAAGGCGTCACGAGCTAGAGATTTAGCCGGTTCGAGGTGAGTAATGATTGTAAATGATGTTCTGAGGGTTTGAAATCCCGGATTGCACATCGTAGTGATATATTGAGGTGAGACACATGCTTGATGATGAGCGTGGGGTCATGCACTATTGGGGATTGTGACTTGATCCGTCCCGTTGATGATTTACCGCGTATTTGATTGGAAACTATTTGCTATCATCCTTACTTGGGCTGAATGCCATATTTGGGCCTAGTGCCAACTATTTGAACCCTTTGGGGATTTTCATCGCTATTTCCTCACTACTTTGACTTTATATTTGAACTCAGTCATGTGACTTTATGCTATTTTCATATTCAGCCATGTTTACTCAGTTTTAAGATTTAAATTATATTTTAAATCATATTTGGGGATGAGCATCGTGTTTTACTATTGCCCGAGTGGCTTATGTGATTTTGACTGAGTAAGGCTGAAGGCCTGTGTTGTGAGGATACTTTTGGGTGGGGTTGCACACCGCAACGGTGATACACTGATACTGATATGAGGCCGAGGGCCTGAGATATGTACGCCACGAGGTGGCTTAATTGATATGAGGTCGAAGGCCTAGATTTGATGCCACGAGATGGCTTGTTATTGCGCTTGCACCGTAAGGGGCCCCTCCAGGAGTCTGTACACCCCTAGTAAGTGCGAGTACCCACTGTGATGTGAGATTGAGCCCGAGTGGCTGTTATTGTTCTAAGATGCTGCCCAAGGGGCGGATGTGGTGATACTGTGCCCGAGGGGCGAACTTTTATTTGTTTACTTTACCTTAATTACCTGTCAATTACTTATTTACTTGTTGAAAGAGGATTTTATTTGACTTTTCACTATTTTACTGCTTTTAAATGGTTTTACTACTTCATTATAGAATGCCTTGTGCCTTACATGTTTTCTTACTTTCAGTCATTATTTACATTTGTTACTCACTGAGTTGGAGTACTCACTTTACTCTCTGCACCCCTGTGTGAGCGTAGCTGGTTCCGTTCCCGAGTGCTGATTCCTCCAGCTTCATGCGGGCTTTCGGAGATACGAGGTAGCTGTTGACGTCCGCAGCCCCGTGTCTCTACTCCTTTATCGCTTCTATTTCCCTTCAGACAGTTGTACTAGTTATGGATTTAGCAGAGTTGTATTATGACTTATAGATGCTCATGACTAGTGACACCCCAGTTAGGGCTGTGTATGAGTGTTCTTCCGCGTATTTATGTTATCATTGTTATTTCAGATTTATTTTATCATGACTAGATCGTTTCTTACATGATTAACTGTTAATAATTGGAAAATATGGGAAGTGTCGGCTGGCCTTATCTTCACGAGAGGCGCCATCACGACCGAGTTCGGGTTTGGGGTCGTGACAGGTATCGGTATTTTATTTTAAACTACCAAATACCATACCTAATACCAATATTTTTAAAAATATAAACCAAATACCATACCAAATACCAAAATACCAAATACCAAATACCAAAATTTTCAATTTCGGTACGGTAATTCGGTATTTACCAAATTATGCACAGTCCTACACCCCGTAGGACAATCACACGAATCTAACACAAAGGTTCATACCTCAACATAATTTTGCTGCAATGCGTGCCCCATCCAAACACTAATCCATGGCATATATCTCAAGTCACCTTGCTCAAAATCAATAACCACGCGCAATTCGACATCAAGTACTCAAAGTTAATTATCATAACCACGGAGAAGCTAACGACATAACGCCACACAAAACCTGAAAGAGCATAACTAATGCGCCATCCACCAAGCAATACCTAATACTCTTCTCACTCAAATTCGGCTATAAGACCCCAATAGAACCGCACCATATGTGCATATAACCAACAAATCATAACCCCTTGTAACACAGAAGAGTAGCTCATAGATCATTCCAGAACACAAATAAGCTCAACAATAATTGAATGGCACTGTCACACCTCCTTTTTCCTACACCCGAAAGGGTATAAGAAAGTATTTTTTAATTTAAGTGACAATCGAAATAGGATTATTTATTTAAAATTCAGAGTCGCCACTTGGGATAATTTATGATGTCCCAAGTCACCGGTTAAAATCCCGAATAGAGGAAGTTTGACTCTAATTATGGTCCGCGAAACATAGAAATTCAGGTAAAGAATTCTGTTAACCCGGGAGAAGGTGTTAGGCATTCCCGGGTTTCGTAGTTCTAGCACGGTCGCTCAATTATTATTATTGGCCTAATTATCTGATTTTAAAACATTTTAAACCTATGTGCATATTTTAACTTTAAAAATCACTTTTATTTATTTAAGAAATTTCAAGGTTATTTAAAACACATCGTAAGCCACGCTACATGAAATGCACCTGTGATTCGCGAAACGCTTTATTTAATCTTGTTGGGAATTAGAACCGGGCCACATGAAATGTACCCCCGGATTTTAATAACCGTGATAATTATTTAATTAACGCGCCTAAAGAAAACTACGAAGTTCATTTTTTTAATATCTAAACTAACATTTGCGAGGGACATAGATGATTTAATTTGCTTATGGCACGCCTCAAATCTATTTCCTCAAACGATGTCTTGATCTAGTTTTTGAGGGCCGTAAATTATAGGTCTTATTCGATATGACACACCTCAATCTAATTAACTACGCTCAATAAGAAGGTTGCAAGGTTCTTGATTAATCCAATTCAAAATTAATCTAACTTGGAATTTAGTCTAGGGCTTAATTACAACCATATGGCGAGGTACTTAAATAATTTTTGACTACTCAATATAAAATGAACCAGCTGCATACCAACTGAGATTCACGAATCATGCCTTGGACTGGGCTCGAAGGTGAGCCCATCTCTCAGAATGAGAACCAATTATGCAGCAGTAGGATCAAATCAAATACAAGTCCAGTAGGACGCTGGGCTTCAGTCACAAACCAACCCATTAAACGCAAAGAGCAAGGAAAAGGCGAAGGGATAGGATAAATATTTTTGTGCCTGACATTGAGCCCAACATGGCAAAACAACATAGAAGCAAAATCTGGAAAGCCAACAATACGTAAATCATTGTACAACTCATTTGAGATCTTCAGCAGGTGTGAACATCAAATTGAAATTAACCGAGGCATTCACCTCTGACCCTCATGATTTCTCCATACACTACATCAACTTACATGTAAGTTCAGTACTATTTAACCAAAACTTTGGGCCATTTGAAGAAACAATTAACTAGTAAATGAAAACTAACAAGCCTTGACCTATGAAATAACAAACAAAATTAATCTAAACTATTAGAACCAAATACATACTAGATTGTAACCCTTCATAAAACTGCCAGCTATTTTCCACATTTCCACATACAATTGAAGAAGAACCCAACAAACCATTTTCAAAAGAGTACTCAAGCATTGAACATAAGGTTAACTAAACTCCAATTCAGCTAAAAAACACAGAGAAAATGAGCTAATTATACCATGGTTTTACTCTGAACCCACACGGATTTAACACCTAAAGCATGAACTACTAGAGCATTTATTACTACAGATTTATTACATTTAAGAAAGAGATAGAGGGAGAAATGGAAAAGAAGCTGAATGGCTTAAGTAGAAATATGAAAATTAGACTCCCAACAAAGCAATCTTTATTGATTTCAGCAGAAACAACATCTTCCACACGTTCAAGTACTATTTGTCAATTAAGATTCAAAAGAGTACCTGGAGATAAACCCAAAACAACCACAAACTTCAGCAATAAAATAGTAAGGTCAGTATAGCTTTAAAACAGCAACAAACAACAAACATCAATCAGCTACAACCATGTTTTTGATCCCAGAAAGAAAACAACAATTCACTCATGCTTTTAGAAACCCAAGAAATATGAAAACCCAGCTACAATAGAACAATGCTTGTGATTTTTTGTATTTTTCTTTCTAATTTTCAAACTCTAGTAGTATATGTATTCTTCAGCCATTTACTGAATTTTTAGTCTTGTAATCTCCCAAAAAATGAATGAAACAGGCCTTATATAGAAAGACCTTAGGGCAACAGAATTGATTTTTTAACTTTTCCCTTTACCCCTTTCCCAATTTTTATCTTTTCATTTCAGACCATGCATTTTGAATCTGTTTGTTAAACCAGCCCGTTCCCCACTTTCCTGGAACCTTCCCCAAGCAGTTAGGAAAGATTCCCCCCATCTAATTCCTTAAAATACCCCTTAAAGGTTTGGTAATTACTTTAAACAAACCACATGTTTGAAACAGATTGCCCCAAATGCCCTTGGGCTTTTGCATTAGCGAACTGTAACAAGCTCTTTGGGCTTCTTGCACTAGCAAACCCAAATCCAAGTTTAAGCAAATGAATTCACAAGAAAGTCCAAATTAAACCAATTCTGAATCCTACTGATATGAGATCTTCTAACGAAACAAAACAGAAGAGAAGAAATAAAAGGAAAAGGGAAAATTAACAAGTGCTAACAAAGAGTTCAATTGCTTCTTAACCTATTATTATTACCGAATTAAATGAATGAAAAAAAGCTATGATTTCCAAACCCAACAGAGATGAAGAGGAATAGAAGGATACCAATTAAAGAACGGGTGGAAGAAAAGGAAGGGACATAGAAGAAAAAAAAATCATAGAAATAAATAGAGGGAAAAATAAACGAAAATACCTAGTAATTGACTTAAAGAAACTCCGGTTGCTCCGATTTACCCAAAACTAGTGTTTGTCGCATGTTCTTTGTCAAGAACAAACGAGCAACATCGACTTCACGTTAAATCAGCCAGGGAACTTGAAGGCTTGAACCCTAACTTTGCATGCCATAGATCCGAGGTCAGGGTAAATTTGGGGCTTTAGGGTTGCGGGGTGTTGATTTTAGATCCAAAATTGGAGAGGATTGAGAGGGATTCCAGGGAAATCATTTTGGGGTTTAGGAAGAGGAGAGGGCGGGGATTATGGGATGTAATTTTGGAGGCGGTTTGGGGTTGCCCCGCCGGCAGAGGGTTGCAGGAATTTGGGGCGGTGGATTTGATTAGGGTTTGGGTAGGTTAGGGAATGGGAGATGAAACTGGGGGGAGGGGAGATGGACCGGTTCTGACACATTTATACATGGGGGGGGGGGGCTTTAATTCTGGTCCGTTGGATCACATTGATCCAATGGTTGAGATGGGAGGGGACCAAAACGGGGTCGTTTGGTGAGGATTGGGGACTGGGCCAGGTATTTTGTATGGGTTGGGGCGAGGTAGTGAGAAAAAAAATAACTTGGGCCTTAATGAATTGGCCCTAACACAACAACCTTTTTGAGTCCAATTCCTTTTTCCCTTTTTTTTCAATTTGTTTTCCTTTTCTTCTTTTCTTTTTATTTTTCCCTAAATTAATAAAAATCCCTTCTTTTCTTTTTCTTTTTTCCCTAAATTAATAAAAATTTCAAATTAAATCCTAAATTAATCTACGTTGTAAAATTACACTAATTATCAAATTACAAAATTCGAACCGCCTAAATCTCTAGCTCGCGATGCCTTTGCCCCTCGAATCAGCCTCCACGCGCATCGAATCTATTCAAAGTCAAAACGAGGACGTCAAAATATGCTAAGGGAACGAAGCCCACGCGAAAACAATCAATAAAGGGCACAAATCCCGAAATTACCAAAACCCGACCCCCGGGCCCATGCCTCGAAATTTAATAATTTTTACATCAATAGGTTCGTTACCTCCCCACGAGTTCATACATATCAAAAGTTCTGAAATCCGATCTCAAATGGTCCTTCAAATCCTCAATTAAAGGCCTAAATTCCCAAGCCCTAGTTTTCCCAATTTTAACCTTTGATTTCCATAATTTCTAGCTCTAATCCATGAAATAATAGCATAGGAACAAGTTTTAGGTCCAAATTCCTTACCTTAATGAAGTTCTCTTGAAATCCCTCTCTCAAATCGCCCAAAAAGCTCCCAAGCCGAAGTAAAAAATGGTGAAATAACTCAAATTCGCGAAATGAAATAACTTATATGTTCTGCTCAGTTGTTCCGCATCTGCGGCACAATAGCCGCTTTTGCAGTACTGCATATGCGGGTTTTCCTCCGCTCTGGGGAAATCACTTAATGGGCCAAATCCGCATCTGCGGTCAACTCTCCGCACATGCGACCCCGCATGTGCGGTCAAACTACCGCATCTGCGGTTCCTGACACGTCCTCCCAAATTCGCTTCTGCGGCTCCACTTCCACACTTGGGGCGCCGCACTTGCGGTCGCCAAACCGCAGGTACGAAAACACTAGAAGCAGCATTTTCAGCAGCTACAATAACATCTTAACTTCTCCGTTAACAACCCGAAATCACCCCGAGGCCCCCGGGACCTCAACCAAAAGCACAAACATATCCTTATACCTTATTCAAACTTGTTCCAATCATTAAAACACCTCAAATAACATCAAATCACCCAAAACACATCGAATTCAAGCCAAACCTTCTAAAATCTTCCAAATTACGCTTTCGATCAAAATCCCAACCAAACCATGTCCGAATAACCTGAAATTTTGCACACGCATCCCAAATGACACCACGGAACTAATGCAACTCTCGAAATTCTATTCTGACCCCTATATGAAAATCTCGCCCACCAACCGAAAATCGCCAAAATACCAACTTCGCCAATTCAAGTCTAAATCTACTACGGACCTCCAAAATTCATTCCGATCGCGCTCGTAAGCCACAAATTACCTCTCGAAGCTAACCGAACCATCCGAACTCACATCTGAGCCCTCTAACACATAAGTCAACATCCGGTTAACTTTTCCAACTTAAACTTCCTTAAAAGAGACTAAGTGTCTCAAACCTTATCAAAATCATTCCGGATTCGATCCGACCAACCCGATACCACAAAATACGGATAATAAGGCATAAAGAAGCAGAAATGGAAAAAACAGAGCGGTAACTCATGAGATGACTGGCCGAGTCGTCACAATATTTATATCTATCTATATATTATTAAAAGAAAGTAATAACCAAGAAATAATATAGAACTTCAAACAAAAGAAACAAATGTACAGATTTTAACTGATTCATCTTTCATTGAGTTACACAAGCTAAATTTTAAAAAGATTGTATCATTGAAATCTGTGTAGATAAAGCCAAAATAAAGGAACAAAAGGATAAAATAATACTTAAATATAGTATTTGTTAACATTAATGATAAAAGAAGCTTGAGCAACAACATAAAAATTTAAATATGAACTTAACTAATTAATATTTATTTTTAGAGTAATAAAAATAAATAAATAATAATCAAATATATTATTTAATAACTTTAAATAATGAAAAAAATTCAAAAATAAATTAAAACCTATATATGTATATTTATATCTATTAGTATATTATTAAAAAAAATAATACTGAATGTAAACTGTTAAACTTCAAGTATCAGAAACAAATATACAAATTAATTCATTCCATCTTCTAATGGTTGATTCACTGCATGATAAAGCAATAATCTTCCTACAATTAATTTAATCTAATTTATATTATTTAGAATTTAATTTATTCATATAAATAATAATAAAAATGCTACCAACAGTAAGCAAATCATATAAAGATTTACAGAAAATGAAACTCAAATTGGAGAAAAATGCCCATATAGGTAGTTTTCTTAATACTAAATGACACTGAAAACCTGTCGAAATAAGTTGGAAATATAGGAGATAAAAATTTTACAAGTTTAATATAAAAATTATAAGTACTTAAAATAGAGAGATATTACACAAAAAAGTTCAAAAACAAATTTCTATTTATAATTAGTTTAAAGAGTACAACAAATTAAGTGAATTTTAAAATATTATGATAATGTTGAGCAATGAAAGAGTTTGACAAATAAAGTAAAAGCGAAAATTTATTTACAATGACTGAGAAAAATAAATAAATTATAATCAACTATGATATTCAAAATGTTGAATAATCGAAAATTCCATGCAACAAATTGAGAGTTAAGAAATAAATAAGTTACGCATATAGGTAATTTCAACAATGAATATTAACTCTCATAGTTTTATGATGAAATAAAAGAGAAAAAATATAATTACTTATATTCTTCATATTGTTAGAATAAAAATATCGATTTTATGATAAACTTATAAAATAATTTTTCATTAATATTTTAAACAAATTCAATACTATGATTTAGACCAAAATATGATACCGTTTGGATTAAAGGTAAAATATTAACAGTAAAAAAATAATTAAAATTTCATATTAAAATAAGATGTAAAAAGGGGATAGGATATTGCTGCTTTCTTTGAACTTGAACCGTCTTTCTTTAAATATTGCTGGTTTCCCTTTGTTCTGCAGGTGCACGCCTGATTACCGACATTTGAATTATCTTCCTTTCCTCCGAAACTTGATTTGTTTTCCCTTTGTTTTCCAAGTGGGCGCATGATTGCTGAATTTGAACCGTCTTCCTTTGAACATTGCTTTTTTCCCTTTGTTCTCCAGGTGGACGCCTGATTAGCAACATTTGAATTGTATTCCTCGAAACTTGACTTGTTTTCCCTTTGTTTTCCAGGTGGGCTCCTGATTGCTGTCTTCCTTTGAACATTACTTCTTTCCCTTTGTTCTCCAGGTGGGTGCCTGATTTCCAACACTTGTACTGTTTTCCTTGAAACTTGAACTGTTTCCTTTTGTTCTCCAGGTGGGCTCCTAATTGCCAACACTTGAACTGCTTTCCCTTTGTTCTCCAGGTGGGCGCCTGATTTCCAAAACTTCAACTGTATTCCCCTGCTCTCCAGGTGGACGCCTGATTACCAATACTTTGGCTTGTATTCCCTTGCTCTCCAGGTGGGCGCCTGATTGCCACAACTTCGACTGTATTCCCTTGCTCTCTAGGTGGGCGCCTGATTACCAACACTTTGACTTCTATTCCTTTCCTCTGAATCTTGGATTGTTTTTCCTTGTTTGCCAGGTGGGCGCCTAATTGCAGAACCTCGAATCTACTTCCTCTTGTGACTGCTTTTCCTGTGAACTGTCTTCCCTTGTTTCTCCAGGTGGGTGCCTGATTGCTTGAACCTGAACTGCTTTCTATTCTTGAAACTCGTATTGTTTTCCCTTGCTCTCTAGGTGGGCACTTGATTACAACAGAACAGACAAAACCAAAAATTTCGACCCCAGTTTAGTAGCTGGGCACATCTATGAGTGTTAATTGAATCACGTTACCCAATATCTCTAAGAATTAAAAGCTAGATCCCATTATCCAGAAGGGTCCTGAAAATTAAAATCAAATATCATCTTAAGAATGACAACTTTAAATATAAATTATGCTTCCTAAAGGTAGGACTTATGCTAAGTCTCATCATCTAATGAAGGTTTTAAAACTGAGTCCCATTATTCAGGAGGGTCCTGAAAATTTCAAATTGAATCCCATCCTAAAAATGAAAACTTCAAAGCCAGCTTATATTTCCTCAAGGTAGAGCTTATGCTAGATCTTGTTACTCATGAATGTTTGAATTTTAACTAGGTCCCATTGTCCAGGAGGGTCCTGAGAATTTATGGTCGAACCTGTCTGGTACTTGCTTTCCTTACGGAGGATTCCTCCGAAACAACGAAATTTTCTGCCCCTGTTTCAATCAAAGAAAAATCTTGTCAGTTTAAAAATGTGGTGGTTAGTTTGCAGCATTCTTGCTGAGGGTGGACCTTTCGCTGTCGTGCTTTGCTTTGACTGTCCGCCTTAAACTGGCCAAAAATTGTTTGCCTTTCTGACTGAATTTCAACCACAGGACCCTGAATGACCCGAATGATATACATTCAACCCGTCGTTATACATTTCTGTCCTTCCCATTTGAACCTCTGTATCTTCCACAAAATTCACAAACCATTCGTCTGTTTGAACTTCCATTAACACCTTATCCTTTCAACTTTTGCATCATGCTATTTCTGGTATGCTTTGGCCGCACTTTGCTTTGTGCAATTTGGAAGTTGGTAGTAAGCTTTGAAATCCTTTCTTACTTGCTTAAACAAGGCTGACATTGAAAAAACCTTAGAGAAATAAACCCAAAAGAAATGAAATGCAATGACTTCGAGAGTTAGGAATAAAGAAGAAAGTCCAAAACTGGATGACTGTCTGAGGGAGGAAAGGGAAAGAGACTTATCTGAATGGAGCAGCTGGTACCAATGATCATGACGTACATTTTGGATTAATCAGCCCGACCCGTTCAACCAATCACCTTTCAGTTGTCATACTTTGTGCCTCAAGATCTCCATAACCCAATTTCTTCACCAAATCCTGCGGTGCCCTGAAGGGTTTTCACCAACAAACCTCTCTCATTTGTTCCTCTCTTAACTCAATGTCGTCTTACGATGCCCGTGAGTATTTTCACCAATAAGACTCTCTCATTTAATTTCTTTCATCTTTCCATCTCCTTACGGTGCCCGTGAGGGTTTTCACCAATAAGACTCTCTCATTTTTCATTTTTCCTGCTTAGACCAGAGTGTTTCCCCTGACATGAATCACACCTCTACTTGCTCGACTTGGCATCTCTTGAAGACTGATCGGAAGGTCTTTCTTTGGACCGTAATGTGGGCTTTTGAATAGGGTTGGAAAGACGGAATATCACAAAGGCTCAAAACAACTTGAATGAGTTTAAAATTACAACTTTTGGAATCAGATTTCTTACAACAACCACAACTTTCTGCCCCAGTTTCTTTGCTTGGGGACTTATGTATTTTTACTTTGGTGGGACCGAATCGTGAGGCTGCCTACGTATCCTTAAAAGGAATCAGGTCGAATGTAGTTCATGTCATAGGAGTTACTTTGTTGCTGTGATTTTTCTCTTTTTTTTTTCTTTCTTCTTTTTCCTTTCTTTTCTTCTCTCTTTTTCTTTTTTTCTCACTCTTTTCCATTATTTTCTTTCTCTTTTCTCTTTTCTTTTTCACTTTTCTTCTTTACTTACTTTTTGCATTTGTGTTCCTGAGTTTTGTTACTGATTCCAAAAGAGGGGTATAAAATAAAATAAATAAGGCTCAAAGGGGTAACAAAAGATAAAGTGTTTAGATAGCAGAATAAAATGCCTTCGTCATTCCAATCTTCAAAATATGCTAAGTACAAACAACAACAATTTAAACCAAAGAAATTATACATAATATCTTTTGACTGCATTAGAATTAATAGCCATACCTACATATTTGCTTTTTATATCTGTTAAATACAAAGTACCATTGGACAACACTCTCGTTACGATGAACGACCCTTGCCAATTTGGGGTGAACTTGCCTTTCGCTTCAGCCTGTTGTGGAAGGATGTGTTTCAATACTTGCTGACCCACTTCAAATTTCCGCGGACGCACCTTCTTGTTGTATGCTCTTGCCATTCTCTTTTGATACAATTGGCCATGACACACTGTTGCCAATCTCTTCTCATCAATCAAACTCAATTGCTCCAGACGGGTCTTGACCCACTCATCATCATCAATCTCGGCCTCAACAACAATCCGAAGGGATAGGATTTCAACTTCCGTGGGTATCACTGCTTCAGTTCCATATACCAACAAATAAGGAGTTGCACCTATTGAAGTGCAAACAGTAGTCAATATAGCAAAGGGCAACTTTTCATGCCATTGCTTGGAACCTTGCATCATTTTTCCAGTATCTTCTTTATGTTCTTGTTGGCTGCCTCGATTGCTCCATTCGCATTGGGGCGGTATGTGGTGGAATTGCGATGCGTAATCTTGAACTATTGACATACCTCTTTCATCAGTTGACTGTTAAGATTAGCACCGTTATCTATGATGATCACCTTTGGGATTCCGAATCGACAAATGATATTTGCATGCACAAAATCGACCACTGCCTTCTTGGTCACAAATTTGAAAGTTTTAGCTTCAACCCACTTAGTGAAATAATCAATGGCCACTAGAATGAATCTGTGCTCATTGGATGCTGCTGGCTCAATTGGTCCAATGGCGACAATGCCCCAGGAAACAAAGGGCCATGGTGCGGACATTGTGTGTAATTCAGATGGCGGAGAATGAATCAAGTCCACGTGTACTTGATATTGATGACACTTGCGCACAAAACTAATGCAATCTCGCTCCATAGTTAGCCAGTAATAACTTGCTCGGAGAATTTTCTTTGCCAGAACATATCCGCTCATATGCGGCCCGCAAACTCCGAAATGTATCCCGGTCATGATAATTGTGGCTTGCTTTGCATCGATGCACATCAACAGCCCAAGATTCGGAGTTCTTTTGTACAAGACTCCCCCGCTCAAGAAAAATCCACTAGCCAGAAACCGAATTGTTCTCTTTTGATCACCTGTGGCTTGTACCGGATATGTCCCCATCCTGAGATACTCCCTGATGTCATAGAACCACGGTTCACCATCGAGTTCTTCCTCAACCACATTACAGTAGGCATGCTGATCACGAACTTGAATATGCAGAGGGTCAACATAAGCTTTGTCCGGATGGTACAACATTGACACCAAGGTAGCCAAAGCATCGACAACCTCATTATGGATCCTTGGAATGTGCCTGAATTCTATTGGTCGAAACCGTTGACAAAGATCATGTAGATATTGTCGATACGGTATTAGCTTTAAATCCCGTGTCTCCCATTCTCCTTGGATCTGGTGCACCAGAAGGTCCGAATCGCCCAAGACCAAGACTTCCGGGATTCTCATGTCTACAGCTAGCCTCAACCCCAAAATGCATGCTTCATATTTAGCCATGTTGTTGGTACAATAGAAACGAAGCTGAGCTGTAACAGGGTAGTGATGCCCTGTTTCAGAAATAAGCACTGCCCCTATCTCGACACCTTTCATGTTGGCAGCCCCATCAAAGAAAAGTTTCCAACCTGGTTTTTCAACCTGCTCTACCTCGTCAATATACATCACTTCTTCATCGGGAAAATAAGTTCTCAGTGGTCCATATTCTTCATCCACCGGGTTCTCAGCCAAACGATCGGCTAAAGATTGGGATTTATCGCTGTCTGAGTCACATATACAATGTCAAACTCTGTGAGCAAGATCTACCACTTTGCGAGCCTTCTTGTGGGCATGGGCTTCTAAAAGATATACTTCAAAGGATCCAGGCAAGAGATGAGGTAAGTAGTGTAGGACGACAAATAGTGTTTCAACTTCTGTGCTACCCAAGTTAGGGCACATGTCCTCTCAAGGGGAGTATACTTGACCTCACAATATGTGAACTTCTTGCTGAGGTAATAGATGGCTTGCTCTTTCCTACCAGTGATGTCATGCTAACCTAACACGCAACCAAATGAGTTATCCAAGACTGTCAAATAAAGAATCAAAGGTCTCCCTGTTTCCGGTGGGACCAACACAGGCGGATTAGATAAATACCCTTTGATCTTATCAAACGCTTCCTGGCACTCATCAGTCCATTTGACCGCAACATCTTTCTTTAGCAACTTAAAGATGGGCTCACAAGTTGTCGTGAGTTGAGCAATAAACCTGCTGATGTAGTTCAGCCTCCCTAACAGACTAATTACCTCGGTCTTGTTCTTTGGCGGTGGTAATTCCTGGATAGCCTTGATTTTTGACGGATCCAACTCAATGCCCACCAACTGACTATGAATCCCAACAATTTCCCCGATAGAACACCAAATGCACACTTTGCAGGATTAAGCTTAAGATTGTACCTGCGGAGCCTTTGGAAAAACTTTCTCAAATCTTTGACGTGGTCAGACTTCTTCCTGGAGTTTATGATCACATCATCCTCGTAAACCTCAACTACTTGTATATTATGTCATGGAATATGGTCGTCATTGCCCTCATGTAAGTTGCCCCAACATTTTTCAAACCAAAAGGAATGACCCTGTAGCAATATGTTCCCCATGGCGTGATGAATGCTGTCTTTCCGCATCTTCCTCATCCATTAAAATATGATGATACCCCGCATAGCATTCCACAAAAGACCAATCTCATGCTTGGCACAATTATTAATCAAAATGTGGATATTTGGCAGTGGGAAGTTGTCCTTTGGACTTGCTTTGTTGAGATCATGGTAACCAACACTCACTCTGGTCTTACCATCTTTCTTTGGCACAGGCACAACATTGGCTAACCACGTAGGATACCGCGTGACTCTAATGACCTTTGCATCAAACTGCTTTGTGACTTCTTCTTTAATCTTCACACTCATGTCAGTTTTAAACTTTCTCATCTTTTGCTTAACGGGAGGGAATGCTGGATCGATTGGCAATTTGTGGACCACCAAATCGGTACTCAAGCCTGGCATGTCATCATACGACCATGCAAAAATATCCTTATATTCAAACAATGCTTTAATTATTTCCTCCTTGATTTGCGGTTCAAGATGGACACTTATCTTAGTTTCTCTGACATTATCTGGATCCCCTAGATTGATTGCTTCCGTTTCATTCATATTAGTCTTGGGTTTTTCTTCAAAATAACTTAGTTCCTTACTAATCTCTTCAAATGCCTCATCTTCATCATATTCTGATTCATCATCACACTCTATTTCTTGAATTATTATTTCAGAATTAGATTGACTTTTAAGACTGGGACGAAGATTCCTCATGCATGTCACGTCATTGAAACCAACATAAAAAGAACTATACAGAGAAGAAAAGAAAACAAAAATGAAACTATTAAGAGTAATGGAAAGGGAAATTGCATTTCATTAAAATAAAGAATAACAGGATTTGTACATCAACAAACGAAAAATAAAAATCTGGGTCACAACCCTGGAATGACCCAGTAGAAAGGAAAACAAAACAAACTACCAAGACTCCTTCCAGGTAGGGAGAGGAGTAGCCTTCCAATTGTTAAGCTTTACATTCGGCCCGACGAACTGCACGTCTGCTTTGCTAGAACCTTCTCTAACTTCTACCATGTTTATATCATCAAACAACCTCTAAAACCTTTCAAATAACTCTTCATCAACGTCAACCACAGAATTTGGAACTATCATTACTGGGCGTTTCCTAGCACCGGGATTGACAAAAGACCCGGAGAGACACGAGATAGGCTTTGGAAGTGCCCATGCCTTCTGTTTCAACCTTTTAGCCCTTTTCACATCTGCCGTTGTAGGCTTGAATCCAAGGCCGAATGTACCCAAATTTTCAGGGAGGGATACCGGCTGTATGATACCCTGCAGAGATGCACCCAGACCTTTACATGGCACAAAGCCATTTTTCAGCATTTCAAAGGCCACCATGACTAATGCAAAGGTTATCTTTGGAGTTGGAATACGTTTCCCTTCTGGAACTTTCTCGACTGGCACTGTTTCAAACACTTGATAGACTCAAGGTCCTTTGTCATCCTTATCCTTAGTGAACGAGACAGAGGCATCACTGTGAACACACAAATTATCTTCACCATGCACGACGATCTCCTGTCTATCCCATTCGAACTTGACTATCTGATGCAGAGTGGACGGGACTGCTTTGGCGGCATGAATCCAAGGTTGACCTAACAACAAATTGTAAGAGACGGCTACGTCCAGTACCTGGAACTCCATGGTAAATTCCACCGGTCCTATTGTCAATTCAAGCACTATATCACTGACTGAGTCTTTTCCTCCACCATCGAAACCTCGGATGCATATGCTGTTCTTGTGAATTCTCTCATCATCAACTTTTAACTTGTTCAGAGTAGAGAGAGGACATATGTTTGCACTGGAACCATTGTCAACTAACACCCTGGTGACCACAGAATCTTCTCATTTACCGTAAGATAGAGAGTTTTGTTGTGTTCAGTATCTTCCACAGGCAACTCGTCATCAGAGAAGGTGACCCTATTCACCTCAAATATTTTATTGGCAGAATAGCCTAGATAACACTTATACTTGTGCCACTTTGTTATCCCGGTCCCCAAACTTAGCATTTTGCCAATTGAACACTTACACTCGCTCAAACTGTGTATAATAAACGCTTATGACAGGAGGCTACCAGTGCGTATAATACAATCCCTTACACATAGGATGCCACGTCATTACTAGTGCCACATAGGAAAATAAACTACTGACTTTATCTTCATTTTTTCCCTACTCCACCATCTCTTCTCCTTACCGCCAACAACTCTAATACTACCATCGCTGGGAAATTCCTCCAGCCACCGGAGAATACCATTAACATCTGGTGATCACTAAAAGATAATAAATAAAAAAGTATTCTTACACAAAGAATTTCACCCCACCGAGGTCTTTCCCCTTTCCAATTTTTTTCTCTTTTTCACCCCCTCTCCCCCAATAAACCTATCTCTTTTTCCGCCTCTCCAATTTTTTTTTCTGTCTCTCCTCTCCCTTGTCTCTTTCGTTAGCCTCAAAATCAAGAATATATGCAGCAATAGAGGGATTTTGTTTTGTCAAAATAAAGTTTCAGATTTGGGGTTTTAAAACATGATGGATTTTCTGGTGGCTTGATTTAGGAGATGAGATTTTGATTTTTTACTGCTTTGAAGGTTCTTGTTTAGTGATTTAAAGGTCTACTATACAGAGGATTGGATTTTGACATTATTTTGGGAAAGGAAGAAAGAGAGTAAAATGGAGGAGAGGTCGCTATGGATTTTCGATCATTTTTCAGGGATCGTTCTCGCCTATAATCTTTGTTTTCTTTTTCTTTTTTTGGGTCAAGATCTGAAGGTATCGTGTAGAGAATTTTAGAAATGGGAGATGTGTTTTGGGGGAGGGTGTAGGTTGGGGGGAGGGGGGAGACGGGAAGGGGAAGAAAGAGAAAAAGAAATAGAAATGGAGATGAGTTTTGGGGAAGAACGGGAAGAGGGTTAGTTTACTTTCTTTAAATTTTACTATTTTTTTTCATTTTATTATTTTTTTCTTCTTAGTTCAATCATTTCTTAGGCTAATTTTTTATGTTCACGCTCGTTGTATGCGTGAATTACACGTTTGTTGTCCAACTCAGCTATAATGTTGCCACATATGACCGGTCAACGGTCAGAGGGGTTTAAAATATAAGTTTTGATAAAGTAAAAGAGTTTGGATAAAAACAAATTAAGTAGAAGGACCGGTATGACAAAGTGACACAAGTATAAGTGCCATTTAGGCTATTCTGCCTATTTTATTGGCGATCTTTTCTAGATGGTTCACTGAAATTTTGTCGGGGACACGGGCTTCGTTCAGAATTTTCATTAGGGCCCGACGATGCTCGTCCGAGTGGATCAACAATGATAGCAAGGAAATTTGATCAGGCGTCTTTCTCAACTGCTCCATGATGGAATAATCTTGTACCTTCATTTTCCTCAAGATCTTCTCCGCCTCTTCTTCCGTGACTGCTTTCTTCACTAGAACTGGGTTATCTTTGGATGTTTTAGCTTTCTTAACTCTTCCAGGGCAAAGCATCTCCCCGAACGAGTTAATCCCTGGGCCTCATTGACTTCTTCTTTCACTTCCTTTTCCTTATAGGTCACTATCACCCGCTCATAGTTCCATGGGATAGCCTTGATGTTGATTACTGGCAATTGGATTACATGCTTGATGATGACAAGATCCGTACGGGCACCCTCTACAATTACGATAGGCTTATTTGCCAACCCTGGCACGACCACTTTTGACTTTTCTTGCTTTGCTATAACATCACTTGGGGATCGTTTCTCAGCTACCACAGATGGCTTGCCGTTTGTCATGCTTAACTTGTTCATTGATCCTTCAACCGTTGGTTTTTTGACTGGCTTGACCTCGCTGGACCGAATCATCATAATAGATTGTGAAGGTTTCTTGGGTTCCCCCCTTTGTGTACTATCTCGATCATGTTCGTTTCGTGATGGGTTGACAATGGGTTCTGGTTGATGTTGGGTGCCTCTGGAGTTTGGACTCCAATTCGGTTTGTGTCAATGAGCTCCTGGATGGCATTTTTCAAGTGCCAGCACTTCTCCGTATCATGGCCCGGAGTACCAAAACAATATTCACAGCTCACGGAGTAATCAAGATTCTTTGGAGGAGGGTTTGGCAATTTCGACTCAATTGGCCTCAGCATATCCAACTGCCTCAATCTATGGAATAAACAATAAGACTCCCCCAACGGGGTGAAAGTTTTCTTTCGCTGCAACCTCTCATTTTTGAACGCTGGATTGGGTCGGAAACCTGGGCCGACAGGGTTTTGGTAGGCTCGTGGGGGTGGGTAAGCATTTTGTGGAGCTGGGTAGGTATTTTGTGGGGTTGGGGCATGCCATTGTGCGTAGGCGGGAAGTTGAGTATATGTATGGGCGTGGTGGACAGAAATATGAGGGTCTGGTGATCGGAAGTAGTGTTGGGGTGGATTATATGGGGTTTGGGTGTAGGTTCGGTGATGGGGTCGAGGCTGGGTATATTGGTGTGACGGGCCTCTGGGTCCAAACCATGATCCCGAATCAACTGTTGCCATATCTTCTTTCTTCTTCTTTCCAATCACTCCCCCAGTACCGTTCTGGATGGCTTGGGTAGTTGCCTTGATAGCCGAGTAACTCATGATTTTGCTTGATTTAAGCCCTTCTTCCACCATGCCACCCATCTTCACTACCTCGTTGAAAGACTTGCCTATGGCCGATATCGATGACCAAAGTAAGTAGGCTCCAAAGCCTGCAGAAAGTACTCCACCATTTCTCTCTCCTCCATCAGGGGATTAACTCTTGCCGCTTGTTCTCTCCAGCGAAAACCATATTCTCTAAAACTTTCACTAGGCTTCTTCTCAATCTTAGTCAAAGACAAACGGTCCGGAACAATCTCGATGTTGTGCTAGAAATGACGAGCAAATGCTTGGGCCAAATCATCCCAAGTATACCATGTGCTATGATCCTGACGAGTGTACCACTCCAATGCCGAGTCACTCAGACTCTGGCTAAAGTATGCAATCAGTAGCTCATCTTTCCAGCTGGCTCTTCTTATTTTACTGCAGAATCCCCTCAAGTGGGCCACCGGGTCTCCGTGCCCATCATACAAATCAAACTTCGGCATCTTAAATCCCACATGCAATTGAACATCAGGAAATAAACACAAATCTTTGTAGGCTACGCTCACCTGGCCTCCCAATCCCTGCATGTTTCTGAACAATTGTTCCAAGCTTCTTACCTTCTTGAACATCTCCTCCTGCTCTGCGGTTTTAGGTGGTTTCTCAGTCTCGACTGGGAGGTCGAAACGAGGAGTGTAGGAGTAATGCTCCGGGGCTTTGAAAGTAGGCTCCGGGGGATAGTACTGGTTATCTTGGGTCTAGAATAAGGGCTCACTAGAGGATCGATGGAGTGTAGTAGGTGGGGGCAACACGAAAATAGGGGTGGCTGGTGGAGGAGGGTACAGGACTGGTTTGGGTGGTGGTGCTTGTGGGGTTTGGGAAGTGGTGCCTTGGTAGTGATGGTAAATAGGGAAGCCTGAAGATGAATCAACAGTGGGAGGTTCTTGGGATTGAGCCAGCGGCGGGATGAAAGCAGGGTTGGCGGGGTATGATGGTGGTGGATGCCTTTTCACCCATGCCTGGTACATTTCTGCCATCTGGTGTTTCAACTTATATAACTCCTCTTTCATATTAACATCAGATTCTTCCCCCTCTCTTGACGGATCAATAACACTTGCATCTATTTCTTGATTAGTCATGATTAACTTGTCTTTGGACCTGGTGTTGTACGGGTGGGTTGCCAGAATGCTAAACAAACTAACCACCTGCCTGTACTTGATGACAATAAGCAGACACGTTAGCGATTAACAGATAGGAAACCGCATGTTGGGGATGTAATGCACCTAAGTAGTTAACCATTTCTAGTATGCATTTGAATGGCCGCTTACGTCATCCCGGTTTTCACTAATTTCATTTTGCCACTTCTTTTTTTTTTTTATTCCTGCTTTTCTTTGCTTGGTTCTTGTTTTTCTTTTATTCCCTCATTTTTCTCTCTTGTTTTGCCATTATTTCTTTCCACGATTTTTTTGTTTTCTCTTTTTTTTTCTTCTTCTTCTTTTTTTTTCTTCTTTTTTTTTCCTCTTCTTTTTTCATGGTTATGATCGAATTCTATGGGGATTACCTACGTATCATGACACTGTATGAATCAGACCAAGCGTATTTCTAGAAGTAAGTGTAAAATAAAATAAATAAATGAATTTTTTTTGGGTTTTCAAATTTTCATAAAAATAAAAAATATCTTGATTACAACGACTTCTCATATAGAATCTAATCATAAAAACTAATAGACTCGAAAAGGGGGACTAACAGACTCCAACAAAAATGAAAACACAGACTCGAAAATGGACTAACAGACTCTGGAAGAAAGATGAAAATACAGACTTGAATGAAAATTATGAATACATAAGTGCCTCAACTGCTCTAGGGGCCCGCAGGACATCAGTCGGTCTCGTCACGGGCCTATGCACCATATCTTCTTGAAGGTGGAATAGGTCATCCATGATTTGTCGGACAAAAATCATAACAGAAGTGAAGAACATAGACCTGGTCATGTCTTCACACTCGTTGCACTTCATCACAATGTAGTCCGCAATGCTTCTAACCCTTTCTCTGATAATACCCTTCTCTTGTAGCAACCGTCCAATCTGCTGTGACCTGGCCTCCAAAACTTGTTCAGCTGTATGACTTTGCTCTTGAAGCTGCTGCATGTCTTTTTCTAACTGTGACATCAGGGCATAACAGTGTTCTCTTTCTTCTTTGAAGCTCTTTGTTTGTTTGGCCGTCTCATTCTCAAGGGTAGTTAGTTTTTTCTCCAAATTGGTAGCTTCTCCCTCATATTTCCTTTTTAATTGCCGGACAAACTCTGCTCGTCCCTCGGCGTTCTTCGCTAACTATGCTCGGGCTCTCGCCAGATTACCCTTGAATTTTTCCAAACCATCCTCACACTCAGCTATTTTCCTCCTAAGACCACTTATGAGTTTTTCATCCTTTCGGCTCCTTTCCTGATTCTCAGCAGCTATTTTCATTTTTTGGATCTGTGCTCAAAGAGCCTTGTTTTCTTGAGCCAATTTTTTCTTTTCCCCTTCATCAGCAGCGGCCTGTACACCTTTGTCAAATTTAAGATCTCGGATTTATCCCTCCAATTTGCTTATTGTGGCCCTGTAGCTTGCCTCTTTTGTCAACCAATCCCATTGCTCGTGCGCTCCATCAATGAATTGTTGGACATGGGGCCTTTTGGCGGGCCGTTCGGGCTCTTGATGGACTTGAGACCTTTTACCGTACCAAGTTGTGTAACTAGGCTCCAACTCACCTCTGTACAGATCCTGTACCTGAGTCTTTGGCTCTAAGAACCTACATTGATGCCAAATCTGACGCGACCTTTCTTCTGGGAAAACAGCTTTTGGTCCCAATTCGATGACCTGCCGACTCAAATCCTCATCATGCGGGATAGTGTGGTACCTGCCTAGCTGGCATAGAACTCTATGTGGGGCATAAGGCTTAATGCTCCGGAGACCCATCAATAGAAGAAAACATACTTCGGCCGACATGTAAATGACTTCACTGATCGGGAGCCACCCGAATGTCCACTCAATTTGGCTTGCAATCAGGGAGCTTAAATGTGCAAACCATGCTTCCGTACCATCCAGAAACTCATGGCCCTCTACCCGTTGTTCATGTTTTTCAATGCATTTAAGACTGGTCATGCCACAGTTCATGTGCCCCGGACGGTGACAAAGGTGTTCCTCCATCCAGAGTTGTAGAAGCATATTGCATCCCTCAAAAAACTTTCCTCCTTCTCGGCAAGCAGTTAAAGCTCAGTAAATCTCCGCCAAGATCATTGGTACAATGGTGCCATTTGTTTTTTTAGTCATGAAGTCGGCTATTCCCACAAGCCCCAATTCTATGTTTCCATCCTTTCTTAGGCAAATCAAAACACCCAGGAATGCCACTATAAAAGCTAGTCCCCGCCAAGCTTCCCACTTATCTTTGTTCCCCGAATAAGTAAGACCGGTATCTGGCATCTCAAAACTACGGGGATTCCCGTAACGTCGGTACAAGAAGTAGAATGTGCAGAATTCCTTAGCCAAATTTCCGTCTTGAACTTCCCGACTGATGCCTAGAAACTCCAGAAACTTATGAGGAGTCACTATTCTAGGTGCCACCAGGTATTGATTTATGAGATTTCCACTAAAACCAACGTAGCCCGCTATTTACTCAAGCGTAAGGGTTAGCTCAAAATTAGTAAAATGGAACACATTATGCGTTGGGTCCCAGAAGAGTATCAAAGCCTCAATTATATCCTTCCCCGACTTAGTCTTCAGAAGACCAACAAGACCGCCCAAAGCTTTTATCACAGTTTCTCTACTAACTTCCCCCAAATCATTCCACCGCATGTGGAGTTATAACGGGATTTCCTCGAGGACTGTGAAAGGTTCATTTTCAATCGTGCTCATCCTTCACAATTTTTTAAAGTGATTGATTAAAAGTCTATGATTTACTTTGACTCAAGATAAAAATACCGATTTTCAAAAACTACAATTTGAAACAAAACACTTTTTGCCAATATAGCCTTTCAGCACCTCAAGAAAGAAAATTTTAGGGCTGTGTTTGTTAATCAACCAGGATTTGAAAAAGGACCCTAGGTGGCTATTCTTGCAAAAACAGCCTTCCGGTGCACTTTTGGGGCATTTTGGCTATTTCGGACAAGAACAACATTATCTAGCTTATTTATGACAAAACAACGACACTTCATATTTTTGGGTTATTTTTGCAAAAATGGAGTTGGACCCGATGAGGGTTGCCTACGTATCTCACATCCGGTGAAAATAAAACTCGCGTAGTTTGGTCAATTTTGACGCAACAGAAAATACCAACTTTTTGAAATAGTTTTTTTTCCTTTTTTTTCTGAAAATTTTGGCAGTGTTTCGGGGTATTTTGGACAACAGATTTTTCACAGGCGGGTAATTTCCTCTTTCTCATCTCAATTTAGGTTTTCTCAATTTTTCTCCCTTATTCTAGAAGCCGATCAACATGCAATCCGAGTCAAATAAATACGCAAGTTGCAAATAAAATGCATCAGGATGATCTTTTGATTTTGGGTGCACCTATCCTAGACGGATCCAACTCCTGTGTTAAGTTCCCAAAGTAAAAATGCACGTGATGCAAACATGCGTTGCTACTAGTGATCCGGCATGAGGCTATGTTATACTAGGTTTAAAATCCAGGGTTTATTTGCTCTAGACCTGGCTTACCCGAGCGGACAGCTCGAGCCGGGAAGAGAAGCTACACAAAGTGCACCCTTCTCAAATGATTTAGAAGACTCAGAGAGATGAGGTATTCGTAACAATATATATACAATTTAATAATATCAAAATGGTAAAAAGCAACATTTAGCACATTAGGTCCAAGCATGTAAATAAAACCAGTTAATAAATGAAGCCAAATATAACAATTATTCTAAGCTCGAATTCTTGAACCCAGAACCAGAGATTCTGGGTTCTTATCCCCAGCAGAGTCGCCAGAGCTGTCACACCTCCTTTTTCCTACACCCGAAAGGGTATAAGGGAGTTTTTTCCAATTTAAGGGATAATCGAATCGGGATTATTTATTTAAAATTCATAGTCGCCACTTGGGATAATTTATGGTGTCCCAAGTCACCGGTTAAAATCCTAAATCGAGGAAGTTTGACTCTAATTATGGTCCGCAAAATAACAAAATTCGGGTAAGAAATTCTGTTAACCCGAAAGAAGGTGTTAGACATTCCCGGGTTCCGTGGTTCTAGCACAGTCACTCAATTATTATTATTGGCCTAATTATCTGATTTTAGAACATTTTAAACCTATGTACATTTTTTAACTTTAAAAACCGCTTTTATTTATTTAAGGAATGTCAAGGTTATTTAAAACACATTGTAAGCCACGCTACATGAAATGCACCCGTGATTCGCGACACGTTCTTTTTAACCTTGTTGGGAATTAGAACCGGGCCACATGAAATGTACCCCTGGATTTTAATAACCGTGATAATTATATAATTAACGCGCCTAAAGCAACCTACGAAATTCATTTTTTTAATATCTAAATTAACACTTGCGAGGGCCATAGATGATTTAATTTGCTTATGGCACGCCTCAAATCTATTTCATCAAACAATGTCTTGATCTAGCTTTTGAGAGCCGTAAATTATAGGTCTTGATCGATATGGCACATCTCAATATAATTAACTATGCTCAATTAGAAGGTGGCAAGGTTCTTGATCAATCCAATTCAAAATTAATCTAACTTGGATAGTCTAGGGCCTAATTACAACCATATGGAGAGGTACTTAAATAATTTTTGACTGCTCAATAGAAAATGAACCAGCTGCAGACCAACTGAGATTCACAAATCATGCCTTGGACTGGGCTCGAAGGTGAGCCCATCTCTCAGAATGAGAACCAATTACGCTGCAGTAGGATCGAACCAAATACAGGTCCAGTAGGATGCTGAGCTTCAGTCACAAACCAGCCCATTAAACGCAAAGAGCAAGGAAAAGACGAAGGGATGAGATAAATATTTTTGGTCTTGACATTGAGCGCAACATGGCAAAACAACATAGAAGTAAAATCTGGAAAGCCAACAATACGTAAATTATTGTACAACTCATTTGAGATCTTCAGCAGGTTTGAACATCAAATTGAAATTAACCGAGGCATTCACCTCTGACCCTCATGATTTCTACATCAACTTACATGTAAGTTCAATACTATTTAACCAAAACTTTGGGCCATTTGAAGATAAAATTAACTAGTAAATGGAAACTAACAAGCCTTGACCTATGAAATAACAAACAAAATTAATCTAAACTATTAGAATCAAATACATACTAGATTGTAACCCTTCATAAAACTGCCAGCTATTTTCCATAATTCCACATAGAATTGAAGAAGAACCAACAAACCATTTTCAAAAGAGTACTCAAGCATCGAACATAAGGTTAACTAAACTCCAATTCAACTAAAAAACACAGAGAAAACGAGCTAATTATACCATGGTTTTACTCTGAATTTTCACACAGATTTAATACTTAAAGCATGAACTACTAAAGCATTTATAACTACAGATTTATTACATTTAAGAAAGAGATAGAGGGAGAAATGGAAAAGAAGCTGAATGGCTTAAGTAGAAATATGAAAATTAGACTCCCAACAAAACAATCTTTATTTATTTCAGCAGAAACAACATCTTCCACACGTTCAAGTACCATTTGTCAATTAAGATTCAAAGGAGTACCTGGAGATAAACCCAAAATAGCCACAAACTTCAACAATAAAATAGTAAGGTCAGTATAGCTTTAAAACAGCAACAAACAACAAACATCAATCAGCTTCAGCTATGTTTTTGATCCCAGAAAGAAAACAACAATTCACTCAAGCTTTTAGAAACCTAAGAAATATGAAAACCCAGCTGCAATAGAACAGTGCTTGTGATTTTTTGTATTTTTCTTTCTAATTTTCAAACTCTAGTAGTATGTATATTCGTCAGCCGTTTGCTGAATTTTTAGTCTTGTAATCTCCTAAAAATGAATGAAACAGGCCTTATATAGAAAGACCTTAGGGAAACAGAATTGATATTTAACTTTCCCCTTTACCCCTTTCCCAATTTTTATCTTTTCATTTCAGACCCTGCATTTTGAATCTGTTTTAAACCAGCCCATTCCCCATTTTTCTGGAACCTTCCCCAAGCAGTTAGGAAAGATTCCCCCTATCTAATTCCCTAAACTACCCCTCAAAGGTTTGGTAATTACTTTATTCAAACCACATGTTTGAAACAGATTGCCCCAAATGCCCTTGGGCTTTTGCATTAGCGAACTGCAACAAGCTCTTTGGGCTTCTTGCACTAGCAAACCCAAATTCAAGTTTAAGCAAATGAATTCACAAGAAAGTCCAAACTAAACCAATTTTGAATCCTACTGATATGAGATCTTCTAACAAAACAGAGTAGAAGAGAAGAAATAAAAGGAAAAGGGAAAATTAACATGTGCTAACAAAGGGTTCAATTACTTCTTAACCTATTATTATTACCTAATTAAATGACTGAAAAAAACCCTATGATTTCTAAATCCAACCGAGATGAAGACGAATAGAAGGATACCGATTAAAGAAAGGGTGGAAGAAAAGGAAGGGACATAGAAGAAAAAAATCACAGAAATAGGCAGAGGAAAAAATAAACGAAAATACCTAGTAATTGACTTAAAGAAACTCCGGTTGCTCCGATTTACCCAAAACTAGTGTTTGTCGCATGTTCTTTGTCAAGAACAAACGAGCAACATCGACTTCACGTTAAATCAGCCCGGGAACTTGAAGGCTTGAACCCTAACTTTGCATGCCATAGATCCGAGGTCAGGGTAAATTTGGGGTTTTAGGGTTGCGGGGTGTTGATTTTAGATCCAAAATTGGAGAGGATTGAGAGGGATTCCAGGGAAATCATTTTGGGGTTTAGGAAGAGGAGAGGGCGGGGATTATGGGGTGTAATTTTGGAGGCAGTTTGGGGTTGCCCCGCCGACAGAGGGTTGCAGGAATTTGGGGCGGTGGATTTGATTAGGGTTTGGGTAGGTTAGGGAATGGGAGATGAAACTGGGGGGAGGGGAGATGGACCTGACACATTTATACATGGGGGGGGGAGGCTTGAGTTCTGGTCCGTTGGATCACATTGATCCAACAGTTGAGATCGGAGGGGACCAAAACAAGGTCGTTTGGTGAGGACTGGGGACTGGACCAGGTATTTTATATGGGTTGGGGCGGGTAATGAGAAAAAATATCTTGGGCCTTAATGAATTTTCCCTAACACAACAGCCCCTTTGACTCCAATTCCTTTTTCCCTTTTTTTTTAATTTGTTTTCCTTTTCTTCTTTTCTTTTTCTTTTTTCCTAAATTAATAAAAATCCCAAATTAAACCCCAAATTAATCTAAGTTGTAAAATTAAACTAATTATCAAATTATAAAATCTATAAAAATTATTTAATCCCAACTTAAAAGAGAAAAGATCAATAATCTAAAATTAAAGACAATAATTGCAAAAACAAGCCAATTTTGTGATTTTCATTTTTTAATAAAACAAACAACTAACTTATTAATCCTGGAACTATAGAATAAAACCTAAATACAATGCATGATATTTTTTGTACTTTTCATGACTTTTAATGGAAATTAAAAATACACAAAAATGCAAATAATTAATAAAATTTCTTCAAAAATCTATGAAATTGCAAATAATGGGAAAAATTTATTTTCTTGAATTTATAAGAGTATATCATATAGGGAAAAAATCACGTGCTCACAGGCACATCCCTCAACAATAGTAGTTCAGAATAAACAAATCTGACCCGATATAGAACACACCTTCATGTTGGGCCTACCAATGAACCCCAAATCAGCTCTGGTCCGCCATGATAGATAAATAATCCTCTGAAAGTCTACAATGACTGAATCACAACACATACTAACCTTGGCTACTTTTTACGGTCCACAACCACGAAACAATCTACTCACAAGAACTCCAGTCTCCAAATCCATAGAACATACGAATCACCATCTCTGATCTCAACTCCACCGCCTAAATGCCCACACTTCTCCAATTACATAGTCACTCCATGAGGAATACTTCTAAAATTCTTCTGTGACACAAAGCAAAATTTGAACTCCGGCAGTCGATCAAACAAGAGAGTGCTATAACACCAATAAAGTATCCATAACTCTCGCACATCACCCTTTCTGAAATTTATACTCTCATCAACCCATACCAGTTAGTAATATCATTTACCTAGTCATCAGAAACTGTCCATGTTGCCTAAGAATTTATGACCTTCCTTTCAAAACTAAACTATGACCTTACACATGCAAATCTCAACCCTACACAACATACCGCATATACCATGCCATCCCACGATAAATATAAGAACTTCATAATCCACTCCGAGTCACAAGCAACTACGTACTCAACTAGCCAAAAACTTTCCATTTGATCCCATCTAGGAGAAGATCACTATACATCACATTCTCCTTACGCTAGTAGAAGATATACCTCTCTAACCGTGGTAGAAACCATTAAGAACTCTCCGAATCCCATTTGCTCAAAACCCAACCTGTCAAGAACCTAAACCCGGACTCGGTCGTGATGGCACCTCTCATGAAGACAAGGCCAGCCGACACTTCCCATTTTTCCAATTATTAACAATTTAGAATTTAGAAATAGTCTAAACATGAATAGATAATCCAAAGTAGCAAATAATATCATAAATACGTGGAAGAACAACCCAACACAGCCCTAACCGGGGTGTCACTAGTCATGAGCATCTATAAAACTTAATACAAGTCTGAAAGGTCTACAACTAGTACAAAAGTATGATATGAGATGGAAATGATAAAGAGAGAGAAACACGGGTCTTCAGACGTCAAGCAGCTACCTCTTGAACTCTAAATGTCCGTCGGGAGATCTCAACTCGCACTGGTAGGATCAGCAATGCCTGAATCTACACACAGGGGTGTAGGGAGTAAAACGAGTACTCCAACTCAGTGAGTAATAGATGTAAATAAATACCGAAAGCAAGAAATCACGTAAGGCACAAAGCATTCTATAATGAAGCAGTAAAACCAAGTAAAATCAGTAAATGAGTGAAAGATAGATAAAATTCTTTATCTCAAATGTAGTTTCATGAAAAGCCTTTTCAATGATTAAGCAGGTAATTGACAGTCAATTAAGAAAAATAACCATATAAAGGTTCGCCCCTCGGGCACAATATCAATAAATCCGTCCCTCGGGCAACATTTCAGAACAGTACCAGCCCCTCGGGCATTCACATAGAACAATACCAGCCCCTCAGGCTCAATCTCACATCACAATGGGTATCCGCGCTTACTGGGGGTGTGCAGACTCTTGGAGGGGACCTTTACGGCCCAAGCACAATAACAAGCCATCTCGTGGCATCAAAATTTAGGCCCTCGACCTCATATCAATCAAGCTACCTAGTGGTGTACATATCTCAGGCCCTCGGCCTCATATCAGTATCAATTTTTCTTCATAACATAGGCCCTCGTCCATACTCAGTTCCTCACAAGCCCCTCGGGCAATAGTAAAATAGTGTTTCTCAGCCCAAACATCGTTTAAAAATATCATTTAAGTCTTAAAACAGAGTAAACATGGTTGAGTATAACAAAAGTGGAAAATAACATGACTGAGTTCAAGTATAAATTTAAAGCAGTGAGGAAATATCAATAAAAAGCCCCGAAGGGTTCAAATAGTTGGCACTAGGCCCAAATATGACATTCAGCCCAAATAATGATGATAGCAAATAGTTTTCAGTAAAATAAGTGGTAAAATCATCAATCGGGATGGACTAAGTCACAATCCCAATAGAGAACGACCCCACGCTCATCATCAAGCGTGTGCCTCACCTCAATATAGCACTACGATGTGCAAATCCGGGGTTTCAATCACTCAGAACATTATTTACAATCATTACTCACCTCGAACCGGCTAAATCTCTAGCTCGTGATGCCTTTGCCCCTTGAATCGTCCTCTACGTGCGTCGAATCTATCCAATATCAGAATGAGGACATTAAAATATGCTAAGGGAACGATGCCCAAGCGAAAACAATCAATAAAGGGCACAAATCCCGAAATTACCAAAACCCGACCCACGGGCTCACGTCTCGAAATTCATAAATTTTTGCACCAATAGATTCCTTATCTTCCCAAGAATTCATACATATCAAAAGTTCTCAAGTCCGACGCCAAATGGTCCACCAAATACCCAATCAAAAGTCCAAATTTCCAAGCCCTAGTTCTTCAATTTTTAGCTTAATCACCATGATTTTCTAGATGGAATTCACATAATAATTGAGTTTTAAGTCCGAGCATCTTACCTCCCAACGATTCCCCTTGAATCCCTCTTCAATCTCCTTCAAAAATCTCCCAAAATGACCAACTATGGAGGAAATAAGCCCCAAAATCGTGGACAAGACGAGTTTAAAAACTTTCTGCCCAGGCCCAATTTCCTTCTTCACGAACGCGGTCAAAGCCTCGCGTTCGCGAAGCACAAAAATTCCGCTGACCAAAACTCTCCTTCGCGAACGCAAACCTACCATCGCGAACGCGATGCTTCAGCCTCTCAAACCTACACGAACGCGACAATGCCTCTCGCGAACGCGATGCATACTAACCTGGCTGACCCAATTCTTCTACGCGAACGCGAAGCCCTTCTCGCAAACGTGATGCTTCACTTCCCAGCCCTCCGCGAACGCGAAGCCCTTCTCGCGAGTGCGAAGGCCAACAGTCCACTGACTTCCACTGACTCTTCGTGAACGTGAGAGTCTGCTCGAGAATGCGAAGAGTAAAAACCTGCAACTTCTGCAATTTTCTTAACTCCAAAATGATCTGTTCAATCCCTCAAAACTCACTCGAGGCACCCGATACCTCAACCAAAGGCACCAACTTATCCTAAATCCTCATTCAAACTTGTTCCAATCATTAAAACACCTCAAACAACATCAAATCACCCAAAACACATCAGATTCAAGCCAAACTTTCTAAAATCTTCTGAATTCCGCTTTTGATCAAAAACCCAACCAAACCATGTTCGAATGACCTGAAAATTTGCACACACATCCCAAATGACCCAACGAAGCTACTGCAACTCTCGGAATTCCATTTCGACCCCTATATCAAAATCTCGCCGACCAACCAAAAATTGCCAAAATATCAACTTTGCCAATTCAAGCCTAAATCTACTCCGAACCTCCAAAACTCATTCCGATCACGCTCCTAAGTCATAAATCACCTCCCAAAACTAACCAAACCCTAGAAACTCACATCCGAGCCCTATAACACATAAGGCAACACCTAGTTGACTTTTCCAACTTAAGCTTCCTCAAAAGAGACTAAGTATCTCTAACCTTACCAAATTCATTCTGGATTCGATCCGACCAACCAGAGACCACATAACACGGATAAACAAAGTGTAAAGAAGTAGAAATGGGGAAAATGGAGTGGTTACTCATGAGACAACTGGCCGGGTCATCACATCCTCCCCAACTTAAACAAACGTTCGTCCGCAAACGAATCAAGAAACATACCTGAAGCCTTAAACAGGTGAGGATATCTACTCCGCATCTCCCGCTCTGTCTCCCAGGTAGCCTCCTTCATGGGCCGACCTCTCCACTGCACTTTCACTGAAGCTATATCCTTTGACCTCAACTTTCGAACCTGACGACCCAAAATAGCTACTGGCTCTACATCATAGGTCAAATCATCATCCAACTGAACCGTGCTAAAATCCAGAACATGAGACGGGTCCCCAATATACTTCCGAAGCATAGAAAAATGAAATACCGGATGCACACTCGATAATCTGGGTGGCAAAGCAAGCTCATAAGCCACCTCCCCAATCTTCCGAAGCACCTTAAAAGGCCCAATGAACCGCAGACTCAATTCCCCTTTCTTTCCAAATCTCATAACACCCTTCATGGGCGAAAACTTCAACAGAACCTTCTCACCAACCATGTAGGACACATCTCGAACCTTCCTGTCCGCATACCTCTTTTGCCTCGACTGCGATGTACGAAACCTCTCCTGAATCACCTTCCCTTCTCCAAGGCATCCTGCACCAAATCAGTCCCCAATAGCCTAGCCTCACCGGTCTAGAACCAACCAACTGGAGATCTACACCATTTCCCATACAAAGCCTCATATGGAGCCATCTGAATAATCGACTGGTAGTTGTTGTTATAAGCAAACTCTGCAAGCGCTAGAAACTGATCCTATGACCCTCCAAAATTAATGACACAAGCACGCAACATGTCCTCCAATATCTAAATAGTACGCTCGGACTATCAGTCCGTTTGAGGATGAAAAGTCGTGCTCAACTCAACCTGAGTACCCAACTCTCGCTGCACAGACCTCCAAAATTGCGAGGTAAACTGAGTGCCTCTGTCTGAAATGATGGAAACCGGGACACCATGCAAGTGAACAATCTCCTGGATATAGATCTCTACCAACCGCTTTGAAGAATAGGTAGTACACACAGGAATGAAGTGCGCGGACTTGGTCAGCCGATCCACAATCACCCAAATAGCATCGAACTTCCTCAAAGTCCGTGGAAATCCAACAACAAGGTCCATAGTGATCCTCTCCCACTTCCACTCAGGAATATCCATCTGCTGAAGCAAGCCACCCGGTCTTTGATGCTCATATTTCAGCTGCTGACAATTGAGACACCGAGCTATAAATCCCATAATATCTTTCTTTATTATTCTCCACCAGTAGTATTGCCTCAAATCCTGATACATCTTTGCGGCACCCGGATGAATAGAATACCGCGAGTTATGGGCCTCCTCCAAAATCAACTCCCGAAGCTCATCCACATTGGGTAAACAAATACGGCCCTGCATCCTCAACACCCCATCATCTCCAATGTTCACTTCTCTAGCATCGTCATGCTGAATTCTGTCCAGAAGGACAAGCAAGTGTGGATCATCATACTGGTGCTCTCTTATGCGATCATATAAGGAAGACCGAGAAACCACACAAGCCAATACCCGACTGGGTTCCGAAACATCTAATCTCACGAACTGATTGGCCATGGCCTGGACATCAACCGCAAGAGGTCTCTCCCCAACTGGAATATATGCCAAACTTCCCGTACTCACCACCTTTCGGCTCAAAGCATCGGGCACCACATTGGCCTTTCCCGAATGGTACAATATAGTGATATCATAATCCTTAAGCAACTCCAACCACCTCCGCTGCCTCAAATTGAGATCCTTCTGTTTGAACAAGTGTTGGAGGCTATGATGATTAGTAAACACCTGACAAGACACACTATACAAGTAATGTCTCAAAATCTTCAAAGCGTGAACTATGGCAGCCAACTCCAAATCATGAACGGGATAGTTTTTCACATGGGGATTCAACTGAAGAGAAGCATAAGCAATAACTCTACCCTCCTGCATCAACACACAACCAATTCCTACTCTCAAAGCATCATAATACACGATATATAAACCTGAAGCTGATGGCAAGTCAAACACTGGAGCTGTGGTCAAAGCTGTCTTGAGCTTCTGAAAGCTCTCCTCACACTCGTCTAACCATAAAAATTAAGCACCCTCTGGTCAACTTGGTCAAGGGCGATGCGATAGATGAGAATCCCTGAACAAACCGGCAATAATAACCCGCCAAACCAAGAAAGCTGCGAATCTCTGTGGCTGAGGACGGTTTGGGCCAACTTTATACCGCCTTTATCTTCTTTGAATTAACTTGAATACCCTTGCTAGACACCATGTGCCCCAAGAAAGCCACTGGACTGAGCCAAAACTCACACTTGGAGAATTTTGCATAGAGTTTCTCCTCTCTCAATCTCTGCAACACAACTCTCAAATGTTCCGCGTGCTCATCCTGACTATGCGAGTACATCAGAATATCATCAATGAAGACAATCACGAACGAATCAAGATAAGGCCGGAACACGCTGTTCATCAAATGCATGAACACTGCTGGGACATTGGTCAGCCCAAAAGACATCACCAAGAACTCATAATGACCATATCGGGTCCGGAAAGCCGTCTTAAGAATATCCGAATCCCTGATCTTTAACTGGTGATAACCTGAACGGAGATCAATCTTGGAGAACACTCTCTCTTCTTGAAGCTGGTCGAATAAATCATCAATACGAGGCAAATGATACTTGTTCTTAATTGTTACCTTGTCCAATTGCCTATAATCAATTCACATTCTCATTGTGCCATCCTTCTCCTTCACAAACAGAACCGGCGCACCCCAAGGTGACACACTAGGCCGAATGAACCCTTTATCAAGGAGTTCTTGAAGCTGCTCCTTTAATTCCTTCAACTCTGCTGGTGCCATACGATACGATAGAATAGAAATGGGCTGAGTGTCCGGCACCAGGTCAATACCAAAATCAATATCCCTGTTCGGTGGCATGCCCGACAGGTCTGCAGGAAACACATTAGGAAAATCCCTAACAACTGGAACAAAATCAATACTGGGAGTCTCCGCTCCGACATCCCTCACAAAAACTAGATACGAAAGACAACCCTTCCCAACCATATGCTGGGCTTTCAAGAATGAGATCTTTCTACTGGGAACATAATCAGTCATACCTCGCCACTCAATCTGTGGCACACCCGTTATAGCCAATGTGACTATCTTAGCATGATAGTCCAGAATAGCATGACATAGAGATAACCAATCCATGCCCAAAAAGACATCTAAATCCACCATACACAATAACAAAAGATCCACACGGGTCTCCAAACACCCAATAGTCACCACACACGACCGGTACACACGGTCTACAATAACAGTATCGCCCACCGGGGTGGATACATGAATATGTGAAGCAAGAAACTCATGGGGCGTACCCAAATAACGAGAAACGTATGATGACACATAAGAAAAGGTGGAACCAGGATCAAATAATACAGAGGCATCTCTATGGTAGACTGAAATAATACCTATAATAACAGCGTCTGAAGCAATAGCATCGGGTCTGCCCGGAAATGTATAGAAACGGGCCTAACCACCACCTGATCGACCTCCCCCTCTCGGGCGACCCCTAGCTGGATGGGAGGGTGGTGGTGAAGTAACTGGCACTGAAGCCGATGACTGACCCCTCTACTGAGATGAACTCGCAAGACGACGAGGGCACTACCTCCACATATGGCCCATCTCTCTACACTCATAATAACTCAAGATATTCCGTGATTCTCATACACCTACAAAGCATAACATAACCTTTTCCTCTACTCAAGCCATCCTCGGTCTCAAATATTTGTAAGCCATAACTGATCCTCCCGAACGCCTCAAACTGGAACCAACATAGCACATAACCGTGCAATCAATTAATCAATAGCAGACTCCCCCACTTAGCTCGAAGCCATAGATAGAAACATACACAATAACTCATAACGCATATATTTTATTGCTGTCATAATTCCATAGTGAGATTAGACTCAATCCTTCATAAGCTCGTGGAACACAGACCATCTGGTACTTTATATTTTCTACAAATCTCGCATTCCCTCTCGTAGTAGTTAAACCCACTCTCTTAAGCGACCCAAATTTAAATTGCAACACATATATTCCACTTATAAATGAGATCTTCTAACAGACAACATATGGATCACACAACCTCAGAACACTCCGTAGGAGATAACCCACCTGCTTTGCCTTAAACTGACATTTCTTTATACCTTCCTCCGTCATAAATGTTACGCAGTCACATAATCTTCCTGAGTCTGAACTCATACCGTAACATGAAATTTACTTCACTCCTAACTAGAAAACATGAAAAGATTCTTCACACACCCATAACTCGGGACTATTCCTCAAATCAAGATGAAAATGAGCAATTAATAGTCCTTTTATCCTCCAGCAAACCCTTCTCGTCGCTTCCAAATCATATGATTACATATCGCAGTCACATCACACTTATCACGTAATTATCCAATCATCACATCCCTTAATAGGGACACAACAAAACATATGGATCAAGAAACACGCGCCCACGAAATCAACGGCTCAGGGCTCAAGCTATAGGCAAAAATCTGGCCTCAAGTCTTCCCGTCTGGCCCAACATCAACAATAGAGATCACATCTCGCCCCTTGATCGGGGAATCACAAGCCATCGATGCATATCCGATATCGAGCGTTCATGCGCGCATACAAATGCGTGGAAGGAATTCAAAGAGTTACTTTTCAAGCTGAATCAAGGACGCATGATAAGAATTAAAGAATGTGAAATTCTTCCTAAAGGTTCTGCAGCCTCTCGAGGATAAATACAGACGTCTCCGTACCGATCCATGAGACTCTACTAAACCTGCTCATGACTCGTGAGACCTATGTAACCTAGGCACTGATACTAACTTGTCACGACCCTAAACCCGGACCCGGTTATAATGGCGCCTTTTGTGAAGACAAGGCCAGCCGACACTTCCCATTTTTCTAATTATTAACAATTTAGCATTTAGAAATAGTCTAAACATGAATAGATAATCCAAAGTAGCAGATAATATCATAAATACGCGGAAGAACAACCAACACAACCCTAATCGGGGTGTCACTAGTAATGAGCATCTATAAAACCTAATACAAGTCTGAAAAGGTCTACAACTAGTACAAAAGTCTGATATGAGATTGAAATGATAAAGAGGGAGAAACACGGGTCTGCAGACATCAAGCAGCTACCTCGTGAACTTCGAATGTCCGCCGGGAGCTCTCAACTCGCACTGGCAGGATCAGCAACACCTGAATATGCACACAGGGGTGCAGGGAGTAAAATGAGTACTCCAACTCAGTGAGTAACAAATGTAAATAAAGACTGAAAGCAAGAAATCACGTAAGGCACAAAGCATTCTATAATGAAGCAGTAAAACAAAGTAAAATCAGTAAATCAGTGAAAGATAGGTAAAATTCTTTATCTCAAATGTAGTTTCATGAAAAGCCTTTTCAATGATTAAGCAGGTAATTGACAGTCAATTAAGAAAAATAACCACGTAAAAGTTCGCCCCTCGGGCACAGTATCAACAAATCCGCCCCTCGGGCAACATTTTAGAACACTACCAGCCCCTCGGGCATTCACATAAAACAATACCAGCCCCTCAGGCTCAATCTCACATCATGATGGGTACCCGCACTTACTGGGGGTGTGCACACTCTTGGAGGGGGCCCTTACGACCCAAGAGCAATAACAAGCCATCTCGTAGCATAAAAAACTAGGACCTCGGCCTCATATCAATCAAGCCACCCGTGGCGTACATATCTCAGGCCCTCGGCCTCATATCAGTATTAGTGTTTCCTCACAACATAGGCCCTCGGTCTTACTCAGTCAAAAATCCTCACAAGCCCCTCGGGCAGTAGTAAAACAGTGTTTCTCAGCCCAAACATCGTTTAAAAATATCATTTAAGTCTTAAAACAGAGTAAATATGGCTGAGTATAAAAACAGTGGAAACTAACATGACTGAGTTCAAGTATAAATTTAAAACAGTGAGGAAATATCAATAAAAAGCCCCGAAGGGTTCAAATAGTTGGCACTAGGTCCAAATATGACATTCAGCCCAAATAATGATGATAGCAAATAGTTTTCAGTAAAATACGCGATAAAATCATCAATCGAGACGGATCAAGTAACAATCCCCAATAGTGCACGACCCCACGCTCATCATCAAGCGTTTGCCTCACCTCAATGTAGCACTACGATGTGCAAATCCGAGGTTTCAAACCCTCAAAACACCATTTACAATCATTACTCACCTCGAACCGGCTAAATCTCTAGCTCGCGACGCCTTTGCCCCTCGAATCGGCCTCCACTCGCGTTGAATCTATCCAAAATCAGAACGAGGAGATCAAAATATGCTAAGGGAACAAAGCCCAAGCAAAAACAATCAATAAAGGGCACAAATCCCGAAATTACCAAAACCCGACCCCCGAGCCCACGTTTCTGATAATAGGTGAATTTAACTATATTCAGGCCCTAAATAACCGCCTTCTTGCATAGTTTTGATAATAAAAGTGATAACAAAATGCTCTTATTAGTGCTTTTCATGACTTGCAGGTTATATATGACTAGGGAAGGCTACGGAGTACTTTTGGAGTCAAAAATTGAAGAAAGAGAGGCCATCCGTGAAATATCCCAAGTGAACCACGCAAAAACAGGCTGAAGAATCAGAGAAATGATTCTGCCGCGGTTCCACCGTGACCACGGCAGAACCGCGGTGAAGACTGCTCGCGGACAGAAGGAGATTCAGAGGAGCTGTTTGGCCGCGGTTCCACCGCGACCGCTGCGAAACCGCGGCAGGCATGAGAAAGTTCAGGGACTAAAGTGCAAAACACGGGATTTTTAGCCCAAAACCCTATTTTAAACACTAGACTTCGCCCAAGAGAGGCATGTATTGATTTTCAGAGTTTCTTAGGAAGGAAAACCATTGTGAGAGATCACCCAAAACATCTTTCTTCTTTTCTTTGATTTTTATTGCTAAGTTTATGATGAATCTTATCTTAGTTTGTTTACCCATAGTTATGAGTAGCTAAATCCTTTGTCTAAGGTTTTGATGGAACCTATTGGGGGATGAACTTCTTGTTTATGTGAATACAAATTGCTAGTTTCAATCTTTATTTGTTCAACTATGTTCTTGTTGTAGTTAATTGACAGGATCCTCAATTAGCTGTGCCTATTTAGTGTGCATAACTCGGGAGAGAGTGCATATTTAGGTTATTGTTGAACAACACTACTCCCAAAGTATAAGAGGGATCTATAACTGCGGGTTTAAAGGCGGGATTAGGGATAACGAAGCCTTGGGTGCAATCTTAAGTGAACTGTGTTAATTAAAGCTAGCTAGTGTATCTCGGGAGAGTGCATTGAGTATATTACTGTGATTACTCGGGAGAGATTTGCGGTAAGATGAGCGTTCATGATTGATAGAGGTGTGTTGGTAAATTTGTATGAAGCATAAACAGAAGGGATTCCATCATTAGGGAAGTCATTACCTTAGCATTTTCTCATTATTGTTTACAACCTTAGCATTTTAGTTTACAGCTTGTTATTTACTTGCAATCTTAGTTAGTAAAGAAACCATCAACGGTGATTCAAACGTCTGGGGAAGTTGGTTCTCAAGAGTTTAGTAGTTCTAAAGATTGTGATTGATAGGTTAATTCTCTGTGGATTCGACCCTGGGCGGAATACTCAAGTTATATTTGCAACGTCCGCATTGTCCTTTTTATAAGTCATAGTTGGGCGTGATCAGTCTCGAAATTTAGAAATTTTTACAACAATAGATTCCTTATCTTCCCACGAGTTCATACATATCAAAAGTTCTCAAGTCCGACCCCAAATGGTCCTCCAAATCCCCAATCAAAAGTCCAAATTTCCAAGCCCTAGTTCTTCAATTTTTAGATTAATCTCCATGATTTTCTAGGTGAATTCACATAATAATCAAGTTTTAAGTCCGAGAATCTTACCTCCCAATGATTCCCCTTGAATCCCTCTTCAATATCCTTCACAAATCTCCCAAAATTACCAACTATGGAGGAAATAAGCCCCAAAATCGCGGACAAGACGAGTTTAAAAACCTCTGCCCAGGCCCAATTTTCTTCTTTGCGAACGCGGTCAAGCCTCGCGTTTGCGAAGCACAAAAATTCCGCCGACCAAAACTCTCCTTCGCGAACGCGAACCTACCATCACGAACATGATGCTTCAGCCTCTCAATCCTACGCGAACGCGACAATGCCTCTCGCGAACGCAATGCATATTAACCCGGCTGACCCAATTCTTCTACGTGAACGCCAAGCCTTCTCGCGAACGCGATGCTTCACTTCCTAGCCCTCCACGAACACGAAGCCCTTCTCGCGAACGCGAAGGCCAACATTCCACTGACTTCCACTGACTCTTCATGAACGCGAGGGTCCGCTCGCGTTCGCGAAGAGTAAAAACTTGCAACAGCTGAACTTGCAACTTCTGCAATTTTCTTAACTCCAAAATGATCCGTTCAACCCTTCGAAACTCACTCGAGTCCCCTGAGACCTCAACCAAAGGCACCATAATATCCTAAAAAATTATTCAAACTTGTTCCAATCATTAAAACACCTCAAACAACATCAAATCACCCAAAGCACATCAGATTCAAGTTAAACTTTTTAAAATCCTATGAATTCTGCTTTTGATCAAAAACCCAACCAAACCACGTCCGAATGACCTAAATATTTGCACACACATCCCAAATGACCCAACGAAGCTATTGCAACTCTCGAAATTCCATTCCGACCCCTATATCAAAATCTCGCCTACCAACCGGAAATCGCCAAAATATCAACTTCGCCAATTCAAGCATAAATGTACTCCGAACCTCCAAAACTCATTCCGATCACACTCCTAAGTCATAAATCACCTCCCGAAACTAACTGAACCCTCAGAAATCACATCCAAGCCCTCTAACACATAATTCAATACCCGATTGACTTTTCCAACTTAAGCTTCCTCAAAAGAGACTAAGTGTTTCAAACCTTACCAAATTCATTCCGAATTCGATCCGACCAACCCGAGACCACATAACACGGATAAACAAAGCATAAAGAAGCTGAAATACGGAAAGCAGAACGGTAACTCATGAGACGACTGGTCGGGTCATTACACAACCGTCAGGACTGAATCCTTCTAACCCAACCAAGCTACGCAGGTCACCAAAACTCAAGAGCATTGCCACGAAACACCTGTAGAAACTCATTCTCTCATAAACACTCAAAGAATTAATCATACTCATTACTATGCCGATCCAACCTACTACCAAGCCGTCCTATTTATCCAAGTTCCTTCTGAATTACCTTCGAGTTGATACTTCTCCTTGCCATAATACCAAAATCCTCAACCCAGACTCACCACACGAGACTCAAGCATAAAACCATACCGTCTAAGGCTCATAAGCTGCTGAATACTCTCTCAAATATCCCTAAAAGCACCACATTCAAAATACTTACCCTGAATAGACTTCCTGCGAATCTAAAGCCATTACCTTCACCTTCCTGATACTGATATGTAGAATCCATAATGATATAGAAATGCCACAAGTTTTGACACCCTCCAATGTAAACCTAAAATTCTACCCAAATACACATCCTGAAGTTCCCCCAATTGTTACATATGTATCTTGAATCCATTAGAACCATTCTCAGGAGTTATCCACTCTACTCAAACCTCAATTAGACTGATCAAATGGGCCGAACAACCTGTGCTCCATTAGCACTCCAACACCAGAGGAAGTAACCCTATTTTAATACAACCAAATAAATTCCTGCTCCATGCACATTACATCCTTCACTAATAACAACTCAAGTGATTCCATGATTCTTATACACCCATAAAGCATACAACCCCAATCCAAAATTTCCTTTACTCGAGTCATCCTCGATCTCAACCCCAGTAAGCCACAGCTGATTCACTATTATACCTCAAACTAAAACTGATACGACACTTAGCCGTACAATCAACTTATCAATAGCAGACTCCCCCACTTAGCTCAAAGCCATCGGTCAAAACACACAAAAACTCACAATGCACATACTCTATTACTACCATAATACCATAGTGAGATTAAACTAAATCCTTCATAAGCTCGTGCAACACAAACCATCTAATATTTCAAATCATCTACAAATTTCGCATTCACCCTCGTAACAGCCAAGACAGCTCTCATACACGATCCAAACTCAATCAGCAGCACATATAATTCACTGGAAAAGGAGGACTCGCTACAAAATAGGATAGGGATCACACACCCTCATGACACCCCGCAGGAGATAACCCACCTGATTTGTCTCAAACTAACATCTCTTTATACCCTTCCACTATTATAAATATCACACAATCACTTAATTTTCCTGAGTATGAACTCATATCACGACATGAAATCTACGTTATTCCCCAACTAAACAACATGAAAAGATCCTTCAACTTACCTATAACTCGGGGCTATACATCAAATCAAGATGGAAATCAAGCACCAAATATTTCTTTCTACCCTCAAGCAGACCCTCCTCGTCACATCCAAATCATATGAACACATCTCGCAGTCACATCATACTCATCACGTAGCCATCCATCCATCACTTCCACTAATAGGGACACTACCGAACATATAACTCCAAAAGTACGTGCTTACACAATCAACACCTCAGTGCTCAAGCTACAGGAGAAGTCCGGTGTCAAGTCCTCTAGACTAGCCCAATATCAACACATAGAAACCACATTTTGCACCTCATCTAGGAAATCACAAGCCGTCGATGCACAGCTGATACCAAGCGCTCATGTGCGCGTATGAACGCGTGGAAGGAATTTCAAGAGTTACATTTCAAGCTGAATCAATACCGCATGATAAAGATTCAAGAATGTGGAATTTTCCTAAATGTTCTGCAGCCTCTCCAAGATAAGTACAGACATCTCCGTACCGATCTGCAAAACTCTACTAAACCCGCTCATGACTCGTGAGACCTATGTAACCTAGGCTCTGATACCAATTTGTCACGACCCAAAACTAACTCTGTCGTGATGGCGCCTAACGTGGTACTAGGCAAGCTGACACACTACCAAAACCAATCAATATTTTTATTTTTAAGACAAAACCAAAGCTATTTAATAATAAACCTTCATAAGGAGTTTAAATCAAAACAATAGTGCCGAAAGAAAGCCTGACATCGGGGTGTCACTAGTCATGAGCATCTACTACAACCATCTGACAACATCAAGACTAGCATATACTGGAAATAACTAAATACAACTAAGGTAAGATAAAGAGGGAGTAAAGCAGGGCTGTGATCACCAGACAGCTACCTTACTAACTCCGATGGACCTGCCACTAAGTAATCAACACCCGATACCGGGTTCAGAAATACCTGGATCTGCACACAAGGTGCAGGGAGTAATGTGAGTACACCAACTCAGTAAGTATAAAAGTAAATAGAGACTAAGCAGTAATGACGAGCAATAAAACATATACAGTTCATATTATAAAATCTCAGTAAAATACAACATGCTTTTAAAATCAGGATTTTGAATCAACTCACCTCATTTAAATCCAGTTTCAGTAAAACCATTTAAAACATCTTTCAACAGTTTCCAACGAAGTGATGAAACAGTGAGTAAAAATGATGAAAACACAAATAGCCCTCGGGCAACACTCACTCGCATACAACCCCTCGGGCAACATAAATCAAGAACATCCCCTCAGGCAAACCTCACAATCACTCATATACAGCCTATCGGCCATTACCTCACAATTGCTCGTAAATAGCCCCTCGGGCACAACATGAATCAAGAACAGTCCCTCAGGCAAAACATCATATCACTCACTCAAGGTACCTGCGCTCACTGGGAGTGTACAGACTCCGGAGGGTCTCCTACAACCCAAGTGCTATAACAAGCCACCTCGTGGAATAAATCAATCCGGCCCTCGGCCTCATAACAAGCCACCTCGTGTCATAACTTAATCATGCCCGCGGCCTCACAAAAATTATGAATCAATAACAATATGCTGCGGTATGGAGCCCGGTCCCATAATATCCTTACAACACAGGCCATCGGCCTCACTCAATTAGAAACCTCTCAATCCACTCAGGCTATCACTAAAACAGGATGCTCAGCCCAGAATATCATTTTATGCATCAAAACAGAGTAATAAAGACTGAGTTATGAAATCAGTAAACATAGCATGACTGAGTATAGATCTTAAATAAAAAACAGTGAGAAGATAATAAGAAAAAGCCCCTAAGGGTCCAAACAGCTATGGCACAAGGCCCAAATATGGCATTCAACCTAATGTATAGGAAAATCTTTCTAAAACACATAAGTATCATATAATTTAAGTCAAATACGCAACTTTAAAGTTGCTACACGACGGACCAAGTCACAATTCCCAAAGGTGCATGCCCACACGCCTGTCACCTAGCATGTGCGTCACCTCAAAATAGTAAAGCAATGTGAAATCTGGGATTTTATACCCTTAGGACTAGATTTACAATCATTGCTTACCTCAAATAAGCCAATTCCAATATCGAGCAAGCCAAACGATGCTCCAAAAATGACATCTCGTGTGTTCCGACCTCCGAACGACTCGAAACTAACAAAAAACAACTCAAGTACATCAAACACTATTAAAGGAACCAATCCCAATCGAAAAAGGTTGAATCTTTAATCAAAAGCCTAAAATCGGCCAAAAATCCCAACCCGGGCCTGCTTCTCGAAACCCAACAAAACTTACAAAATCTGATAACCCATTCAATTATGAGTCCAACCATACAAGTTTCATCCCATTCCGACTCCGAATCGATGTTCAAAACTTAAAACTTTACTTTATGAAACTTTAGGCAAAAAACCTAAATTTCACTTTGAACTCATCAATCAAATGCCAAAAATGAAAATGGATTCATGAAATATAACCAAAACAGTAGAGTACACTTACCCCAATACATATGGTAAAAATTTCCTCCAAAATTGCCCAAATCCGAGATCCCCAACTCAAAATATGACCAAATGAACAAACCCTTATTTTATATATTTTCCAGCTATTCTGCCTTGATTCTCATGCCAGACGATCACGAAACTCGCTTTTGATGCCTCCAATGGATTCCTTGTGAAATGTTAGTCAAGTTAGGCTCTTGAATCACTCCATTTGACCTTATTGAAGGAGATATGTTGGTTTGTATATTTGAAAATAGTGCAGATTTTTAAATACGAATTCAGTGGCAATTTCGTAATTAATCTAAAATATTTGGCAATCTAATTCTTAGTAAAATGACCATAAAATCCTCATACAATGTCCAAATTCGACGATTCTTTTTGATATGGCTCCGTAATTGCGATACGGATCTAATGCTTCAATAAAAACAGAAATAAGAGCTCATTTGCTTAATTTAGTATCATTTATGCTTGAAAAACAACATGGAAACATAAAAAACAAATGCAACACAACCCAAACCTATCCGAAACTCACCCGAGCCCCTCAGGACCCTGTTAGAACATACAAACAAGTCTCATATCATAACACGGACCTACTTGAGGCCTCAAAATACACATAACAACATCGAAACGACGAATCACACCTCAATTTGAAATCAATCAACTTCAAACTTCAAACTTCCACAACTGATGCCGAAACCTATCAAATCATGTCCGATTGACCTCAAATTTTGCACACAAGTCACATTTGACATTATGGACCTGCTCCAACTTTCGTAATCGGAATCCAACCCCGATATCAAAAAGTCCACTCCCGGTCAAACTTTCCAACATCCCAACTTTCGCTATTTCAAGTCAAATTCTACTACAGACCTCCAAATCACAATCTGTATGCGCTCCTAAGTCCAAAATCACCCAATGGAGCTAATGAAACCATCAGAAATCCAATCCGACGTCAAATTCTAAAAAGTCAAAACTTGATCAAACCTTTCAAATTTAAAGTTACTAGCTGAGAATCATTCTTCCAAATCAATTTTGAATAACCTGAAAACCAATACTGACGATTCACATAAGTCATAATACTTCATACGGAGCTACTCATGCCCTTAAACAACTGAGCTAAGTGCAATTGCTCAAAACGACCGGACTGGTCGTTACATTACAGAATAGTATTCCGGCAGATCCCCATGTTCTGCATATTTACTTTGGGACTACGGAATGGTATTCCGGTATATCCCCCTACATATTTACATTTGGGTTTACGGGACGATATCGGAGATCACCTATTGTTATCTTTGTGTACTGAGCTGTTGTTTTTCTGTGATTTCATTCTTGCTAAATTTTAATTTTTATCTTTACTGCTATATTTCATTCTGTCATTGTTTTATTATATATATACTAGTAGTGACCTGACCTTAGGTATACTTATCGGGTAAATTGGGCGGTTATTTACTCTTAACGGTTTGGCTTATCGGTTATCGGCTTTTATGTATTAATTCGCTAGCCACCCGATAAGATATCGAGCGGATTGGTATCGGTTTAGCTCTTATCAGGTGGTTTATTGTCCCAATTCAAGTGAGGTTATAAACTCCCACCATAACTGGCTTTCCCAGAAGTTGGTGGATACCCAAACGTATCTGCAACAGAAATTAAGTTGTCTCAGAGAAAATATTTCTTAAACATAAAATTCAATGGACAAAAAAAGAATAGTGGTGCATATCTTATTCTTTCTTTCTTATAACTCAATTTGACTTCTATTTAGAGAGAGAAACTTTTGTCATCTGTAGCCAATCATTTATTTTAAAAAGTTGAACTTGATGTTTTTCATGCCTTAAACGTTTCCCTATAATTGAGAATATGGGAAAATCAATAAAGAAAATTTTCTACGGCCCAGCTGGTCAACTGTTGTTGCATCCTTTATACATTATGCCTGAGAAAGACTTGTTTATAATGTCATACCACTTCATCTGTATGAGTATTCCAAAATATTTGTATGCTTGAATTTGATTCTGAACTTTCTGCCATTTGTAAAGTAATTAACAAAGATTATGTTACATATTTTTCATAATTTTGATTATTTAGGAATTAGGCGTTAGAACTTAGAGATAGAGTATTAGAGGAGTGGAAAACTGAAGTGGAAGGGTTTTTGATATTTAATAAATATATATGATAAAAATAAATTATATATATATATATATATATATATATATATATATATATATATATATATATATATATATATATTCTTTACGGGTTAACGGATTATCCGTTAAGAAAATTGAATAATCCGCCCCCAAACTGATAAGCCGTTAATAAAAAAATTCAATCTATTTCCCGTCCGTTAAACCATTAACTCGATACCAATAAGCCATTAAGCTTCAATTTCAATTCAGTTTTCGGTTTCGGTTCGATTTTGAACACCCCTACCTGACCTGATCTCGTCACTACTTGACCGAAGTTAGGCTTGGCACTTACTATGTACCGTTGTGGTGTACTCGTGCCCTTCCCTGCATATGTGTTTCGTGTACAGATCCAGGTACAGCTTATCAGTCGCATTATTAGGGAGGTGAGTCAGTTGTAGAGACTTCAAGGTATATCTACTCCATCCGCAGACCTCAGAGTCCCTTTCTACTCTTTCCCATGTCAAACACTTCCTGTATTTCCTTTTGTTAGACTCTGGAGTATAGAAATACTATTTTCTTTCTATAGTTTGTGACTCATGGTGTTCCAGATTTTGGGCATATTGTGTATTTCTATCACGACCCAAACCCGGACCTGGTCGTGATGGCGCCTCTCGTGAAGACAAGGTCAGCCGACACTTCCCATTTTTCCAATTATTAACAGTTAAGCATTTAAGAAACAGTCTAATCATGATAAAATAAATCCAAAATAACAATGATAACATAAATATGCGGAAGAACACTCATACAGAGCCCTAACCAGGGTGTCACTAGTCATGAGCATCTATAAGTCATAATACAACTCTGCTATTTCCATAACTAGTACAACTGTCTGAAGGGAAATACAAGCAACAAAGGAGTAGAGACACAGGGCTGCAGACATTAACAGCTACCTCGTAATCTCCGAAAGCCCGCTCGAAGCTGGAGGAATCAGCACTCGGAAGCGGAACCAGCTACGCTTGAATCTACACACAAGGGTGCAGGGAGTAAAGTGAGTACTCCAACTCAGTAAGTAACAAATGTAAATAACGACTGAAAGTAAGAAAACACGTAAGGCACAAGGTATTCTATAATGAAGCAATAAAACCATTTAAAAGCAGTAAAATAGTGGAAAGTCAAGTAAAATCCTCTTTCAACAAGTAAACAAGTAATTGACAGGTAATTAAGGTAAAGTAAACAAATAAAAGTTCGCCCCTCAGGCACAGTATCACCATATCCACCCCTCGGGCAACATCTTAGAACAATAACAGACCCTCGGGCTCAATCTCATATCACAATTGTTACCCGCGCTCATGGGTGTGTGCAGACTCCTGGAGGGGCCCCTTACGGCCCAAGCGCAATAACAATTCATCTCGTGGCATCAAATCTAGGCCCTCAGCCTCATATCAATCAAGCCACCTCGTGATGTACATATCTCAGGCCCTCGGCCTCATATCAGTATCAGTGTATCACCGTTGCGGTGTGCAGCCCGACCCAAAAGTATCCTTACAACAGGCCCTCGGTCTTACTCAGTCAAAATCACATAAGCCACTCGGGCAATAGTAAAACATAATGCCCAGGCCCAAATATGATTTAGAATATCATTTAAGTCTTAAAATTGAGTAAACATGGCTGAGTATGAAAACAGTGGAAAGTTACATGACTGAGTTCAAGTATAAAGTCAAAGCAGTGAGGAAATAGCAGTGAAAATCCCCGAAGGGTTCAAATAGTTAGCACTAGGCCCAAATATGGCATTCAGCCCAAGTAATGATAATAGCAAATAGTTTCCAATCAAATACGTGGTAAAATCATCAATCGGGACGGACCAAGTCACAATCCCCAATAGTGAACGATTCCACGCTCATCAACAAGTGTGTGTCTCACCTTAATATAGCACTACGATGTGCAATCCGGGGTTTCAAACCCTCAGAGAATCATTTACAATCATTACTCATATTGAACCGGCTAAATCTCTAGCTCGCAACACCTTTGCCCATCGAATCGGTCTCCACGCGCGTCGAATCTATCCAAAATTAGAACGAGGACATCAAAGTATGCTAAGGGAACAAAGTTCAAGCAAAAACAATCAATAAAGGACACAAATCCCGAAATTACCAAAACTCGACCCCTCAGGCCCATGTCTCTAAGTTTAGAAATTTTTATATCAATAGGTTTCTCATCTCCCCACGAGTCTATGCATATCAAGAATATGAGAATCGGAATTCAAATGACCCCTCAAATCCTCATTGTAAGACCTTTTTAATTCAAGCCCTAATCCCTCATTTTTAGCCCTTTAATTCATTTAATTACAGACTTAATCCATGAAATACTACCATAGAAATGTGTTTTAGATCCAAAATCCTTACCTTAACGAAGTTCCCTTGAAATACCTTTTCCAAATTGTCCAAAAGCTCTCAAATCGAAGTCAAAAATGGTGGAATAGCTCAATTTCGCGAAATGAAATAACTTATATGTTCTGCCTAAGCCTTTCCACATCTGCAGTCCAAAACCCGCTTCTGTGGTACCACATATGTGGTCAAACCCTCCATTTCTGCGGAATTCACTTAATGGGCCCTTTCGCATCTGCGATACAATCTCCGCACCTGCGAATCTGTAGGTGCGGTCCAACTACCGCAGAGTCGCAGGTGCGGTCCAACTACCGCATCTGCGGCTCCTGGCTCTTCCTCTCAAACCTGCTTCTGCGGCTCCCCTTCCGCACGTGCGGTGCCGCACCTGCGGTCCCAAAACCGCAGGTGCAAAAACACCAGAAGCAGAAAAATCTCAGCAACTGCCATAACCTTTCAACTTCTCCGACGACCACCCAAAATCATCCCGAGGCCCCCGGGACCTCAACCAAAAGCACAAACATAACCAAATACCTTATTCAAACTTGTTTCAATCATCAAAATGCCTCAAACAACATCAAATCTACCAAATCACATCGGATTCAAGCCTAAGTTTCTAAAATCTTTCGAAATACGCTTTTGATAAAAAAAACCAACCAAACCACGTCTGAATGACCTGAAATTTTACACGTACATCCCAAATGACACAACGAAGCTACTGCAACTCTCGGAATTCTATTCCGACCCCTATATCAAAATCTCTCCTATCAACCAGAAATCGCCAAAACATCAACTTCGCCAATTCAAGCCTAATTCTACTCCGAACCTCTAAAACCCATTCCGATCACACTCCTAAGTCATGAATCACCTCCCGAAGCTAATCGAATCATCGGAACACACATCCGAGTCCTTTAACACATAAGTCAACATCCGGTTGACTTTTCCAACTCAACTCCCTTAAAAGAGACTAAGTGTCTCAAACCTTACCAAAATAATTTCGAACTCGATTCGACCAACCCGAAACCATAAAACATGGATAACAAAGCATAAAGTAGAAGAAATGGGAAAAACGGAGTGGTAACTCACGAGACGACTGGGCAGGTCATCACATCCTCCCCAACTTAAACAAACGTTCGTCCGCGAATGAATCAAGAAACATACCTGAAGCCTCAAACAGGTGAGGATTTCTGCTCCAACTCTCCCGCTTGGTCTCCCAGGTAGCCTCCTCCACGGGCCGACCTCTCCACTACACTTTCACTGAAGCTATATCCTTTGACCTCAACTTTCAAACCTGACGACCCAAAATAGCTACTAGCTCCACATCATAGGTCAAATCATCATCCAAATGAACCGTGCTGAAATCCAAAACATAAGACAGGTCCCCAATATACTTCTGGGGCATAGAAACATGAAATACTAGATGCACACTCAACAAACTGGGTGGGAAAGCAAGCTCATAAGACACCTCCCCAATCCTCCGAAGCACCTCAAAAGGCCCAATGAACCGAGGACTCAATTTCCCTTTCTTCCCAAATCTCATAACACCCTTCATGGATGAAACCTTCAATAGAACCTTCTCTCCAACCATGTAGGACACATCTCGAACCTTCCTGTCAGCATAACGCTTTTGCCTCGACTGCGCTGTACAAAGCCTCTCCTGAATCACCTTCACTTTCTCCAAAGCATCCTGCACCAAATTAGTCCCCAATAGCCTAGCCTCACAGGGCTCGAACCAGCCAACTGGAGATCTACATCGCCTCCCACACAAAGCCTCATATGGAGTCATCTGAATACTCGACTGGTAGCTGTTATTATAAGCAAACTCTGCAAGTGGTAGAAACTCATCCCATGACCCTCCGAAGTTAATGACACAAGCACGCAACATGTCCTCCAATATCTGAATAGTGCGCTCGGACTACCCGTCCGCCTGAGGATGAAAAGTTGTGCTCAACTCAACCTGAATCCCCAACTCTCGCTGCATAGACCTCCAAAACTGTAATCTGAAATGATGGAAACTGGGACATCATGCAAACGAACAATCTCCCGAATATAGATCTCTGCCAACCGCTCTGAAGAATAGGTAGTACACACAGGAATGAAGTGCGCGGATTTGGTCAGCCGATCCAGAATCACCCAAATAGCATCGAACTTTCTCAAGGTTCGTGGAAGCCCAACAACAAAGTCCATAGTGATCCTCTCCCACTTTTACTCTGGAATATCTATCCGCTGAAGCAAGCCACCTGGTCTCTAATGCTCATATTTCACCTGCTGACAATTGAGACACCAAGCTACGAATCCCACAATTTCTTTCTTCATTCTTCTCCACCAATAGTGCTGCCTCAAATCCTAATACATATTCGCGACACCCGGATGAATGGAATACCGAGAGCTATGAGCCTCCTCTAGAATCAACTCCCGAAGCCCATCCATATTGGGCATGCAAATCCGGCTCTGCGTCCTCAATACCCCATCATCACTGATGGTCACATCTTTAGCATCATCATGCTGAACTCTTCTCCTAAGGACAAGCAAATGCGGACCATCATACTGGCGCTCTCTGATGCGCTCATATAAGGAAGACTGATAAACCACACAAGCCAATACCCGACTAGGCTCCGAAATATCCAACCTCACGAACCGATTGGCCAAGGCCTGAACATCAACTGCAAGAGGTCTTTCCCCAACTGGAATATATGCCAAACTCCCCATACTCACTGCCTTTCGGCTCAAAGCATCGGCCAACACATTAGCCTTCCCCAGATGGTACAATATAGTGATATCATAATCCTTAAGCAACTCTAACCATCTTCGCTGCCTCAAATTAAAATCTTTTTGCTTGAACAAATGCTGAAGACTGCGATGATCAGTGAACACCTCACAAGATACGTCATACAAGTAATGCCTCCAAACCTTCAATGCGTGAACTATGGCAGCCAACTCCAAATCATAACGGGGTAGTTCTTCTCATGGGGCTTCAACTGATGAGAAGCATAAGCAATAACTCTACCCTTCTGCATCAACACACAACCGATCCCAACTCTCGAAGCATCACAATACACGGTATATGAACCTGAAGCTGATGGCAAAACTAACACTAGAGTTGTGATCAAAGTTGTCTTGAGCTTCTGAAAGCTCTCCTCACACTCGTCTGACCATACAAATGAAGCACCCTTTTGAGTTAACTTGGTCAAGGGCGATGCGATAGATGAGAATCCCTGAACAAACCAACGATAATAGCCTGCCAAACCAAGGAAGTTGCGAATCTCTATGGATGAGTACGGTTTGGGCCAACTCTGAACTGCCTCTATCTTCTTCGGATCAACCTAAATACCCTCGCTGGACACCACGTGTCCCAAGAAAGCCACTGAACTGATCCAAATCTCACACTTGGAGAATTTTGCATAAAGCTTCTCCTCCCTCAATCTCTGCAACACAACTCTCAAATGCTCCGCGTGCTCCTTCTGACTACGCGAATACACCAGAATATCATCAATGAAGACTATGACAAACGAATCGAGATAAGGCCGGAACACACTGTTTATCAAATGCATGAACGTTGCGGGGGCATTGGTCAGCCCAAAAGACATCACCAAGAACTCATAATGACCATATCGGGTCCTGAATGTCGTCTTAAGAATATTCGAGTCCCTGGTCTTCAACTGGTGATAACCTGAACGGAGATCAATCTTGGAGAACACTTTTGCTCCCTAAAGCTGGTCGAATGAATCATCAATGCGAGGCAAATGATACTTGTTCTTAATTGTTACCTTGTTCAATTGCCTATAATCAATACACATCCTCATAGTGCCATCCTTCTTCTTCACAAATAGAACCGGCGCACCCCAAGGTGACACACTAGGCCGAATGAACCCCTTATCTAGGAGCTCCTGAAGCTGTTCTTTTAATTCCTTCAACTCTGCTGGTGCCATACGATATGGCGGAATAGAAATGGGCTGAGTGCCCAGCACTAGGTCAAAACCAAAATCAATATCCCTATCCGGTGGCATGCCCGGCAGGTCTACAGGAAACACATCGGGAAAATCCCTCACAACTAGGACAGAATCAATACCGGGAGCCTCAGCTCCGACATCCCTCACAAATGCTAGATATGAAAGACAACCCTTCCCAACCATACGTTGGGTTTTCAAGAATGAGATCACTCTACTGGAAACATAATCAGTCATACCTCGCCACTCAATCCGTGGCACACCCGGCATAGCCAATGTGACCGTCTTAGCATGACAATCCAGAATAGCACGACATGGAGATAACCAATCCATGCCTAAAATGAAATCAAAATCCACCATGCTCAATAATAATAAATCCACTCGGGTCTCCAGACCCCCAATAGTCACCATACACGATCGGTACACACGGTCTACAACAACAGTATTGCCCACCGGGGTAGATACATGAACAGGTAAAGTAAAAAACTCACGGGGCATACCCAAATAACGAGTAAAGTATGATGACACATAAGAAAAGGTGGAATCGGGATCAAATAATACAAAGGCATCTCTCTGGTAGACTAAAACAATACCTGTAATGACAGCATCTGAAGCAATAATATCGGGTCTGCCTGGGAGTGCATAGAAACGGTCCTAACCACCCCCTAATCGACATTCCCCTATGGGGTGACCCCTAGCTGACTAACCCCCACCCCTAGCTGGCTGAGCAGGTGGTGGTGAAGAACTAGCACTGAAGCCAACGATTGACCCCTCTGCTGAGACAAACTAGCAACACGACAAGGACACTACCTCCACATGTGACCCATCTTGCCACACTCATAAAAACTCCCAGGTGCTGGAGAAGGGGACTGAAGGGAACCCCTCGCACCAGAGTGACTAACAGATGCACTCAGCATAGAAGGCCCTGAACTGATAGAGCACGGGTCGAACTCTGAGCTGGGAGGGCACTAAGTAATGACTGGCCCTGCTGAGAACCATGATAACCATGACCCAAAGATGCCTCATAATAACCTGGGCGAGCTGGCTGAGCAGATCTAAATGAACTGTCTCTGATATGCTGAAACTGACCCCTCGAAGGAGTACCACTATAGCTGCCAGATCCTCAAGGACTCTTGTCCTCCCTCTCCTCTCGCTCATGGAGATGAACATACTCAATCTCACGAGCGATATCCATAACCTCCTTGAAAGCAGCACCAGTCACCCTCTACCTAGTCATGAGAATACGGAGTTGATAAATAAGACCATCAACAAACCTCCTGATCCTCGCTCTATCTGTCGGGACCAACCAGATGGCATGACGAGCCACCTCAGAGAACCTCAACTCATACTACGACATGGTCATCCCCCCTGAAGTAACCAATCAAACTGCCTACACAGCTCCTCTCTATGAAACTGCGGCACATACTTCTCCTAAAAAAGAACGGAGAACTGCTGCCAGGTAAGGGGTGCTGCACCAGCAGGCCTACGCCTCTCAAAATCCTCCCACCAAGTGAAAGCAGCTCCTAAAAACTGATAGGTGGTAAAAGCGACCCCATTGGTTTCCAAAATACTTGTAGTACAAAGCATCCTCTGACACTTGTCCAAAAAGCCCCGGGCATCCTCGCCCTCTACGCCACTGAAGGTCGGAGGCTGCAATCTACCAAATCTCTCCAACCTACGTTGCTCATCCTCCGGCATGACAGAAACTACATAGTCTTGAGCGGCTGCTACCGGTTGGGCTGGATGTTCCCCCGACATCTGAAGTCCCTGCACGACCTGCTCAGGTATACGAGCGGCGAAAATTTGATTGCCTCCCCTGGCCTGTGAAGTAGTTGCGTCTATAGTGGCTGAGATCGCCTGAGCCAGGCTAGTGCAAACTGATAAGATCTGTGCCAAGGCCTCCTGAAACCCGGAATCACGATGGGCACAGCTGGTGCCTGAACTGGTGTTGTTGGAGCATCCATAGCTGGAGCCTGATCCTGAGCTGGGGCAGCTGGTGAATCTACAGGTGCTGCCCTCGCTGCTCTGCCTATGCAAAAACCATGACCGCGCCCTCGGCCTATGGTGGCCTCAACTGGTGGCACTGGTGGTCGTCTACCCCGTCCGGTAGCCCGTGTCCTCACCATCTGTGAGAGAATAGAATAACAGAAGTTTAGTATTTGGATCAACAAGTTCGCACAAAAAGAGTTTCAAGAATATGAGGTTTTTCCTAAAGGTTCTGCAGCCTCTCGAGGATAAATACAAACGTCTCTGTACCGATTCGTGAGACTCTACTAAACCTGCTCATAACTCGTGAGACCTATGTAATCTAGGCTCTGATACCAAATTGTCACGACCCCAAACCCAGACCCGGTCGTGATGGCGCCTCTCGTGAAGACAAGGCCAGCCGACACTTCCCATTTTTTCAATTATTAATAGTTAAGCATTTAAGAAACGGTCTAATCATGATAAAATAAATCGGAAATAACAATGATAACATAAATACGTGAAAAAACACCCATACACAACCCTAACTGGGATGTCACTAGTCATGAGCATCTATAAGTCATAATACAACTCTGCTATTTCCATAACTAGTACAACTGTCTGAAGGGAAATAGAAGCGATAAAAGAGTAGATAAACGGGGTTGCGGACGTCAACAGCTACCTCGTAATCTCCGAAAGCCCGCTTGAAGCTGGAGGAATCAGCACTCGGGAGCAAAACCAGCTATGCCTGAATCTGCACAAAGGGGTGCAGGGAGTAAAGTGAGTACTCCAACTCAGTGAGTAACAAATGTAAATAATGACTAAAAGTAAGAAAGCACGTAATGCACAAGGCATTTTATAATGAAGCAATAAAACCATTTAAAAGTAGTAAAATAGTGGAAAGTCAAGTAAAATCCTCTTTCAACAAGTAAACAAGTAATTGACAGGTAATTAAGGTAAAGTAAACAAATAAAAGTTCGCCCCTCAGGCGCAGTATCACCACATCCGCCCCTTGGGAAATATCTCAGAAGAATAATATCCCCTCAGGCTCAATCTCACATCACAATGGGTACCTGTGCTCACTGGGGGTGTGCAGACACTTGGAGGGGCCACTTACGGCCCAAGCGCAAAAATAAGTCATCTCGTGGCATCAAATCTAGGCCCTCGGCCTCATATCAATCAAGTCACCTCGTGGCGTACATATCTCAGGCCCTCGGCCTCATATCAGTATCAGTGTATCACCGCTGTGGCATGCAGCCCGACCTAAAAGTATCCTCACAACACATGCCCTCGGCCTTACTCAGTAAAAATCACATAAGCCACTCGAGCAATAGTAAAACATGATGCTCATTCCCAAATATGATTTAAAATATCATTTAAGTCTTAAAACTGAGTAAACATGGCTGAGTATGAAAACAGTGGAAAGTCACATGACTGAGTTCAAGTATAAAGTCAAAGCAGTGAGGAAATAGTAATGAAAATCCCTAAAGGGTTCAAATAGTTGTCACTAGGCCCAAATATGGAATTCAACCCAAGTAATGATGATAGCAAATAGTTTCCAATCAAATACGTGGTAAAATCATCAATCGGGACTGACCAAGCCACAATCCCCAATAGTGCACGATCCCACGCTCGTCATGCAATCCGGGGTTTCAAACCCTCAGAACATCATTTACAATCATTACTCACCTCGAACCGGTTAAATCTCTAGCTTGTGATGCCTTTTCCCCTCGAATCGGCCTCCACGCGTTTCGAATCTATCAAAAATCAGAACAAGGACGTCAAAGTATGCTAATGGAACAAAGCCCAAGCGAAAACAGTCAATAAAGGGCACAAATCCAAAAATTACCAAAACCCGACTCTCAGGGCCCACATCTCGAAATTCAGAAATTTTTACATCAATAGATTCTTCATCTCCCCACGAGTCAATGCATATCAAGAATATTAGAATCGGAGTTCAAATGACCCCTCAAATCCTCATTTTAAGGCCTCTTAAACTCAAGGCCTAATTCCCTATTTTTAGCCCTTTAATTCCTTTAATTACAGCCTTAATCCATGAAATACTACCATAGAAATGTGTTTTAGGTCCAAAATCCTTACCTTAACGAAGTTCCCTTGAAATCCCTCTTCCAAATTGTCCAAAAGCTCTCAAGCCGGAGTCAAAAATGGTGGAATAGCTCAATTTCGCAAAATGAAATAACTTATATGTTCTGCCCAGGCCTTTCCGCATCTGCGGTCCAAAACCCACTTCTACGGTACCGCATATGCGGTCAAATACTCCGTTTCTGTGGAATTCACTAAACGGGCCCTTCCGTATCTGCGATCCAATCTCCGCACATGCGACTCCGCAGGTGTGGTCCAACTACCACATCTACGGCTCCTGGCTCTTCCTCTCAAATTTGCTTCTGCGGCTTCCCTTCCGCACGTGCGGCGCCGCACCTGCGGTCCCCAAACCGCAGGTGCAAAAACACCAGAAGCAGAAAAATCTCAGTAGCTGCCATAACCTTTCAACTTCTCCGACGACCACCCGAAATCATCCCAAGGCCCCCGAAACCTCAACCAAAAGCACAAACATAACCCAATACATTATTCAAACTTGTTCCAATCATCAAAACACCTAAAACAACATCAAATCTACCAAATCACATCGGATTCAAGCCTAAGTTTCTAAAATCTTCTGAAATATGTTTTTGATCAAAAAACCCAACCAAACCACGTCCGAATGACCTGAAATTTTACACGCACATCCCAAATGATACAATGAATCTACTGCAACTCTCGGAATTCTATTCCGACCCCTATATCAAAATCTCACCTATCAACAGGAAATCGCCAAAACATCAACTTCGCCAATTCAAGCCTAATTCTACTCCGAACCTCCAAAACCCGTTCTGATCACACTCCTAAGTCATGAATCACCTCCCGAAGCTAACTGAACCATCGGAACTCACATCCGAGTCCCATAACACATAAATCAATCTCCAGTTGACTTTTCCAACTCAACTTCCTAAAAAGAGACTAAGTGTCTCAAATCTTACCAAAATCATTCCGGACTCGATCTGACCAACCCGATACCATTAAACATGGATAACGAATCATAAAGAAGTAGAAATAGGGAAAATGGAGTGGTAACTCACGAAATGACTGTCGAGTCGTCACAATTTCTGAGTAATTGGTTATTGTACATGCCAAACGGCATGGTATACAGTTATGTCTGTTACAGTTAGTTGTTGAAATTATGTTATCATTTTATCATTTTCACAACATCATTAGCCTCTGAGGGCATCCCATTATATCATATCGACAATGTGGCTGATCAGGTGGTGGTGTGTATATAACGCCATAACCTTTCCCATATCCCATATACATATATATATATATATATATATATATATATATATATATCCCATATACATATATATACATATATATATATACGTGTATATAATGCCGTTTGAATCATATTTACATATATACGCGTATATAACGCCATTTGAATCATATTTCAGCCACTGTGGGAAACATCATCATCGTATACCAGCTGATCAGGTGGTGGTGCGTATATAAAGTCGTAACCTTTTCCCATATCCCTTATACATATATTTACATATATACGCGTATATAATGCCATTTGTTCATGGGTCAACGCACATGTATAAATGAGTGAAATACATGACAAATACATAATAATCTTGATATTCCTTCCGGATAAACTTTGCCAACTGCGTATTATTCTGAGACCCATGAACAGAAGATAATAATAATTCTCATGGAGAATCAAGAATATAGACACCCCTACTATTTCTATGAATAGAGTAATTTATAGAAAACTGTGTATTTGCTCGTTTCTTCAGTATAATTTGGACCAAGCCAAAAAAAAGAAAGGATAACCTTAACATACCTGGAGTAGGGAAAAATTCGTATGATATTCTTGAGAAGGTTTACACCGTACTCCCTTAAAATTGCAAAATCTCACGTTGCTTACGATACTACGAAACCTCTGTTTGAATTATTAAAAATCATTAGCTACAGATGGCCTTCAACGTTGGCTTCAGGTTCTTTATCTTTTTCATTAGCATCAAATAGGCTTCTTCTATTCCCTCCCATAAATAAGATTTGCATTTCTTAATCCTTAAAAAAATGAAACTCCCTAACGTATAAAAGAGCTCTTTAAGAGATTTGGATTCTCTCTCCAGTAAAGAAGATATATATATCTTTAATCCTTGAAATATATATATATATAGCTTCCTAACATTTTTAAAGAATCTCTTTAAGAGATTTGTTTGATGCTTTTAAATGTTGAAGAAGATATGTATCTCTTGATCCCTTAAAATATATATCTGGCATCCTCGCGTTTTAAAAGGATCACTTTAAGAGATTTTGCTTGACTCTCTTAAATGTTGAAGGCTTTCCCTTTTTAATTTATTGCCACCTAATAAGAACATACCCTTAGTCATCTCTTTAGGGTGTGGCTTATTTCCACGTGGGGATGGGGTGGAATATTTAATTTTTATCCACTTATTAGTTAACTGGGTAATGTTTCGTTACTCGGTAATTAATCTATTACCCGCATAATTTAAAAATTATCTCAACTTAATTAAATACTACTCACTTTTATCATACCTTGTACACCTTACTATCATGACCATGTAGTACCTTGTATGACACTAGTCCTTAAATACGGGGTAGTTTAGCTCGAGCCGTATTTTATCCCAAAATGCCAAACTTTGACAAAATTCATTTGCTTAGACATGCTCCCCATTTAACCTTTATGAATTTACTAACTACTTGTGAAATATCATAATCCTTATAATCCCCAAATAATCTTTTCCTTGGACTGATGTCAATTACCTTACGACAAATTTCACATAAAGTACTGCAGGATGCAACATCGTCGTAACCTATTACTACGAAGCGTAATATCACTGTAGTGTAATACTGTCGGGTACAACATTGTCGTAACTTAATACTGCAGGACATAATATTGAGGTAATATTGCGGGGCGTAACATCATTCCCCCCTTTGAAACATTCGTCCTCGAATGTTGACTGATGCTCTTATCATTTTCGTAACTTATAGTTCTTGTGAATACCTTAACACTCTTCTTGATATTTAAGTGGTTGCTCTGTGAATAAATCCAAAGTCTAGGGTATTCCCTCCTTTAGTCTTTTTGCTCGTATCATGACCTATGGTCGAAATCTTCCTAATCTTGCAACTGTTGTTACCTCATGTCATGTAGCATGTATGACCCTGGCTTTGTAAGCGAACTTATGCGATTTATCTTTCCTTTTTCCTTTTATGTTTTAGTCAATCTGTAGGCCTTACTTTGTATATACAAGGCTTAATATGATGCCTCTCTGGGCCTCTATAGGTATATTGAAGTCCTTTGCTTGATACTTTGTAGAATTTGTGAATATGGCCATATCTTATTTCATAGATCTGGTTACCCATTCACATGACTTTTACTGTATTTACATGGGTTATAATATACCATAATTTTTTCTTCAATCTACTTTTACTGAGGTATGCTTACCAAGTTCTCAGCTTACTCTCGTTGCTTATTCCATATGTATAAATTTAAGTCCTTTAATGCTTCCTCATTACTGCTCATCTTTAGAATGACGGCCTAATCTCATCTCATACTTTGTGACTTTTGTTCATCCATTATTGATTCACCTCAATATTGATCTACAGTATACCACTGATCTACATTATTGATTCACCTCAATACTTTGTGACTTTTGTCCACTGCTTGATCTACAGTTCACCTCAATACTTTGTAATACTTTGCCCCTAGGGCTTATGTTACATCAAAGAATATTCAAAGTGATTCCCATAATCATATTTCATAGTGTTTCAATGTGATTCACCTTATGGGGGTATCCTAATTTCGTGTCGCCATCGAAATCTTTTCTCATTCTCTTTTTTTTTCAAATCATTATTCAAACGAAGGCCCAAATGTCATCCTTTATCTGTTATAATTATACCCTCATTTTAATTACCAGGTCATCATTTCATTCCTTCTAAATGCTATTAATCTTAGACTCCTTTGAGTTCATTAAGGCTATAGTGAGCTTTGTATAAAATAGATAAAATGCCTACTCTTCTTGTTTTCATGGGCTTAATCCTAAAGACTTACCATTCTCGTCACTTTTTCACTTGCCTTTCCTCATCCTTACTCATGTTTCCTTAAAACTTTGTCGCTCTACCATTAGCTTGCGACCTATACATATCCATTTATAAACTTTCCTTCAACTTGATTGCACCATAGATTTCCTTATGTTATTCTGGAACGTCAAGCGAGACATCACATCGTCTCCAATTTTTCTCTATTCGCTTAACTAGATCTCTCAGTACTTAGAAAATATGGGTTGGAAAACATGCCACCAACGATGCCGCTATCATTCCCAGTTATTGGATCCATGTGCTTATAGCCTTCTATCCGAAGTATGGACCATTCACGATCTTCTGCCTTTGAGTATCTCGTACGTTGTTCACCTTTACCTTACATACCTTAAAATCTCGCATCATATCTTCTATCTCTTTCCTGACCTTCCTTCCACCTAGGTGTAATTCACGTCCATAACTTGAAGCTTTATTATAATACTCGCACCTCTGCTACATACACAATCTGATGGGAGCTTCGTACTGACTTTTATGAGGCCGGTACTTCTTCTAACTGGCTTTCTTGTAGAGCCATTATAGATTATGGTTGTTATATTATTTCTCTTGAACATTTGATATTAAGAGTGATTCTATCATATTCTCAAGCACAACTTCTATAATTTTTCTAGGTCCTATAATCAGACTCTTGATTTACTTAGGTGATATAATTCTTTAGCTTCCTTTTCCTTCCAATCAGCCTTTATTTAGGCTTAAGCTATCTTCCGATCTGTGGCTCATGGTATCAGTTATTACCTTAGCCTTTAATGGGTGTTATGGAATATCCATGATACAATCTTCTAACAATTCAATCCTTTGTCTATGTCCTGGGCTCAATTCTTCTTTTTAACTTATACCGGAGTCTTCTATGGCTATATGATTATCAACAAATATAATGCTCCAAAATCTTGGGTGTATCCATAACATACTAACCATGGATCATTGATCGTATAATTCATTTCGTTCCATCTCAGTTTTCTTCAAATGTAAGCAATTGTTTTTCCTGGACTTTTTACCCCTTGTTGCGTGAATACTTAGCTTACCTTAATGCCCATATATGCCAGAGTTTTCGTGCAACTCATATGATCTCGAATATTACTTTTAATTTTACTTCTCGTTCATTAGCCACGGTAGGTGCCACTTTCCTTTGGAGTGCTTCCAATGTTATTGTGAGACTGTTGTTGCATGTCCATTTCCTCTTTAGGTCATTGTGCTTTGGTTGAAGCCTTATTCCTTATTTGCTCAACTAGTCTTTCAGTGTAGTACTTAGGGAAGACCCTCTGACTCTTATAAAGATGCGAGCTTATTATATCGTATTCCCAATAGAATTTTTGATGTTCGTGCTCACTTGTAATTATCCTTAGTTACTTACCTCTTGTTTAGCCATAACTGGGATCTTCCTGGCCAATTACTAACTACTCGTTGGCCCATTCTCATATCAATATTCCTCGTAATCTTTCTTGGGTTATTTTCTTTGTCTTAACTTATGTCTCGCACTGGCTCCTTATTTATTAATAACAACTCGGGCATGAACCTTTACTCCCTCTCCTTGACGTCGTGCGTGCACAATATTCTTGAATCGTAGCGTATATATAAGATTTGGATAAGTGTCATCTCATTCCTCTTTCATTTATCGCACCCTTCCTTTATCATTCCATAGTCACTAGAACCACTTAATTCTGACTTAATGCCACATCACTCCATATTCCCCCCTTTAAGGGGTGTACTAAGAGTTGGAGCTACGAAGACCTGCCTATAGATGTTTCACCTTTTCATCTTTGGCATCCTTTCACATAATCGATGACTCTTACTCGCCTTGCGGTAATCCTTCCATACCAAGGATAGCAGAATCCCTTACTCACGAGGGTGAAATTTAGTATAACTGGCACATACAGTTGTTGATACCCAATTTTTCACTGTATATTTTTCAAATATACAAACTACTTTCAAAACATATGTATGAATATATAAGCATGCCCAAGTGTTTTAGTATTTTCCCATTTAAAAGATTTTTAAAACCAATTTATTGTCCATTGTAGCAGTACAAAATCAATAATTACTCCCACAATCATCAATTTTGGTGAATAATTTATTTTATTCCCATATTTATACCAAAATATAGTTAAGGCAATTGTTATATATTTTTATAAATTTATTTGGTATTTTTAAAGCTAAATTGCATATAATTGCAATTCTAGCCTATTTTAAGATTTAATAACATTTTTATAATCATAAAATTGGTTCCAGTATTTTTAAATTAATATTTATATATTATTTACTGATTCGGTACTTTTAATTTGTTTTCAAAATCATTTTTACTATTTTTGTAAAATAAAAGGGAAAAACTGGCTATGTAAATTTTAGCCTCATTTCGTTTCAATTATAGCCCCATTATTATTTCAATTTTAGCCCCCAATTGACCTAATCTTAACCCCCAATTGGACCAACCCAATTTCAATCACAACCCAACCCCTTAAACCGTTTATCCAACCCGCCCGGTCTTCCTTTTAATCCAGGCCGTTGATCGTTTTGATCAATGGGCACGATCACACCTTACCATTTCAATCCACCGACCCTACCCTAATCCCCTCATTTCCATCTCTCAGCCGCCTTTGAATACTCTCATCTCTCAAACTCTCTCGAAGGTTCCCTGGAACCCTAGCCTCTCTCATCCTCTCCGACCATAACCTCACTGGAATCCATGGCTTCTCAGGCCGTGGATGGCCTGTACTCACCTCCATCCACTCTCAAACATCTGGGGTTCGAAGCTTTGAGGTCTGACCTCAGTGGTGTCCATTCAGATCCTCTCAGATCCATGGTTTTAAAGCCTCCCCGGCCTTGCTCCGGCCCATCTAAAGCATTTCGAGCCTGGTTCTAACTCATCCGACTCAACATCGAACTTTCTTCCAAGCCTTTCTCATTTCTAGGGTTTCTCTGAAACCCTAGCCAATCGAGGTTTTTATGTGGTTGTTTTCTTAAATCTATACTATATTTGTGCTCTACTAGAGTTTTAAAACGTTTTCCCCAATTTTTTCTTTCAAATTTTGTTTCTCTTCGATTTAGGGTTTCTGAAAAAATTTCAAAATGTTTCTCTGACTCTTCCTCTTCTATTCTTTATGTGTATCTGTCTATGCTATGTTCATATGTTTTGTTTTTCTACCTAGCATGTTCTTCTCCTGTATCTTTATGTTTGCCGTATTTTGCATGTTCTTCTATTGTGCTTCATTCTTTCTTCTACTGGTTTCTATATCATGCTTTCACATGTTTATCTTATGTGTTCGTTTACCCCTATGTTCCTTTACTATATTTTCCACTAAGCTTTCAGGTTTTTAGTTGTCTTCTTCTAGACTTTGTTTGAGTTCTTTGTTAAACATATTTCCTCTATTGTTCTCTTAAGTGCTATACTATCTCGTTTCTCTTCTGAAACTTGTTTAAGTTCCAAGCTTTCTTAAAACATGTTCTTTATGCTTCAAATTAGCTTTCTCACTTTGTTGTTTCAAACTTTCTATTACATCTGGGTTTTTTTCATAAGTCTCTGAAAAAGACCTCTGAGCTTGTTTCTGTTATTTGTCTTCTTTTCTCTGTATCTGAATCGAGTTGAAAACCCTAGGGTTTGGGGTTTTTGGTGAGTTTCGATCTTGTGTTTGAGACTACGATTCTATTTTGGAACTCTAGGTTTCTCCGACTCGTTTTGAGTCTTTGTACTGAACTCGAACTTCTTTGACCCGGAACTCTTCTATACTAGGCTTTTTAGCATGATAGTTCTTTCTTGTTTGATATGTCTGTATGCTTTATATATGAGGAATTTTTCCTTCAAAAGGTTTTGTCAACTTGTGATTGATTCAGAATTCCTTTTAATAAGGATTGATTGATTGTTACTGATTTTCTTTAATAAAACCTTTCTTCACCTTTTCTGGTTGGATTCATTCATACTAAAACTCAATTTCTGATTTTTACTGACTGTTGATTGATTGCCTTTCCTTATTTGCACAAACCGTGTTGCTATCAAACTCTAACTTCTGTGTATTTACCCTTCTTGTGCAACTTTGGAAAAGATCTTGATCAAACTCTTTCCTTAATTATCTTGCCCGTTTGAAATCAGAATCCCTTAATTGAAGGGAGACCTTATGTGATTGATTTCAAAACTATTTTCTTACCTTTTCTTACTTGCTTTCTGCACTATAAAGGGCATGACCCTTCTGCACTTTTATACACTTCCAATTCAATACTATTTAAGACCTTGAGTTCAACACTTACACAATACTTATTGAACACTTTCAATTTTAATACTCCTACATTCTCAATTCAACACTCTACTCTCTTCTGAAATCTTCTGGTTGTGTGTTTGTAATTTGGCTTTACTACTGCTCTTCTCTTCTTATTTCCCTAAAACTGGTATGTTCTAATTTAACTTTCAGCTTCATCCCTTTATGTTTGCTTTGCAGTTTCAACAATCTTGTCTACTTTGTTGTTTATGTTCAGTATTGAATATGTTGTTCTCTTTGCATCTGTTGCTGTGTGAATTCCCCATACCCTTATTCCCTTCTATGTGTTTGAGTTAAGGTTCAGGCATGGTAGTATCCAAATTGCTGCTCATGTCTGGACCTGATCCTTTAATGGATCCTAACTCCCAAATAATGTGGCTAACAGGCTGGTTGAGGGTGTGCCAGCAATCCTAATTGCTGGGTATGACCACCAGCCTATCTTGGCCTTCCCCAAAATCCCCTCTATGCACTTGCACTCTCTCTTAGATTCTAAGTTCTGCCCCCTTCCTATGATCCTTGCTTTGGGACCTTGAGCTTCCTCTGAACTTGGACGTTTGAGGGCTGGCCTTTCCACACTGCACTATAATCCAATTCTGCAATATATTTGGGTGTAAGCACTGCCCGGAGTCCACTTGAGACTTTTAGGGAACTTTGACACATCCCAAATAGGAGAAAGGCTCTGAAATTTCATCTTTGGAGTTGGTTTACTTCATGCTTCAGACAGAAGTCTGAATCAGGCTCTCCTTGGTTGGGATTTTAGCTTTCTGATGTAATTTTTACTTTCTTTTCTTCATTCTAGGCTCTAATAATTTGTAATAACTCATGGGGGCTTATAGCGAAAAGGGGAGGGGTACTCATGTATGCATAAGGGTAGATATCATGCTCATTAGGTCTTTATTTCTGCAAATCATGGCAAGTTCTGCATTTCGGCATATTTGAAATCCTGTATTAGGGTCTGCACTTCTACATTTTCATATAGAAATCCTGTTTTAGGTTCGGCACTTCTACATTTTTATATAGAAATCCTGTTTTAGGTTCTGCACTTCTATATTTTCATATAGAAATCTTGTCTATAAACTTCTGCACTTTTGCATCTTAGAAATCCTGCCTATAAGTTCTGCATATATATCATATCAATAGCTTTTGCATTTCTGCATCTCATATAGAGAATATGACTATAGGATTCTGCATTTTGCCTATCATATAGAAAGCATGTCTATAGGGTTTCTGAATACTGTATACGTATCCATCACTAGGAAAATGATATATAGGCTTAAATAATAAAAATTAGCGTTTTAGACGCCATGCCTATAGGATTTCTGCATTTTTCTAAAGGTTAAAATCAGTCACACTTAGAAAGCATGCCTATAGGAATAAGCAACTAATCTGAATCCCTCAGCTTGCTTATAAGTTTAAAATTAGTAATAGCATTGCTTAAACGCTTGTAGAACTTATGTTCCTGCTGTTAATAAATTTGCTTCTGAAATCAGTATGTTTCTCTCGTATTTAGATATCATGCCTTTAGGTTTCACCTAAGCAAGCTATAAGGTAAATTAGCTAATTGAATCAGACTCTGTTAATTCCAACCAGCAGGCAGGTCTGATTCCGGTTTCTTATCTGAAATGTGTAATAGACCAGTCTGCCTCCTTAACATTTAAGTTTAATTCAAACCATAACCAGTATCTGCAAGACATGCTAAACAATCTGTCTTAAAGTGAGGAGGCTTGTCTGAGCCTTTTAAATTGTTATGTGTTTTCCATATCTGCCTTATGTGTTTTTGTTTGTTGCTTTAAAATTTTATCCTTTTAAACCATACAAAGCCCAAATCTCCCTTCCCTTTAGGACTAGTAGTCCCAAATGCCTCCGGGACTGATAGGATTGGGGCGGGTACTAGCATGCAATAAGTAAATGAAACCATTCCGCGTTTAATACCTCAGTGGGGTGGGAAAGGGTAGATGTGGATATGATGACTGGTGCGCTAATACCACGTGTTACCCCTCTTCTGAGGAGTGATTACCGGGTATTGCATTTATGTGATCCATATTATTTATAAACCTAGGACCTCCTTCCCTTTACTTGTTTATTTTATTGCTTTCAAAATTTTAAAACTCCTTTTTTCTCAAATTTCAGCTTCATTGTTTCTTCAAACTTTAACTTATTTGCAATCACAATGTGACAACACCTCATATTTGAAACCCTTATTTGCTTATTTATTGTTTGTACTTAAGTTACAATTGTAGCATGGTCGGGAACTACACTAGTGGATCTTGAGGGGTGCCTAACACCTTCCCCTCGAGATAATTTCTATCCCTTACCCAAACTCTAATTTTTCTAAACAAATTCTTCCTAGTGTCCTAATGCACTTAATCATTAGGTGGCGACTCTTCAAATCAAAAAACCCAATTCCCAAAAGGGAACGAGTTGTCCTCCCAAATGTCATAAACCCGATTTCACGAGAAAAAGGGGGCACGACAGCATGACAACTCTGCTGGGGATTTCTTTAAGGCTTTTACCATTTCATGTTATTTGTGACTTTATGCTTCCTTGAATGTCTTTAATAACTTTAAGTATTTATTTTGCTCTCCTACTTCGAAAACTGACTTGGCTCTTTGTTTCTTCCTTTTATTTTTCTTAATGCTTTCTTTTATCGCTTTCCTTTAATACTGTTATAATTATTGTAATTATTACCTTATGAATATGCAAATACATGACAATTTGTTTAATTATTATAACTGCATATTCAACATCATATTCCACTCGTGCCAAACAAAATATTATAGAAACGCTTATAATGAGTGGTTGCGCCCTTCCCATATTATTACCCCTTATATTTGGCAAAGGTGTATTTGCGGTAAAACCAGTCGATCAACGGTGTAGTCGACGGTTCCGTGCCTTTCCCTCTTGAGTTGTCACCTCAAGGGTACCAGTCTAATACCTCATAGAAACACTACTCTGTTTAATTGTGCATGCATCATTGTCAAAACCTAGTCGAGTCAGTTATGTTGTCCACATAATGACTCTTTAAGATAGCCTTGTCAAAAGTCTACTGGGTTTCCTTGGAACCCAAATAGACATTACCACATTCTGTGCATTTATTTGGAGAACTAAATGCTGCTTATGCCAATTATTGGTATTTAATAGTCGAGTCTGGTGGGGGTAAGGGCCTAACCCTTTTGTCTTGCAGAAACATGAGGCACGAGGTCCCCAACTTCGATATGGTTAGCATACCCTCACTCTTGATGGACTGGTGGAGGAGTCTTCCATCAAATGACCAAATCAACGAGTGGAAAGAGAGGGCCGCCAAAGCTAGCAAAAAGTTAGAATATCTGGAGTACAGTCTGTTGGAATTGGAAGGGAAAGTGAGGAAGAGAGTCACCGACTGCCAGACCGCTGAAGGACACGAAGGAGAACACATGGAAAAGGCATTTCTACTGATGAACCTACACGAGCTGGAGGCTTTGATTAACGAGAGCATTCAACCCGAGGAAGGTTCTTCTGGGACCAAATAGATAGGAGTTTTCTTTTACTTTATGAAATGTAATAAGGCCAATGGCCACTAGTGACATTTTATTCCTTGTTATTTAGTGTCGTTTTAGGATTCGTCTACTTTTTATCAATAAAATGAGGCATTTAGCATTCTAAATTCTCCAAATCAATTTGTCGCTAGGCCTACCTCGGGCACAACGAGGCTCCCAAATTAGGACACAGTTTATATTCTCGCACTATGTGTTTAAATATCACAACATCTTTTCCTTATAATCTGCACTAACTTGCTACCTTTTTGTTTTTACTTTTATTTTATTCCCCTCCCCAAAGGTTAGTACGTGCACTCTGGCATCGTCATCATACTCCACAAGATCCAAGTGCCCTCCACCCACTCCTCCTCCTAGTCCCGTCAGAAATAGGAACAAAGGAAAAATGGAAGATTTGAGAAACATCAGAAAGGAAAACTCGGTTGAACGGGTAGAAATCACTTAGGGTACTCATGTCTCTAAAGATGGTTCATCACAACTCGAGCAGAAACTGCTGAAATCTCAGGAGGAACATGATCAAGTACGGAATTTGGCAAGCTTGTCGTTTTCCCTCATCACCCCAGATGTCAACTTTCCTAACACTCAAAACCCCACACGATACAAAACATCCCGAAACCACAAAACCGTCCCGCTCCCCATCACCACTGTAACACTTGCCACACTTCCAACAACACCCTTCTACTCATCCCTAAACCACTAAACTCCGCAAATGATCATCTCCACACTCACTATAACACCCTCATCTATGTGGAAAACCATACCACACTCCATTCCACCCGTCTCAAGCACACCTGAGTCAGATGACAAAGACTCTCTTATCAGAAACCTGGCCGCAGAACTCAAGAAGTTGACTAGCCGAGTTCAGGGTGTTGAATGAAGCAAGGGAATCGAGGGATTGAACTATGAAGACCTCTGCATACAACCAGATGTCGAACTGTCCGAGGGGTACAAACCTCCTAAGTGCAAAATGTTTGATGGTACAGGGGATCCCAGAGTTCATTTAAAGACATACTGCGACAAGCTGGTCGGAGTAGGGAAGGACGAAAAGATTCGCACGAAGCTTTTTATGAGAAGTCTGAAAGGAGATGCTCTATCTTGGTACATTAGCCAAGACCCGAAGAAGTGGTCGAATTGGGTAAGTATGACATCCGATTTCATGGACAGGTTCAGGTTCAACACGGAGAATGCGCCAGATGTGTTCTACATCCAGAACCTAAAGAAGAAACCTACGGAGACTTTCCGCGAGTATGCCACTCATTGGAGATCAGAAGCTGCTAAGGTCAGACCAGCTTTAGAAGAAGAACAAATAAATAGGTTTTTCGTCCAAGCTCAAGACCCACAGTACTATGAAAGGTTGATGCTAATTGAAAGCCAAAAAATTCCGACATCATCAAGCTGGGGGAGAGGATCGAAGAGGGTATCAAAAGTGGCATGGTCATAAACCTTAAAGGTTTGCAGGCTACCAACAAGGCTTTACAGTCTGGTGGCATGTCCAAGAAGAGGGGCATGAGCGTTGTGATGGTTGCACAGAGAACAAAATCCCCTATCAAATACCAAGCCTACCCGATGCCTCCACTAACATATCAACCTACCCCAAATTACCAAGCACCCTCGCCCTCTTACCAAGCTCCACCACCTACTTACCAATCACCTCCACCACCCATATATCAACCTAATTCACCCAGATACTCCCAACCCGCACACGTCTACCAAGCCTACAACACCCAACAAGCCCACTATCAATCACCTCCCTCTCGCCAAAACTTTCCTAGACCCCAACCAAATTTTTACCGCAGACCTCCCAAACAGTATACCGCCATTGCCGAACCAATTGATCAGCTGTATGAAAGGCTCAAAGTTGCTGGTTATGTCAACCTTATCCCTGCCATAACCCCCGAAAACCCCTCCAAATGGGTCAACCCAAACAAAACTTGTGCATACCATTCCGGCATGAAAGAGCATACCATTAATGAGTGCCGCTCTCTGAAGGATAAGATCCAAGCTTTGATTGACAACGAGATTATCGTGGCAAAAGAGCCTGCTCCAAACATCCGCAGCAACCCTCTACCAGACCACAAGGGTGGAGCCGTTCACATGATTGAGATAGAGGATGATTGGGACCCCAAAGGATCGATCGGATTAATCGTAGAAGGTGACGAGCCGAAGAAATCAATAGTCACCCTTAACCCGATTGTAGTCCAGATTCAGCCTTCTAGGGACGCCGAGGTGAATATGTCTGTACCACTTGAGTTTGAAGCACCACCCCCTGCAAAGACGCCAACACCAATTGAGGTCAAGTTTGGGTCCCCAAAGGCACCTGCACCATTTGAGGTTGTTGTGTTACCTTCCAAAGCAAGGGTGCCCATTCTGGTAGCAATGACAGCCATAACACCGTTCCACACAAAGTCTATACCATGGGATTACACAACCAAGGCAAGAAAGAGAGGGAAAACCAAGTTCAGAAAAACAGTTGCGGCACAGGGCATGGCAAGAACCGGCAGGGTTTATACTCCAGAACACTTGGCTGAGTCGAGTAAGCAGGCATCTGGACGGCCAGCCATCACTAAAGCTGGGCCTGACGACCTATTGAGGAAGATACAGGCCAAAGAGTATTCAGTCATTGATCAGTTGAACAAAATGCCAGCCCAGATCTCTATCTTAGCTATGCTACAAAGCTCTGACGCACATAAGAATGCCTTATTGAAGGTGCTGAGTGAGGCGTATGTACCAAGCAACATCACCAGAGGAGAAATGGCAAATATGGTGGGACAGGTATTGGAGAGTCACAAAATCACTTTTCATGAAGATGAGTTGCCACCAGAAGGGCTGAGCCATAACAAGGCGTTGCACATCACTGTGCAATGCGAGGATTATTTTATCACCAGGGTCCTGATCGATGGAGGGTCCAGCCTCAACATTTGTCCGCTGGTAACTCAGAACATTAGGGAAAGGGTTGCATGAGAGCAAAGACGGGGCCATTAACGTCAAAGCCTTCGACGGTTCCCAAAGGTCCACTATTGGGGAAATCAGCCTGTGTTTACAGATGGGGCCTACTTGGTTTGATGTTGACTTTCAAGTAATAGATGTGCCGGCATCTTACAACTTGCTCTTGGGATGATCATGGATTCATATCGCTGGAGCTGTAGCATCAACCCTACATCAGGTAGAGAAATTTGAGTGGAATCACCAAGAGGTGATTATCCACGGCGACGGTAGCAATCCCATATATAGTCGCCAGACCATCCTAGCGATCAGAGGAAGAAGGAAGATAGGCAGAGAAACCTATCACCACATCGAGCGAGTCAATGTCGTTGACAAGGATAAATGGTGGGACGACAAATCGAAAGCATATTGAACTGGTACGGAAATGAGCCAGGCAAGGGACTTGGCAAGAACCTCCAAGGAATCGCTAAGCCTGTCAAGCTGAAAAAACATGGTACCACCTTCGGTCTGGGATACGAGTACACTTGGAAAGAGTTCAATGAATGGTCGCCGCCATAGTGCGGGCCTTACTATCCGCTGGAGCAACCAATACCACGTTTGAAGCAGACATTCCAGCCAGCCGATATTATCTATGGGTCAAAAGAAGAGGAAGCACTTGCAGCAGTAAGGAATTTGTTCCTGGAAGACAATGATATGGATTGTTATGTTGTTTTCGAGGAGGAGGGGGAAGAAGGCCCTTCCATACAGGCAGTGAGCGAAGAAGCATGCCTCAATAACTGGACCATCAGAACCACCAAAGCCCGGAAAGCCTCGGGGTAGCAAGGCTGAACAAGCATCATGCACTATTTTTCATTTTTACTAGTTGACTTTCCTTTTGCCTTTTAATTTCGCAATAAGATCTTCAATGTTCAAAACAGTTATGGAATTTTTCAAAGCATTTTGATTTTTTCTTATGAATCTTACTCTTATTACTTTCTCTCATTTACTTTATTTATAGTATTAATATTACTTATCTTGATGAACCAACGACTGTGACATGTAACGAGACAACGCGAGAAACGGACTCAGAGGAAGATGATATACCAGAAGAGGTTGTTAAAGAGGTTGAGGATTTTGAGAACAGACCTAAGTCCAACCTAGACGAGACCGAGATTGTTAACCTGGGAGATGCAAAAAATGTCAAAGATACACATTCTAATTGACAACTGCGCCAAACATACACATTCTAATTGACAACTGCGCCAAGCACGAGCTGCAGTCATTTGTTGATTGTTTTGCTGGGTATCATCAAATCTGGATGGATGAAGAAGATGCTGAGAAAACGGCCTTCATTACGCTGTGGCCGTTCGCCGCTTGGGGAATGGATGTCATCAGACCTATCGAGCCCACCACATCAAATGGGCACAGGTTCATTCTAGTGGCAATTGATTATTTCACCAAATGGGTTGAAGCAGCATCATACAAAGCAGTGACTAAGAAAGTTGTGGCAGACTTTGTCCGCGACCGCATCATATATCGGTTCGGAATTCTAGAGTCAATCATTACTGATAATGGCTCTAACCTCAATAGTGATTTGATGAAATCCACGTGTGAAACCTTCAAAATCAAACACAAGAATTCTACAACTTACAAACCTTAGATGAACGGAGCCGTAGAAGCTGCCAACAAGAATATCAAGAAGATACTAAGAAAAATGATAGAGAAGCATAAGCAGTGGCACGAGAAGCTCTTATTTTCTTTATTGGGATACCGCACCACAGTCCGCACATCAACTGGGGCAACTCCCTAAATGTTGGTATATGGTACAGAAGCAGTCATACCTATTGAGGTAGAAATTCCTTCCTTAAGGATCATATAGGAATCAGAGCTCGACGACGCAGAATAGGTAAAGAGTCGTTACGAGCAACTAGCTCTTATAGACGGAAAGAGAATGAATGCAGTTTGCCACGGTCAGCTCTATCAGAACAGAATGTCCAAAGCCTTCAACAAAAGAGTCAAGCCGAGATAATTCACACCGGGGCAGCGGGTGTTAAAGAAAAATTTTCCGCATCAAGAGGAAGCCAAAGGGAAATTCTCTCCCAACTGGCAGGGTCCGTACATGGTTCACCGGGTTCTGACAGGAGGAGCCCTCATACTTGTAGAAATGGACGGAGAAGTTTGGCCAAAGCCGATCAATTCAGACGCAGTCAAACGATACTATGTGTAACCTCTATGCTTTCTTTTATGATATAATTTGAACTACGCCTAACCTGATTCCCGTTTAAGAGGGGATACGTAGGCAGCCCTATGGGTAGATGCTCCATTGTATCATGAACTGCAAGTTAAGCGTTGCTCTATCATGTTTAATGGTGTTGGACAAAGTTCATTGTTATATATGGTGGATAAGATAGACATAACCAAAACTTTGCCTAAATCTTGAAACTGTTGAGCCACATGCTTTCTATGGGAAACTATAGACTCTTTCTAATTGTGAATTTCTAGTTATCACACGCACTTGGTGTGCTTGACTTTCTTCAAAATTCTTTTTTAACCAAGTGTCACAATTCAATAAAATTTTCATTTCCCTCGCTATTGGAAACTGGGGCAGAATTTTGAGGAGGACCCTCAAAATTCTGAAGTCGATTCTAGCCATTTATCATTAACGGCCGTCAAGAGCAGCAGCCTAGTAAATTGGGGCAGAATTTTGAGGAGGACCCTCAAAATTCCGGAACAAGTGAAGTTGCAATATCTTGAATCACATCGCAGTCGTCGGTTCATCTAAAAAAATTATTCTTAACTATGCACTTATATTATGCTTTTACTAAATCATGCATGTTCATTACTAAAATTGTTTTGTTTAGCAACGCTACCCCAATGATACGTATAGTATCACCAGATCAAAGTCGATCAGGTCAAGCAAAGCTAGCGGGGATACGAACTAACATTTCCCCCTTTACAAACTCACGATTTTTCTTTAGATACAGGCACTTGAGTTGCAAAATCATCAAATGTACTATTCGCTCACTCACAAAGTTCAGGAATACAACTCTCCGAACCGTTGCATTTGCTCGCAACTGCTATCCGCACAATAGTGTCCCCAGCAGGCACAATATCCCCAGCAATCACGATACCGCAATCCGCCATCAGCTAAGAAAACTCTATTGCCATTTGCCATTTTTACTTCCTGCATAAGGCTACCATTCTGCCTTCCGAGACTAAGCTTTGTCTCCATCTGCATTTCCTGCATTACATAAGGCTACCATTCTGCCTTTCGAGGCTAAGCTCTACCTCTATCTGCATTTTACTTCATTACATAAGGCTACTATTCTACCTTCCAAGACTAAGCTCTGTCTTCATCTGCATTTCCTGCATTGCATAAGGCTACCATTCTTCCTTCCGGGACTAAGCTCTGTCTCCACCTGCTTTTCTTGCATTGCATAAGGCTACCACTCTGTCTTTCGAGACTAAGCCCTGTCTCCACCTGCATGGCTGAAATATCGCCACTTTATTTATGCCTCGTGTGGCTGAAATATCGCCACTTTATTTATGTCTTGCATGGCTGAAAGATCGCCACCTTCTATTTACATCTTGAACGGCTGAAATATCGACACTTTTATTTTTCTTGCATGGCTGAAATATCGCCACTTTCTATTTACATCTTACATCGACTGAAATACCGCCACCTCGTTTACATTTTTGCATGGCTGAAATATCGCCACTTTCTATTTACATCTTGCATCGGCTGAAATACCGCCACCTCATTTACATTTTTGCATTGGCTAAAAGATCGCCTCCTTCTGCATCTCATGGGCTGAAAGATTGCCAAATTGTCCGAAAGCATCATTGTTCGGTGGCACCATTTTCATAGCCCGAGAACGCCATGCCATGGCCTGAGGACCCCATTTTATTCTTTGCATATCATTATTCAAAGTCATCATAGCTCGGAGGCATCATCCTCATAGCCCGAGAGCATCATTTCATGGCCTGCGAATCCTTTATTATATGCTTCATGGACCAGGACGTCATGGTCTGAGGACGTCATCTTAACCGTCCAAAGACAGCATTCATGGTCCAACGGGAACTTGCATCACGTTTAAAATTATGCACAATATATGTTCGTATTGCTTATTTGCAGGTAAACCGGCTAGCAATGGCCATCTCAGCAAGAGCGATCCCGCTCCAGTTCCCACAACCCTATTAGACTATAACCATCCACCCCAACCCGAATATCTCGTCCGTTCTTGAAAAAAATCTCTGTTAGCATATTCCGCCGATGGATCCTGAACTACATATGACCTGATTCTTGTAAGACCGGGATATGTAATTAGCTCAGGAACCAAAGCACAGTCAAATTCTTCAAGCCATTTCATTCGGTCAAAATTGGCCATCATATCTTTACCCGACAACTCTTTCATCCTTCCCGGGTAAAGAGAGGCAGCTGTTGATACCCAATTTTTCCCTGTATATTTTTTATATATATAAAATACTTTCAAAATAACATATGTACGTATATATAACCATGCCCAAGTGTTTTAGTATTTTTCCCAATTTTTAAATGATTTTTAAAACCAATTTATTGTCCATTGTAGCAGTACAAAAATAATAATTACTCCCAAAATCATCAATTTTGGTGAATAATTTATGTTATTCCCATATTTATACCAAAATATAGTTAATGTTATTTTTATATAGTTTTACAAATTTATTTGATATTTATAAAGCTAAATTGCATATAATTGCAATTCTAGCCTTCTTTAAGATTTAATAGCATTTTTATAATCATAAAATTGGTTCCAGTATTTTAAAATTAATATTTATATATTATTTACTGATTTGGTACTATTAATTTGTTTTCAAAATTATTTTTACTATTTTTGTAAAATAAAAGGGAAAAACTGGCTATGTAAATTTTAGCCTCATTTCGTTTCAATTGTAGCCCCATTATATTTCAATTTTATCCCCCAATTGACCCAATCTTAACCCCCAATTGGACCAGCCAAATTTTAATTTCAACCCAACCCATTAACCCGTTTATCCAACCCTCCTAGTCTTCCTTTTAATCCAGGTCATTGATCATTTTGATCAATGGCCACGATCAACCCTTGCCATTTTTAATCCACCGACCCTACCCTAATCCCCTCATTTCCATCTCTCAGCCTCCTTTGAATACTCTCCTCTCTCAAACTCTCTCGAAGGTTCCCTGGAACCCTAGCCTCTCCCATCCTCTCCAACCATAACCTCACTGGAATCCATGGCTTCTCAGGCCGTGGATGGCCTGTACTCACCTCCCTCCACTCTCAAATGTCTGGGGTTCGAAGCTTTGAGGTATGACCTCGGTGATTTCCATTCAGATCCATGGTTTTAAAGCCTCCCCGACCTTACTCCGGCACATCTAAAGCATTTCGAGCCTGGTTCTAACTCGTCTGACTCAATGTCGGACTTTTCTTCCAAGCCTTTCTTATTTCTAGGGTTTATCTGAAACCCTAGCCATTCAAGGTTTTTATATGGTTATTTTCTTAAATCTATGCTATATCTGTGCTCTACTAGAGTTTTAAAACGTTTTCCCCAATTTTTTCTTTCAAAATTTGTTTCTCTTCGATTGAGGGTTTCTGAAAAAATTTCGAAATGTTTCTCTGACTCTTCCTCTTCTTTTCATTGTGTGTATCTGTCTATGCTATGTCTGTATGCTTTCTTTTTCTACCTAGCATGTTCTTCTCCTGTATCTTTATGTTTGCCTTATTTTGCATGTTCTTCTATTATGCTCTGTTCTTTCTTCTATTGGTTTCTATATCATGCTTTCACATTTTTATCTTATGTGTTCGTTTACCTTATGTTCCTTTACTGTATTTTCCACTAAGCTTTTAGGTCTTTAGTTGCCTTCTTCTAGACTTTGTTTGAGTTCTTTGTTAAACATGTTTCCTCTACTATTCTCTTAAGTGCTATACTATCTCGTTTCTCTTCTGAAACTTGTTTAAGTTCCAAGCTTTCTTAAAACGTGTTTTATATGCTTCAAATCAACTTTCTCACTTTGTTGTTTCAAACTTGCTATTACATTTGTTTTTTTTTTCATAATTCTCTGAAAAAGACCTCTAAGCCTATTTCCGTTATTTATCTTCTTTTCTCTGTATTTGACTCTAGTTGAAAACCCTAGGTTTTGGGGGTTTTGGCAAGTTTCGATCTTGTGTTTGAGACTACAGTTCTATTTTGGAACTCTAGGTTTCTCCGACTCATTTTGAGTCTTTGTACTGAACTCGAACTTCTTTGACCCGGAACTCTTCTATACTAGGATTTTTAGCATGACAGTTCTTTCTTGTTTGATATGTCTGTATGCTTTATATATGAGGAATTTTTCCTTCAAAAGGTTTTGTCAACTTGTGATTGATTCAGAATTCCTTTTAATAAGGATCGATTGATTGTTACTGCTTTTCTTTAATCAAATTTTTCTTCACCTTTTCTGGTTGGATTCATTCATACCAAAACTCAATTTCTAATTTTTAATGACTGTTGATTGATTGCCTTTCCTTATTTGCACAAACCGTGTTGCTATCAAACTCTTTCCTTAAATAACTTCTGTGTATTTATCCTTCTTGTGCTACTTTGGAAAAGATATTGATCAAACTCTTTCCTTAATTATCTTGCCCGTTTGAAATCAGAATCCCTTAATTGAAGGGAGACCTTATGTGATTGATTTCGAAACTATTTTCTTACCTTTTCTTACTTGTTTTCTGCACTATAAAGGGCACGAACCTTCTGCACTTTTACACACTTCCAATTCAATACTCTTTAAAACCTTAAGTTCAACACTTACACAACACTTATTGAATACTTTCAATTTCAGTACTCCTACATTCTCAATTCAACACTCTACTCTCTTCTGATATCTTCTGGCTGTATGTTTGCAACTATTCTTATTTCCCTAAAATTGGTATGTTCTAATTTAACTTTCAGCTTCATCCCTATGTGTTTGCTTTACAGTTTCAACAATCTTGTCTACTTTGCTGTTTATGTTCAGTATTGAATATGTTGTTCTCTTTGCATCTATTGATGTGTGAATTCCCCATACCCTTATTCCCTTCTATGTGTTTGAGTTAACATTCAGGCATGATAGTATCCAAATTGCTGCTTATGTTTGGACCTGATCATTTAATGGATCCTAACTCCCAAACAATGTGGCTAACAAGCTGGTTAAGGGTGTGCCAGCACTCCTAATTGTTGGGTATGACCACCAGCCTGTCTTGGCCTTCCCCAAAATCCCCTCTATGCACTTGCACTCTCTTTTATATTCTAAGTTCTGCCCCCTTCCTATGAGCATTGCTTTGGGACCTTGAGCTCCCTCTGAACTTGGACATTTAAGGGCTGGCCCTTCCACACTGCACTATAATCCAATTCTGCAATAAATTTGGGTGTAAGCACTGCCCGGAGTCCACTTGAGACTCTTAGGGAACTCTGACACATCCCAAATAGGAGAAAGGCTCTGGAATTTGATCTTTGGAGTTGGTTTGCTTCATGCTTTAGACGGAAGTCTGAATCAGGCTCTCTTTGGTTGGGATTTTAGCTTTCTGATTGAATTTTTACTTTCTTTTCTTCATTCTGGGCTGTAATAATTTTTAATAACTCATGGGGGCTTATAGTGAAAAGGGGAGGGGTATTCATGTATACATAAGGGTAGATATCATGCTCATTAGGTCTTTATTTCTGCAAATCATGGCAAGTTCTGCATTTCGGCATCTTTGAAATCCTATTTTAGGGTCTGCACTTCTACATTTTCATATAGAAATCCTGTTTTAGATTCGGCACTTCTACATTTTCATATAGAAATCCTGTTTTAGGTTCTGCACTTCTACATTTTCATATAGAAATCGTGTCTATAAACTTCTGCACTTTTACATCTTAGAAATCCTGCCTATAAGTTCTGCATATATATCATATCAATAGCTTTTGCATTTCTGCATCTCATATAGAGAACATGACTATAGGATTCTGCATTTTGCCTATCATATAGAAAGCATGTCTATAGGGTTTCTGAATACTGCATACGTATCCATCACTAGGCAAACGATATATAGGCTTAAATAATAAAAATTAGCGTTTTAGATGCCATGCCTATAGGATTTATGCATTTTCGTAAAGGTTAAAATCAATCACACTTAGAAATCATGCCTATAGGAATAAGCAACTAATCTGAATCCCTCAGCTTGCTTATAAGTTTAAAATCAGTAATAGCATTGCTTAAACGCTTGTAGAACTTATGTTCCTGTTGTTAATAAATCTGCTTCTGAAATTAGTATCTTTCTCTCGTATTTAGATATTATGCCTATAGGTTTCACCTAAGCAAGCTATAAGGTAAATTAGCTAATTGAATCAGACTCTGTTAATTTCAACCAGCAGGCAGGTCTGATTCCGGTTTCTTATCTGAAATGTGTAATAGACCAGTCTGCCTCTTAACGTTTAAATTTAATTCAGACCATAACCAGTATCTGCAAGACATGCTAAACAATCTATCTTTAAGTGAGGAGGCTTATCTGAGCCTTTTAAATTGTTATGTATTTCCCATATCTGCCTTATGTGTTTTTGTTTGTCGCTTTAGAATTTTGACCTTTTAAACCATACAAAGCCCAAATCTCCCTTCCCTTTAAGACTAGTAGTCCCAAATGCCTCCGGAACTGATAGGATTGGGGCGGGTACTAGCATGCAATAAGTAAACGAAACCATTCCGCGTTTAATACCTCAACGGGGTGGGAAAGGGTAGATATGGATATGATGACCGGTGCGCTAATACCACGTGTAACCCCTCTTCTGAGTAGTGATTACCGGGTATTGCATTGATGTGATCCATATTATTTATAAACCTAGGACCCCCTTCCCTTTACTTGTTTATTTTATTACTTTCAAAATTTTAAAACTCCTTTTTTCTCAAATTTCAGCTTCCTTGTTTCTTCAAACTTTAACTTATTTGCAATCACAATGTGACAACCCCTCATATTTGAAACCCTTATTTGCTTATTTATTGTTTGTACTTAAGTCACAATTGTAGCATGGCCGGGAACCACACTAGTGGATCTTGAGGGGTGTTTAACACCTTCCCCTCGAGATAATTTCTAGCCTTTATCCAAAGTCTGGTTTTTCTAAACAAATTCTTCCTAGTGTCCTAATGCACTTAATTATTAGGTGGCGACTCTTCAAATCAAAAAACTCAATTCCCAAAAGGGAACGGGTTGTCCTCCCAAATGTCATAAACCCTATTTCGCGAGAAAAAGGGGGCGCGACAACAGTCCCTTAAGCTGAACTTTGCTCACATTGCTTGTGGTAGGGAAGCGTCTTCCTGAATGATCATTCTCTGAATTTCTCATGAATCTTCTTTTGTCATCCATTCTATTATTAGCAGAACAAAATTTGAAGTTCTTATGATGGCGACTATCACCAGTCACTCAGTCCCTAATTCATGTTTAGTTTATCTTGTTCACCAATCCATACTGGTTCTATTATTCTGGCGTCTAACTTTTTCTCTTGGTAATCACGCTAGAGTTGCGAATTTATTTCTCGAAATGAGGACATGACTATATGGCCTATACTCTTTTATTGTCCTAAGGCCTGTCAGCTCTCATCTCTTTCTTCACTTAACTATAGGTCTTGTAATATTGTCATCTTTTGATCTACCGTTGTCATCCATGTTTTCATATCTTACTCATAATTCTTCATTAACTCTTTTCTTATTTCCTACTAACATTTATGCCTATCACGTTATTCTGAAAACTTAAACAAGATATTCTTTTGCTTTTAGCTTCTCTTTGCTCCATCCAATGGCTCTTCAAATTGCTTAACGTTCTCGCTTTACTAGGGAAACGAGTCACACTAAGGTAATATTTATCCTTTCAAGACTTATAGTGCATGTCTTTTGTAGTACTCATATCTGGCTGCACTATTTTAGAGTGTACCATCTAGGTGTCTCATAAAGAGATTTATTTGCACATTTGCAATATTCTTCGGAAATGTCAACTGACGCAATCAATTCATCCATCATATCTTCTTATACTACTTTTTTTAACCCCCATAGGGCATATCTGGAATGGGTGCGACCAATTTTATATACCTCTGTTACTATTGAATATAACTCAAAAAGCTCATGTTCCTCTGCCTCAATTATAAATGTTGTTAACCTTCATTAATTGGGTGCCTCGTACCCTTCTTCATCTTGCTTCTTTTGCTTGTTGAAACCTGTATTTATCTTCTTAATCTCTTATTGTCTTTCACCATAAAGGTGGATAGGCCTTCTTACCTTAAGGCTCCATATCAAGAGGCTTACACCTTTCAGTACGCACATGATCTGCTGAAGGCCTCATATTTACTTATCATAAGCATGATATAAAGTCAAGTTCCTCTAATTCAACACTTCCACAGCTATATCTCTTATCGGTCATCTTTTTGAACGTAAGCATCGTCTTATTACGAATAAAAATAGAAGCTCATGACTTGAATTCTTATAAGTGAGCTCTACCACACGATCTAGAGTAAGAAGAAAGAGTGACAGTCTTAAATATCCTGTAGCCTCCTGCTTATAAGTGTGGTGCACAACATACCCATAAACAAGACTCTACTAGACACGGCTTGTAGACTCCCTAGGAAAAAATTGCTCTGATACCAATTTTATCACGACCCAAACCTATGGGCCGCAACGGGCACCCGGTACCTTACTCAACCGAGTACCAACGTAACGTATCTTTCTTATTACATCATCATATACACATGACATACGGGCCTAATAGGCCAACATGATCCTTTATAAGCTCAAAACATAGGCCGTCAAGGCCGTACAACCTTTTACGTACACGACATATGTCTACAAGCCTCTAAGAATACATAAATATCATAAAGGTCGGGACAGAGTTCCACCATATCATACAATACATGTCTAAATCATACTAACCAAATGAGCAACTCCGAAGCAAATGGAGCGCACGAACATCTTCCACTGAGTTGATAGCCTACTTGGAGGGCTCTCGACCTGTCTATCGGAACTTGCGGGCATAAAACGCAGTGTCCCTAGGCAAAAGGGACGTCAGTACGAATAATGTACCAAGTATGTAAGGCACATAAATAAATATATAAGAAACATGGAAGACATATAGAGCACATGACTCAACATGTAAGTCTGAATAACTTTGTAAATCATAAATTACTTCTAGCGTCATGCGTATACGTATGCGTATGAATGTCATGTCGTGCATAGGTACATGTTTCATAACATCATCAACCTCTGAGGGCATCCCATCATATCATATCAGCCACTGTGGGTAAAATCATCATCGCATACTAGCTGATCAGGTGGTGATGCGTATATAATACCATAACCTTTTCCATATCCCGTATACATATATATACATACATATATGCGCGTATATAACGCCGTTTGAATTATATTTCAGCCACTGTGGGCAACATCATCATCGTATACCAGCTGATCAGGTGGTGGTGCGTATATAAAGCCATAACCTTTTTCCATATCCCTTATACATATATTTACATATATACGCGTATATAACGTCATCTGGTCATGGGTCAATGCACATGTATAAATGAGTGAAATGCATGACAAATACATAATAATCTCAATATTCCTTCCGGTTAAACTTTTCCAACTGCGTATTATTCTGAGACCCATGAACAGAAGATAATAATAATTCTCATGGAGAATCAAGAATATAGACACCCCTACTATTTTTATGAATAGAGTAATTTATAGAAAACTGTGTATTTGCTCGTTTCTTCAGTATAATTTGGACCATGCCAAAAGAAAGAAGAGATAGCCTTAATATACCTGGAGTAGGGAAAAATTCGTATGATATTCTTGAGAAGGTTTACACCGTACTCCCTTAAAATTGCAAAATCTCACGTTGCTTACGACACTACGAAACCTCTGTGTGAATTATTAAAAATCATTAGCTACAGATGGCCTTCAACGTTGGCTTCAGGCTCTTTCTCTTTATCGTTAGCATAAGATAGGCTTCTTCTATTCCTTCCCATAAATAAGATTTGCATTTCTTAATCCTTAAAAGAAATGAAACTTCCTAACTTATAAAAGATCACTTTAAGAGATTTGGATTCTCTCTCCAGTAAAGAAGATATATATATCTTTAATCCTTGAAATATATATATATATATATATATATATATATATCTTCCTAACATTTTTAAAGAATCTCTTTAAGAGATTTGTTTGATTCTTTTAAATGTTGAAGAAGATATGTATCTCTTAATCCCTTAAAATATATATCTGACATCCTCACGTTTTCAAGGGATCACTTTAAGAGATTTTGTTTGATTCTCTTAAATGTTAAAGGCTTTCCCTTTTTAATTTATTGCCACCTAATAAGAACATACCCTTAGTCATCTCTCTAGGGTGTGGCTTATTGCCACGTGGGGATGGGGTGAAATATTTAATTTTTATCCACTTATTAGTTAACCGGGTAATATTTCGTTACCCGAAAATTAATCTATTACCTGCATAATTTAAAAATTATCTCAACTTAATTAAATACTACTCTCTTTTATCATATCTTGTACACCTTACTATCATGGTCATGTAGTACCTTGTATGGCACTAGTCCATAAATACCGGGTAGTTTAGTTCGGGCCGTATTTTATCCCAAAATGTCAAACTTTGACAAAATTCGTTTTCTTAGACTTGCTCCCCCTTTCACCTTTATGAATTTACTAACCACTTGTGAAATAGCATAACCCTTATAATCCTCAAATAATCTTTTCCTTGGACTGATGTCAATTACCTTACGATAAATTTCACGTAAAATAATGCAGGATGCAACATCGTCGTAACTTATTACTGCGAAGCATAATATCACTGTAGTGTAATACTGTCGGGTACAAAACTGTCGTAACTTAATACTGCAAGACGTAATATTGAGGTAATATTACGGGGCGTAACACCTACAATGCCAAATGTATGTATGATTTACTTGATCATCTCTTTTCCTCTTAAGACTTGAAACATGCATAATTGAATTAGTATTCACATTAGGTAAGACATAAACATCATACTGGAGATAGACATTCACATATAAATTATCACCATAGTAAATAGAGCAAATACCATTGCCTATAATAAATCCAATCCATGCATTTAATGCAACAAAATAATTTTAACATATATTCGAACTATAAGTCTCCTGGTAATCAGGCCGCTCTTTATAAACAAGAAATAAATAAAATTATTATTTTGATGGATAGCTTTACAGTAAAATATCTTATATTTCATTGTTTAAGAACTCAAATTTTAGTAAAAGAAAATTGTTATTAAAAGTATGATAATCAAATCTTTTATAGCACATGAATTTAGTTCAAGTTGTCTACATGCTTAGTCCTAAATTAATTTACATCACTTGTAATAAATAATTCAAAATTTATGTAACGAACAAGCACTTGACATAAAAATGAAATTCAACATACTTCTAACATGTTTAGCTTATATATCACATATATCATATAAAAAGAATTCATGCCAGAATATTATTATTAATTAATATCTCATAAACTAATAACAATAGAATCCAATAACCTATTATAGATTACCGTCGTATCTAATACAAAATTTCAGATTTAAGTTATGAACTATCTCAATAGTTTAACTTAGCTGTATACGTATTTTATTCACAATAATATAATATCAATCCATATGCATCCAAACAATTTGACAATAGCACAAGACACATGTATTATGGTTTGAACTCTTCAAATATAATCTTAAAATATTTCGTAAATAAATTTTAAACACAATAAATTACGGCTCTGATACCACTGAAGGATTGCATATAGATGTTTGTAACATACATCGGAAGACAATAACAATCCTAGACAGATTTTTTCGTGTTTAAAATTTATTTACATGTCAAAGATCGGATCTAAGACATACTTGATGAATAGAGTCTCGTTTCAAAAATTTCTTTGATAGTGCGAAAACTCTATGTGTATCCACACCCAGAACGATTCATATTATCAACCCTTTGATCAATGAAATCTGTGAACAAATTAAATAAAATTGTGTGCTGAAAATTTTCTAAAAACTTTAGCCAAGAACAAAAACTATTTTCTTGTCAAGACACTCTTGGATTTGTGTGGCTCACAGATGTCCTTAATTTTGTAATAATTTTTCTCACATATATACTCGTATATATAGCATCTTAGTTGGTAATCCTTTTTTTCACCAAGAAGGAAAAGAACGTTGGTCTTATTCCCTTCTTGACTAGTCCATTACAATATTGGACTTTATAAAAAGTTTCCATTTAAAAATGAAATGCCATTCCAAATGGGTTTCATGTTTGCCGACGAGTCCTTTTGGACTTTAAACGTAAAAATTCAATTCTAAATTAGATTTGATTTATATGTCTTTCATCAATATTTTACATACATACCTTATATATATATATATATATATATATATATATATATATATATATATATATATATATATTTCAACAAGAGATATATCTTTATTTTCTATTCCAATAGAAAACTTCAATTTTGGTATAAGAGCATAATAAATAACTTGTCAATTATTATGACGATCTCAGGTCAAAGGAAACTTTTACATCACATACTTCAAGAGAATGTCCTATTGACAGTTTATGGTAATTCTAACAATTAGGAATTATCCAATGAGTCGGTACAATGATCACATCTCTATATGCATCATTTATCTATGTAATTTAGTTAATGAGATTAATTAATTTTTATCTCGTAAAAGACGATCACATAAATATAGATATAATTGGATTAAATGTCCAAATTAATAATCCTACGATAAAGAATAAAATTTAGATTAAGTTGTAAGATACTTTACTCTCATTATCGTGATCTTTATCACGATGACAAGCCTCAAAATTTAATCAAGGACCTTATTAAATTAATCAAGCAATTAATAATAACTATGATAAAAGAATATCAAATGTCATATATTTTTATATCAAATAACGTTCACAAAAATATATTTAAATTATCAAATATGAGAATTGATCTAGGACATATTTGTCATATCCCTGACAGGACGCATGTTTACTCAAGCAGTGGTCGGAAAATCTTACAATATATATATATATATGCAAAAACAAAGAAACTAACTATATAAAATAAGATGACCCTTTTTGCCAAGTAGTGGCGTCTGGCGTACTGATTTCCCTAAATGATGACGCGGGATCGAACTCCAGCAGTTGAGATATTTTTCTATTTAGAAAGGCGAAATACATAAAATACCCCTTTAAATTGTTTTAAACGGTCATTTAAACACCTTAACTGAGACCATTTTCAATTAGACATTTTATGTGACTGTTAAGTAAATCAAATAGACACCAAGTGCAGCAGACAAGATACGTGAGTTACACTTGTCAGTGACATGTCAAATGAGCCAATCAATGAACGACATGTATAATTTGTAATTAAAACTTAAACACATATAATTAACATAAAAAGAAAATGAATTTAAAGAATAAAAAATCCCTTTTCCCTCACTTTTAACCAAAGCAGCGCCTACCTCCTCCCCCCCCCCCCTCAAAAAAAACTTCATCTTCTTACTTTTTAGACCAAAACCAGCGCCACCCCCACCCCCATTCATCCTCTTCCTTTCAATCCAAATCAACCCCTTTTGATCTCATGTTCTATGTCTACTGAACTGAGGTCTCAAGTGTTCTTGAGTTTCAAAGGGAAAGACACCGGCAATAATTTTGCCGATCATCTCTATGAAGCTCTGGTGGGAGCAAGTTTTGTAACATTAAGAAGCTGTGGTGATGAAAACGAGGGAGGTGAAGAAATCAAGTTAAAATTGCAAAAGGGTATCAAAGAATCAGGGGTTTCAGTTATAATCTTCTGGACATGTTCTTACAGATTCTGGCGTTTCTTTTTTAATCCAAATGTGAAATTTTTGTTGTCACAAATGCTTCTCAAAAGAAAAATAATTTGCTACTGTGTGTCTGTGTGTTTGTTTTAGTTGTTTGTTTGAAGAAGAAAAAATGGTCTCTTGGCATGAAATCTGATATTGAGAGGAGGAGGTGTGAACATTGGAGGAGATAGGTGGGAAAATTAGTTGGGGTTCATATTATTTTAGGAAAAGAAAAAGAAAAAACCTAATTACTCGCCTCCCCAAAGAGTGTATTTCACGCGATGAAGGCTGACATGGTCTGCCATGTTGTATGGAACTGAATGTTGGCCGGTAAAGAACTCACACACCCAGAAGATGAAAGTAGCAGAGATGAGGATGTTAAGGTGGATGTGCGGGCATACAAGGATGGATAAGATTAGGAATGCAGATATTCGAGAGAAGGTGGGTGTGGCCCCCATGGAGGACAAGATGCGGGAAGTAAGACTCAGATGGTTTGGGCACATTCAGAGGAGGAGCACTGATGCACCGGTGAGGAGGTGTGAGCGACTGGCTGTAGTGGGCACGCGGAGAGGTAGAGGGAGACCTAAGAAGTATTGGGGAGAGGTGATCAGACATGACATGACGCGACTTAGGATTACGGAGGACATGGCCCTTGATAGGGAATTATGGAGGTCGAGCATTAAGGTTGTAGGTTAGGGGAGAGGGTGAATATTTCTACAGCACAACTGAGAGAGACTATCTAGTTAGGAGTTAGACTAGGAATGTCAGTGGTCGTCTATTGATGCAGGGCTTTACCTTCTAGTTGTACTATACCAGCCATCTAATTCGTATTTCGTATTTCGTATCCTGTGTTTCATATTTCGTATCTCCTATATATTGTTGTTATTTTATTACGCATTTTTATGGTACTAATATATTATCTCCTATTGCTTTTTTTGAGCCTTTTGAGCCGAGGGTCTCCTGGAAACAGCCTCTCTACCCTTCGGGGTAGGGGTAAGGTCTGCGTACATATTACCCTCCCAGACCCCACTTGTGGGATTATACTGGGTCGTTGTTGTTGTTGTTGTTGTTGTAAGGCTGACATGGTCGGGTGTTTAGTTGATCTTCTTTTCCGAATAAATAAAGTGTCTAATTAGAAATGGTCTCAGTTGAATTGTTCAATTAACCGTTGAGGACAATTTAAAGCGACGCTTTATGCATTTCGCCATTTAAAAATAAAAATTTTAGCTTGGTCCCTCTAAAACATTGGAGCTCGTAGAAAGTTAACACTCAATTTCATCTTCAAAATAATCAACTAATCCTATTAGACAAAATACTTACACGCACTATAAGTGGGGGGGAAAATTCAATGCGTAAAGGAAGTTATTTCAGCATATATAATGTAATTTGGAATCTTAATTTGGAAAAGCTTACTCTACTTATGTGATTTGTATATTTTGGACATACTGATTTGCTATTATCATTGTTCTAAACTTCTCCTCTCTCATTATTTGTCCTAGTTTGTTTATTTTTTTAAATATCGATATCACTTATTAAAAGGTCTGTGTACACTCATGTCTGTCTATATCTATATTTATATTTATATCTATCTACACTATATTAAAAGCACGAACCACCTTAGCAAAATATGGATTGTCTTTTTTACCTTTTAAATATAAAATTCACATCGGATAAAACTGTTAATTTGTTATATTTCTACTATTTAGTACTTTAAAAATAACTAAAGTTTTCCTAATAAAATTATTTCTTATTTGATATAGGTTGGAAGTCTTAATATATAAGATTTTAAATTAATTAAATTTTTACCTTATAATATGTGTTAAAATAATAGGAAAACCATCGCCAGCCCAATCAACAACTAAACCACCAAATCATATTTCTTTAATAATGCAAAAGCATCCCAACACCAAACCACAAGAATTTCTACTAAAATTATACTATGTAAATAATAAGATTTTCCAAGCACATGCACCATTCCTTGACAGTTAAAATAGCACGGGTTGGCTTTTCGGATTGGTCATTCAAAAATAGTCAGCATTTGTCAAGTCATTGAAAAATAATCACTATTTTGTTGCAACAGAGACCGGTGCAGCATAATATACTGGAGTTCGGTGCACCTGTGCATGAACTTCCAGCATATTATGTTGGACCGGTATACTTTGCTGGCTCAAATATAATATACTGGAGTTCCAGTATATTATACTGGAGTATTTTGCAGATTTTGAACAATACTTTCGTTCACATTTATCTTTACATGAAAAATGGCTAAATTTCGATGACTTTTAAAAACCGTGGCTATTTTTGAATGACCACTTGTAAATCTGGCTATTTTTGAATTTCTCCCATCCTTGATATGGAATTTTATTTAAGCATAATTTCACAATTTTAAAAATTAAAATTACTAAACCATTTAAACTATGATGTTTCAATTTGGTTCCATTCAAAGATGATCATTTTTATCTTTGTGATAATGATTTATTCTTTTTAAATATGTTGGGAAAAATTTTCATAATATATCTTATTAATTAAAGAAATAGGACATTTACATTTTATTTGTGAGAAAAAAGAGGCGTCACATATTAGCTAGATGATCATGTTTCTGTGTTAACTTAAGAATATATAACTTTCAAAAAATAAAATCCTTAAATATTCAAAGGTTATGTATTGAACTTTAAAAAAGGATGTATGATAATTTGTGAAATTGAAGTAATTAAATCCAAAATTGGAATCGATTTTAAGCTACATATCGAGGGAGCCGATCGAGTACTTATGGTATAAAGTTTCTTCCTCTATTGAATTGCCTAATAAGATCAACAATCATCATTTCAGAAACTTAATTATACTTTTTCCTGTAATTTTATTTTATTACTCAAATACATTTTTTACATAATATTTTTGTATTTTTATAAAAAAATTATATTCATGTAGATAAGGTATATGCGCAACCTTCGTATTTTGAGACTAATTATAATTAAAAGTGGCAACAAAAAATTTGTGTAGTTTTAAGATCACATGTCGAATTGCTGAACTGGCACTACTTTTTAGTTGAAGACATAATAAATTATTTGAATGTTGAAAGCCAAGTTTTCCTTCCCAACTTCTAAAATGCACTAACTTTTTCTGGTATTTTCCAAATTTCAAAATACATTTCAAATGTAAGTATACGAAATCATCACGACAATTCAAACTTCTAGAAAATCAAATGTAATAATTATCGAAGTCATAAAATTTTACCAAAATATCAAAAGTAATACTCTCTCCGTTCACTTTTACTTGTCCAGTATTCTAAAAATAAATTTTCACTTTTACTTGTCACTTTTAATATATCAAAAGAAGATAATTTTTTTTTTCCTGTTATACACATAATATTAATTATTTATATCAAATCATTTTCTCAAATCCATTAAAAATCTGCATCAATTAATATGAGCATTATGGTAAATTATGTACTTCATTTATTCTTTCTTGTGCAAAATTCATAATGGGTAAGTAAAAGTGAACGGAGAGAAAAGTAATATTCGAATTTGAGACTTGGATGAAGTCACAAATGGCCGGTTAATAATCTAAGAATGTGTAGCAAATAATGTACCGTACTTATTTTTCAAGCAATTATTTGTATAATTTTTTTACAATACTAGGTGTATGGGTCTTCTTTAACTCCTTTGCATTTACTATGAGTATTTGGATTGACTTTTAAATTCTTTTTAATTTTATTCAGTGCTTGGCAAGTAAGTTTTAAGTTTTAAAATTTACGGTTATTATAAATTTTAGTCTAATTATTATGTAATTATTACAAAGTCAATTAGGACATAATGTCTATTCGAATTAATTTTCAATTAGAATAAAATCTTGCAGTAATTTAGCTAATTTATACTTCATCCGTCTCATATTAACAGTCGTGGTTATTAAAATAGTTGTCTCAAATTATTTGTCATTTTAGAAGTTCAAAATAAAATTGATTATTTTTTTTCCTTTTTACCCTTAGTAATAATTGTTCTTGAAGATGGAGATAATACATAAATAAAATAAATATTCAATGAAGAGAGATTTTATCTTAAGACAAAAATAAGGGTAAAATAGTCTAATTCCTTTCCTAATTAATGTTTCTTAAGGGACGTGTCAAAGAAAAACAGGACAGATAATATGAGACAGAGGGAGTAATGTTAATAGATTCAAGGATTCTTTAGTCAATGTAATAGAAAAAGTGATTTTCACCAAAAAGCAAATAAATTTGTACCTCGAACTCGATATTGATGTGAAAGAGTTCGACATTAATCGTTTAATACAAACACCTTGCGGATGGATGTCTAGCAAAATCAATTTCTTGTACAGCAGCATTTACTTGTAGTTCCAAGGGCAAATCGATCCTTAACAAAGACAAGCTAGTTATTCCACACACAAAAATGAAATGTGAGAGTTGTGTCACATCTCTTTTTTACCACCCGAGGGTAATTGTCACGATCTGGAATTTTCACCCTTGGGAGTCGTGATGGCGTCTACTCGTGGAAGCTAGGCAAGCCACGAACCTAGAAATCTTTAACTCTTCTGTTTTAATCCTTTTTACAACTTATATTAACAAGTGATAAACATATAAATGATAGCAGAATATGAGATTTAAGCGGAAGTCTAAAATAAATATAAAACCAAAATGTTTCGAAAGTCAACACATGCCTCTACCCAGAAACTGGTGTCACAATATCCACGGACTACTAAGAGTACTACATACAACAGTTTGAAGGAAAAATAACATTGTTTGTCTCGGATACATGAGATAACAGAACATAATAAAGGATAGAGGAGACGTCGGGCCTGCGGACGCCTGCAAGGCTACCTCGGTGTCTCGGTGGACTGAAGGTTGGCTCCCCTACTGCTGCTAATCAAGTGCTGCCCCGGTATCTGCACAGAGTGCATAGTGTAGTATCAGCACAACCGACCCCATATGCTGGTAAGTGCCTGGCCTAACCCCGGCAAGGTAGTGACGAGGCTAGGACCAGACTCCAGATAAACCTGTGCAGTTATATAATATATGGCGAAAAATAAACAGGAATAAGCAGCTTAAAATGGGAGGGGGTACATGCTTCGGGGAAACATATCAAGACCAACAGAAACTTAATAAAATATGAAAGGACAACTCAATATCTACAACAATACAATAACAATACTGTTGCAGCGCGCAACCCGATCTCTTATCATTTAACCTTGTTACGGCGTGCAACCCGATCCACATATTTATAGTTGTTGCGGCGTGCAACCCGATCCAATATAATATCTGTTGCGGCGTGCAACCCGATCCAATATAATATCTGTTGCGGCGTGCAACCCGTTCCAACTATACAGTCAACAATAATCATAATTAACCGTCCCGGCAAGGGATCAACAATAGACTACACTATCCCAGCAAGGGAATTCAGCAGTACAAGTGTATACGTCCCGGAAAGGGAGAATCATCTATAATCAATCTTAACTCAACTCCTACTCGTTTCAATTACCATCATTTCTCAATCATAAGTAGATTCCACGATAAACAAACTAAGTCTTTGCTCAATATCAAGGATTTACTCACTATTTCAACTATAGTAACATTCAAGAATACAACAAGTATCAATTTAAGACTCACGGTCATGCTTGACACCAACGTATAAATACTCGTCACCATGCCTATACGTCGTACTCAACAAGAAGCAAATAGAAAATAGGACTCAACTCTTAATCCCTCAAGCTAAGGTTAGATCGGACACTTACCTCGATGCCACGAACATAATTCAAGCTTCAACTATCACTTTACCTCTTGATTCCACCACCAACTCGCTCGTATCTAGCTACAAGTTACTTAATTATATTAATAAATGCTAAATGAATCAATTTGAATGCATGAAAATGGATTTTTCAAAGTTTTACCCAAAAGTCAAAATCGCCCCCAGGCCCACATGGTCAAAACCCGAGGTTCGAACCAAAACTCGATCACCCATTCCCCCACGAACTCAAATATATAATTTGTTTTGAAATCGAACCTCAAATCGAGGTCCAAATCCCCAATTTTTTTGAAAACCTAGGTTCTACCCAAAACACCCAATTTCCCCCATGAAAATCATTGATTTGAAGTTGAAATCATGTTAAAAGATGTTAATGATTGAAGAAAACTAGTTAAAAACGACTTACAATTGATTTGAAGAAGAAAGGTTGTTTGAAAAATCGCCTCTTATGTTTTTGGGGTTTTTTAAAAGTGCAAAATAACTGAAAATCTCGTCTATTTATACCCCTCTCAGACCCCCTGTGCGAACCGCACAAAATTCAACGAGGTAGTGAAGATGGGAGGTATGGTGGAAGAAGGCCTCAAGACAAATAAAATCATGAGCTATTCAGCAATTAAGGCAACTACTCAAGCTATTCAAGGCGGGGTAGGAGGAATCGGAAGAAAGAAGAGGGAGGAAGCAGCAGTAGTTGATTCAGGAATTTGGCCGGGACCCAGAGGTTCACCGCTTTACTATAATCAACAACGACCTCGCCAATCAGCTTACCACCATGATTCATCCCAACACTACTATCACCCTTCAGAGCCTCATTTTTCCATTAACCATGCTCAAGCATACAATCAGCCACCTGTTCACACCAATTGGCGTGCTCCTGTCACACCAAATACTTACCCACGAGCCTATCCCGGACCAGGTTTCAGGCCTAGGCCAGCATTCAGGGGAGAAAGGGAACAGAAAAAGAAAACTTACACTCCATTGGGAGAGTCTTACACTAGTCTGTTCCACAGGCTGAGACAGCTAGACATGCTGAGACCAATACAATCCAAACTACCCAATCCTCCTCCAAAGAATCTGGATTACACCATTAGCTGTGAATATTGCTCCGGTGCACCAGGCCATGATACGGAGAAATGCTGGCATTTGAAAAATGCAATACAAGAGCTGATTGATACTAATAAAATCGAGGTTCAAACCCCCGAAGCCCCAAATATCAATAGAAATCCAATGCCAGCCCATCAAGAGGCTAATATGATAGAAATCATACAAGCTGATGGGGAGACAAAGAAGCCATCACAAACTGTCATGATGATCAAGTCTCATGAAACCAAGCCAGATAAGCAGTTGATAGAGGAGAAGCCGGTGTCTAAGCAGAACAAAAATGGTGATGAACCATCTATGATAGTCGATGAGGGATCATCGAGCAAAGTTGCTGCAAAACAAGAAAGGCCGAAAGTGATAGTACCAGGGGTTGCTAACAAACCCATTGTATTCGTGGAAGGAGCCCGTACAGATCGGGTTATTATTGCACCTGTAATCCAGCTGTCGATCATCAACAACAAAGCCATCCCATGGAACTATGAACGGTTGACTGTAATGTACAAGGGAAAAGAAATCAAGGAAGAAGTGTGTGAGGTGCAAGGCTTGACTCGTTCGGGAAGATGTTTTACTCCCGAAGAGTTAAGAAAAACTAAAAATAATCCAACGCCAACAAAGAGAGCTGTGACGGAAGAAGAGGCGGAAGATTTTTTAAGAAAAATGAAACTCCATGATTATTCTGTTGTGGATCAATTAAAGAAGACCCCCGCTCAAATTTCATTATTGTCATTACTGATCCATTCAGAGGAGCACCGTCTGGCTTTGATGAAAATCCTGAATGAGGCTCATGTTCCTGAAAAGATCTCTGTAAATCATTTGGGAAAAATAGCCAACAGAATCTTTGAGACAAACAGAATTACATTTGCTGATGACGAATTACCTGTGGAAGGTACTGAGCACAACAGAGCTCTTTACCTCACCGTGAAATGTGAAAACTCCGTAGTAACCCGGGTATTGGTTGACAATGGGTCAAGTGCAAATATCTGCCCTCTCTCCACTTTAAGCAAATTAAAAATTAAAGAGGAGAGGATCCAGAAAAATAGTATTTGCGTACGGGGATTTGACGGTGGAAGCAGAGATTCATTTGGCGACATAGTGTTGGAACTAACTATAGGTCCAGTTGAATTCACAATGGAATTCCAAGTGTTGGACATAACTGTTTCTTACAACTTGTTGTTGGGTCGACCATGGATCAATGCTGCTAAAGCAGTCCCATCAACACTACATCAGGCTGTCAAGTTTGAATGGGATCATCAAGAAATAGTCGTGCATGGAGAAGAAAGTTTAAATGCTCACAGCAGTACCATTGTACCGATCGAGGGAACAGAAATTGACCAGGGACCATGGGTATACCAAGTGTCCGACACAGTGTCGATAGAGAAAATTCCAGAGGGGAAATACCTTCCAAATCCAAAGATATCCTCTGCATCAGTCATGGTAGCTTATGAAATGTTAAAGAATGGCTTTATACCCGGCAAAGGTCTGGGTTTATCTTTGCAAGGAATTATACAACCAGTATCTCTCCCCGAGAACTGGGGAACATTCGGTTTGGGGTTCATACCCACTGCCAATGACGTGATAAGGGCTAGGAAGCTGAAACACCAAGCATGGGTTCTTCCAAAACCAGTCCCACATCTGTCAAAGTCTTTTGTCAAGACCGGTGCTAAAAATCGCCCGATAACAACAATTCCTAAATCCCAGGTCAATCCTGAAGAGGAATTAATTGAAAGATTCGAGAAATTGTTTAGTGATGTGAATATGTTGGAAAGCGGAGAAGGGTGTAGCAACGCAGAAGTTCAATTCGTTGGGCCAGAAACAAAGCTCAGTAATTGGAAAGCCACTCCTCTCCCAATTCGAAAGGAGTCTTGGTAGTTTATTTTGATTTTCTTTCAGTTTGTTTGGGTTACTTCAGGGTTGTAATCCCAAAGCTTATCTTACAGTTTGTTTGAAGTGTGCAAAACCTTGTTATCTTTCATCATCCAATAAAAAGCAGTTTCCTTTTTATTATCATTCCTGATAGTTTTCTTTTCTTTTTCTTCTTTCCTGTACAGTTCTTTTTACGCTGGCTCTAGTGATATGGCATGCATGAGGAATCCTCAGCCCAGTCTTAAAAATCAATCTGGTTCCGAAATATTAATTCAAGAAATATATTGTGATTATGAATCAGAATATGATGAAGATGAGGTTTTTGAAGAGATTAGTAAAGAGTTAATTCACTTTGAGGAAAAAATCAAACCTAACTTGAGTGATACCGAGGACATCAATATAGGGGACACGAGTAATATCCGAGAAACTAAAATAAGTGTCCATCTGGAACCAAAGATCCGAGAGGAGTTAATTAAAGCACTCATAGAATTCAAAGATGTTTTTGCATGGTCGTATGACGACATGCCGGGCCTGAGCACTGATTTAGTGGTTCACAAATTGCCCACCGATCCAACGGTGCCTCCTGTCAAGCAGAGGCTGAGAAAATTCAAGCCTGACATGAGTGTGAGAATTAAGGAAGAAATCACCAAACAATTGGAAGCAAAGGTCATTCGAGTCACTCGATATCCTGTTTGGTTGGCTAATATCGTTCCTGTACCAAAGAAAGACGGCAAAATTAGAGTATGCGTCGACTATCGCAATCTCAACAAAGCAAGTCCAAAGGATAATTTCCCATTACCTAATATCCATATTTTGATCGACAATTGTGCCAAGCATGATATAGGGTCTTTCGTGGATTGTTATGCCGGGTATCATCAAATTCTAATGGATGAAGAAGATGCAGAAAAGACGGCATTCATCACACCATGGGGAACTTATTGCTACCGGGTAATGCCATTCGGTTTAAAGAACGCCGGAGCAACCTATATGAGAGCAATGACCACAGTGTTTCATGATATGATACACAAGGAGATTGAGGTATACGTGGACGATGTGATCATAAAATCAAAGCATCAGGCCAACCACGTTGGGGATTTGAGGAAGTTCTTCTTAAGACTTCGCAGGTACAACCTCAAGCTTAACCCTGCCAAGTGTGCATTTGGAGTTCCATCTGGAAAGTTGTTGGGATTCATAGTCAGTCGACGAGGCATCGAGCTAGACCCATCAAAGATCAAAGCCATCCAAGAATTGCCACCTCCAAGAAACAAAACTGAAGTAATGAGTTTGTTGGGAAGGTTAAATTACATCAGCAGGTTTATTGCTCAGCTCACAACAACCTGTGAGCCAATTTTCAAATTGTTGAAAAAGGATGCTGCGATCAAATGGACCGATGAGTGTCAAGAAGCGTTCGATAAGATAAAAGGGTACTTGTCGAACCCACCCGTGTTGGTCCCGCCAGAGCCAGGAAGACCTTTGATTCTTTACTTGACGGTTTTGGAAAATTCATTTGGTTGTGTATTGGGGCAACATGACCTCACTGGCAGAAAAGAACAGGCCATCTACTACCTTAGCAAGAAGTTCACAGCTTATGAGGTTAAGTATACTCATCTGGAAAAGACATGTTGCGCCCTAACATGGGTAGCTCAAAAATTGAAACACTATTTGTCATCCTACACTACTTACCTCATTTCTCGGTTGGATCCATTGAAATACATTTTTCAAAAGCCTATGCCAACGGGAAGACTTGCAAAGTGGCAGATATTGCTCACAGAATTCGACATCATCTATGTGACTCGAACTGCAATGAAGGCTCAAGCACTGGCCGATCATTTAGCCGAAAACCCGGTCGATGAGGAATATGAGCCGTTGAAAACTTATTTTCCTGATGAAGAAACAATGCATATCGACGAGGTGGAGCGAATTGAAAAGCCTGGCTGAAAACTTTTCTTTGATGGAGCCGCCAACATGAAAGGAGTAGGAATAGGAGCTGTAATCATTTCTGAAACAGGGCATCACTATCCTGTTACGGCTCAATTGCGATTTTATTGCACCAATAATATGGCTGAATATGAAGCTTGCATTTTGGGGTTAAGGCTAGCTGCAGACATGGGTATCCGAGAAATCTTAGTCATGGGAGATTCGGATCTTTTGGTACATCAAATTCAAGGAGAATGGGAAACCCGAGACTTGAAGCTCATACCATACCGACAATGTCTACATGATCTTTGTCAGCGGTTTCAATCAGTGGAATTCCAACATATTCCAAGAATCCATAATGAGGTTGCCGATGCATTGGCTACCCTGGCATCAATGTTGCACCATCCGGACAAAGCTTATGTAGATCCAATACATATTCAAGTCCACGATCAGCACGCTTATTGCAATATGGTTGAAGAAGAATTTGATGGTGAACCATGGTTCCATGACATCAAGGAGTATATCAGGATGGGTATATATCCCGCACAAGCCACAGGAGATCAAAAGAGGACCATTAGGCGATTGACAAATGGATTCTTCTTAAGCGGAGGAGTTTTGTATAAAAGAACACCAGATCTTGGATTATTAAGATGCATAGATGCCAGACAAGCTACAACTGTCATGTCTGAAGTACATTCAGGAGTTTGCGGACCCCACATGAGTGGATATGTGTTGGCAAAGAAAATCCTCCGAGCCGGTTACTATTGGCTTACCATGGAGCGAGATTGTATCAGTTTTGTGCGCAAGTGTCATCAATGCCAAATACACGGAGATTTGATTCATTCTCCACCATCCGAGTTGCACACAATGTCGGCACCATGGCCATTCGTTGCCTGGGGCATGGATGTGATTGGACCAATTGAGCCGGCAGCATCCAATGGGCACAGGTTCATTCTGGTAGCTATTGATTATTTTACCAAATGGGTTGAGGCCAAGACATTCAAATCAGTGACCAAGAAAGCTGTGGTCGATTTTGTCCACTCAAATATCATATGTCGATTCGGAATCCCGAAGGTGATCATCACAGATAACGGTGCTAATCTTAACAGCAATTTAATGAAGGAAGTATGTCAACAGTTTAAGATTACACATCGTAATTCTACCCCATATCGGCCCAAGGCGAATGGAGCAGTAGAAGCAGCCAACAAAAACATAAAGAAGATACTTCGGAAAATGATAGAAGGTTCAAAACAATGGCATGAAAAATTACCATTTGCATTATTGGGATACCGCACTACTGTTCGCACTTCAGTAGGAGCAACTCCTTATTTGTTGGTATATGGCACTGAAGCAGTAATTCCTGCAGAAGTTGAGATTCCTTCCCTTCGGATCATCGCCGAAGCAAAGATTGATGATGATGAATGGGTCAAAACCCGTCTGGAACAGTTAAACTTGATTGATGAAAAACGATTGGCCGCAGTATGTCATGGTCAATTATATCAAAGAAGAATAGAAAGAGCATACAACAAAAAGGTGCGTCCCCGGAAGTTTGAAGTAGGTCAGCATGTGCTGAAACGTATTCTTCCACATCAGGTCGAGGCAAAAGGCAAATTTGCCCCGAATTGGCAAGGACCATTCATTGTGACCAGAGTATTATCAAATGGTGCACTATGTTTAAAAGATATTGAAGGCAAATGCATAGATATGGCGATCAATTCTGACGCGGTAAAGAGATATTATGCATAAAATTTTTGAATGTTTGTATTTAGCATTATTTCGAAGATTGGAATGACAAAGGCAATTTATTCTGCTATCCAAACACTATACCCTTTGTTTCCCCCCTTTGAGCCATACTTGTTTCTTTCCTACCCCCTCTTGGAAGCAATAAAATATATATATATATATATAAAATCACTATTATTTGGTGAACTACGTTTGACCTGATTCCTCAAAGAAGGATACGTAGGCGCCTCACGGCTCGGTCATAGGGTGCACAATATACATAATGTGCACAAAAAGTTATGTCAAGCGACCCCAATCAAAAACTAGGGCAGAAATTGTATTGGAAGTAAGAAAAAGATTCCAAGAGTTGTAATTTTAAACCCATACCAGAACTGTTTAGCTTTTAATACCTTTTCCATTTCTAACCCCATACCAGAAAGACCTTTCGACCAATCTTAGAAAAATGCTGAGTCAAGCAAATGAAGATGGTTCATAACACTCTGATACAAACAAGAAAAGAAAGTAAAAATGAGAGAGTCTTATAGGTGAAAACCCACACGGGCACCATAAGGCGACGGAAGTTGAGAGAAAAGTAAAATGAGAGAGTCTTATTGGTGAAAACCTTCATAGGCACCCTAAGGCGAAAAGGAAGTGAGAAATGAACAAATGAGGAAGGTTTATCGGTGAAAACTCTTTGAGATATTGCAAGTCCAACAGGTCTGTGAAATGAAAAATGAAGTTGGATTACGGAAATTTTGGGGAAAACAAAAATGAGACAATTGAAAGGAGATTGATTAAAAGACTGGGTTGATTAATCCGAAATGCATACCCTGATCATTGGTGCTGGTAACTCCAATCAGATAAGTTTTTATTCTTTCTCCAACAGTCATCCAAACTTGGATTTTTCTTTTCACTCTATAATTGTTGAAATCAGTGTTATTTCGTCACTAATAATCTTACTTTTCTAAAAAACTTTGAGATAAGTTTTATTCCAAACAAATAAGAAGGAATGTCAAGGTATACTACCAAGATTCAAGATTACAAAATACAGCCACGAAAGGTGGGAGATAAAAGATATGGGTGTAAGAAAGGTGAAATCAAAAGTGGATCAACAAAGTCAGAAGGGACATATGATTACAGTTAAAAGGGTTTGAAGGAAAACATACAGAGGGGAAGAGAATCCTATAGTCAAGGATCAATTACAAGGACAAAACAGTCTTTTCAACCATTCCAAGGCAATAAAGAGAAACGAAGAGAAGCATCACCATCGGCAAGAATACCCCAGTCAACCACCCTGCTTTAAACTAACGAAGTTTTCTTTGATTTAAAACAGGGGCAAATACAATATTTGAAGTTTTCTTTGATTTAAAACAGGGGCAAATACAATATTTGTGTCAGGAAATACCTGGTAAAGAAAAGAAGAAGTCAGGCGTCCACCTGGAGAATGAGGATGAGAATTAAAGAAGTCAGGCGTCCACCTGGAGAATGAGGATGAGAAAAGAAGAAGTCAGGCGTCCACCTGGAGAATGAGGATGAAGAAAAAAAGAAGTCAGGCGTCCACCTGGAGAATGAGGATGAGGAAAGAAGAAGTCAGGCGTCCACCTGGAGAATGAGGATGAGAAGTTAAAAAGAAGTCAGGCGTCCACCTGGAGAATGAGGATAAGAATTAAAGAAGTCAGGCGTCCACCTGGAGAATGAGGATGAAGAATTAAAGAAGTCAGGCGTCCACCTGGAGAATGAGGATGAGAAAAGAAGAAGTCAGGCGTCCACCTGGAGAATGAGGATGAAGAAAAGAAGAAGTCAGGCGTCCACCTGGAGAATGAGGATGAGAAAAGAAGAAGTCAGGCGTCCACCTGGAGAATGAGGATGAGAGAAGAAGAAGTCAGGCGTCCACCTGGTGAATGAGGATGAGAAAAGAAGAAGTCAGGCGTCCACCTGGAGAATGAGGATGATGAAAGAAGAAGTCAGGCGTCCACCTGGAGAATGAGGATGAGGAAAGAAGAAGTCAGGCGTCCACCTGGAGAATGAGGATGAGAAAAGAAGAAGTCAGGCGTCCACCTGGAGAATGAGGATGAAGAAAAGAAAGAAGTCAGGCGTCCACCTGGAGAACGAGGATGAAGAAGTTAAAAGAAGTCAGGCGTCCACCTGGAGAATGAGGATGAAGAAAGAAAAGAAACAGTCAAGGCACCCACCTGGAGAACGAGGGAATGCAATTGAAGTGTTTAAATCAAAAGCCCGATCATATGATAAAGGAGCACACTTAGAATCAATAAAGCGGAGGAGTCCAACAAAATCCCCAGCAAGAAACAACAAGAGTCCCAAAAGAAAATACGGGACACAATGAAAAGGAATACGGAATAAACCAAATGCCCAAGAGTCACCAAGATATTAAGACAACAAGAAACGCAAGGGCATGATCTAGATAAGATTTTTATAATTCATGTTCCATAGTCTAATTTAACTTTTTGTATTTCCTTTGAAGTAAGGTGTAATAAGGAGGTCAGCAAGCAGTAAAAACAGCACGAAGCAGCAGTAACATCACAGTCCCACGGTAGTCCCAGCTACCCAAAATTCCCGAACTACATTGACCTGATTCCTTTATAGCCAAGGATATGTAGGAAACCTTTGAAGCAGAGGTTCGGTCAAATCTTTCTAAAAATGCTTCCCACGGAGTATTCGAACGGGCAAAAATCGCTCGTATCCGCTCACTTTATCTTTGCACGAAAACTCTTCGAGTTTCCGCACAAAGAGGGGCAGCTGTGAGCACGTGATTTTTGCCTTACGGAAAACTACTCCAAAATAAATCAAAAAGTAAAATAAATTTCTTTTACTGTGTAATTTTTGAATTTGCGTGGTGTTAAATATTTGTGTTATGTCCGTAAATGTTTACTTTGTCATAATGAAATGAAAATTAAAATAAAATACATGTTGCATGCATATAGGATTTAATTATGTATTTAAAAGATAATTTAAACAAAATCACAAAAAATATGCAATAGTTCTATTTTAAATATTCCACTGTGTGATTGATGTTTTGTCTATATGTTAAATAATTGTTATAGAATAATTAATATATTTTTTTTGAAGTTAAAATTGTTTTATAATTAAAATTAGAAATTTAAATTAGAAAAAATAAAAAAAAAATAAAAAATAATACATATATACAAAATCGGACCTGGATTAAAATCCAAGCCCAAATCGAATTAATTCCCCCCCTCACAGCCCAATCCAAACCAACTTGTCCGGTCCAACTCAGGAGTAAATCCAAACGACGACGTTTGGTCACACTTCATCAAGGACCGTTGGATTAAATCAATCCAACGGCTGATATCCCCTACCCTTACCCGTAACCCGTAACCCGACCCATTGACCCGATTCAGTCCGACCCCAACGTTAAACCAAACGACGTCGTTTGGTTAAGTGAGATGATCCTGACCGTGAATCTTACTTGATCGGACGGACAAGATCAATCCACCCCTCCCCTATATAAGTTCCAGACCCCTACCCCGGCCCCCTAATTAAACACCCCCCCTTCCTTACTATTCATCATCGTCCCCAAACCCCCACTCCTAACCCTAGCCGCCCTAGGATCCCACCGCCTGAAACCCGGCGGCATCAACGCCGCCGGTCACCAAAATAACACCCTAGAATCCCCTGAACATCCTCTACACAGATCTAACATTGGTTTCCTTCGAATCAGGCCCCAACTCTTCGAATCTTAAATCGAAGGTTGGCCTGAAAACCTTATCTTCTCCGATGACCTCCAAAATAACACCACAGTTTCTCCTAAATTCCCTCACCAAGGATCTGTTAGTTGCATGGTTCGAATCATACTGGAACTACTCGAATCTTCATTTGAAGATTCGAGTACAACCTGACCTTATCCCAACCTACTTCAAACTCACACCAGTTACCCCCTGACCTCCCTCGTGCCTAGAACATCTTTGGTTTCCCTCGAATCTAACCAGAAATGAGTAAATCTCAAATCGAACTTTCAAGAACCCTAAAAATACCAGACTTTTGGATTCTGTCCAGATTGAATAAAGATTGAGGTTTAATCGACCTTAGTCGAAGTATTTTCAGTGGAAAATACTTCGACTAAGGTCTGTTTGATTTCAAACAAAGTCCAAATCCAAGTCGAGTTGAGTTCAGTTGAATTTAAAGGTTCAGAGGTAATTTCTGTTTCTTATGTGCATTCTATGTGTATTCTATGTTCGTTTCATTAGTTTGTTTAATTTTTCATAATTTTCTAGTCAAATTTTGTTATACTGTCCCCTACCCGTCAACTTGATTCTAAATGTGAATTGTTTCTGTTGATTGTGATTATGTACAATGTGTGTAATCGACTCGATTAAGTTCGTCGATTAGTTGTATTATGAATCTTGCTTTTGGAAATGTTGACTGAGATAGCCTGTTTTGAATAGATTATTTTGCTATAACCAGTTAATTAGTTATTGTTAAGGAGTTAGTTCTTGTTTAATAAACCAGTAAATTCAAATGAATGATGTATATGTGTTGATTTCTGAGCATTGAGTTTCAGGGCATTGTCAGTATATTGACAATGCTCCTGTATTTGTTTGTTTTTTGGTTCAGTTTTGAATCTCAGTCGAAATGATCCTGCATATTCTGTGTAATGTTAGTGGGTATTATTCAGGTTCAGTATTCAATTGAGAATCATCTATCTTAATTCAACTCTTGTGCATAAATGTGATGTACTGTCTTTAATCCTAGGACTGGTTATAACTGTTAAAGCAGACTTTAAAATCTGTTTTGCAACATATTCTGATTTTAGTTTAAGGGCTGTAATTACAGAAGGATTTCAGGTTTATTTTAGAATGAAACAGTAGGGTAATGTGATAGTGTGCTTTCAATAATATGATAGTGGCTATAATTTAAGTAATAATGGGGAACAAGGGATAATGGGGCTGCTGAAAAAACAGGATAAATAGCACTTAATTTTAAATTATTCAAAAGCAGTTTTAATGGAAACTTTCTGATTTTAAAAAGAGAAAAGGGTCCATCCAGCACTAAAAGAGTATAGGACCAGCCCTGTATAAATACAGGGAGCTGGACAGACTTTAGGGGGCAGATTTTTAGATTGAAGAAATCTGATTTAGGAGAAAAAAGAGAAAATCTGAAAAAACAGAAGATTTTAAGAAAGAAAAAGAAAGGAAATCATATTAGAAGGGGGACTTGAAGAGAGTTTGAGAGATTTTAGGAGAGGAGAAGAAGAAGAAATCTGATTTAGGAGAAAAAAGAGAAAATCTGAAAAACAGAAGATTTTAAGAAAGAAAAAGAAAGGAAATCAGATTAGAAGAGGGAATTGAGAGAGAAAAATTTGATTTAAGATCAGTTTTCAGAAAAGAGGAGTTTTTTTTTCCAGAGAAGAGTTTGAAAGAGAAATAAAAATCAGATTTTAAGAGAGTTCAGGAAAGAGAAAAACAGAAAGAAAGAAAGAGATAGAAATAGAATCAGAAATAGAAATTTGAAAAGAAAAACAAACAAAAAGGAACACTCACACAGTGAAGCTGAAACAGATACCAGAAAAGAAAAGAAAAATCTGAAACCTTGTTGTTCTTTTTGGAATCTGTCCGGGTCTGGGTATTGATACTATTTGGTTTTAAAAAAATCTGAAATTTTTTAAGAAGCGTTGCTCTTGTGAATCTGGATTTCTCGGGTCTTATTATTACTCAAATCTGTGGGAATACTGATATTCTGCCAGTATTTTGTTACTGCTGCTGTTGCTGAAATTTACTCCTTCTACCTTCATTTTCAGGTACATGCCTTTTAAATTTTATGTTGGAAAGAGATTCAACATGACTAATCAATGAAGTTTGAATTGCAATTCTGTTTTCCATTTGTCCAAGTTCATCAGTTTAAATTTCATTTTTGTTTCATGATAGTTAATTAGTAGGGAATTCAATTTGATAACTATGAGTTAATTGTCTTACTTTGAAATTCGTATAAAGCTTTGTAATAATGTTAGCCCTTCATCTCATTAGTTTAGTCATGTTTGAACTGTCAAGGTAGGAAACATGACATAAAGATTGGCCATTAACTAGGCCTTGTGACGTTGTTAGTTGAATAAGGAATAGCGTGAAAATGTCAAAACCATATTGCTAGTTTATTCTGATAATCTGATTTAGTTGTGGAAGGAATGATATAAGTTGTACGTTCTTATGTGGCATTATAACAGGTATCTATAGAACCATTAAGTGGATGGCAAGTTGAGTTGTTATGGCTCATTATGATGTTAAAGTGCTATGAATGTTTTAGACATACAAACTATGTTACATGTAAGGCAATATTATTAATTGATTTATAATTCCCTTTCTTATCAATTTGATGCCTATTTACCATCTTAAATAAATAATTAGGCCTATTGGATTAAAAACAAGTATGTGAGAATGAGATGATATGTATAAGAACAAATTGCAACAATTTATGCCAATGGTAATTAGAAATAGAATTTTCACTAAGTAAATAATGAAAATTCTTGGAAAATATTTCCTTCCCTTATGAATCATTCATTTTCAGTTTCATATGCAATTTATTCTTTGGTATATATATATATATGTCATATTTGTTTTAAAAAAAAATAGTATTAATCATATTTTTATTCTGTTCTCTGAATTTAAATAGTTGGAATGAATATAATTTATACTCGCAAAATTATAATCGACGGGCAACCTTTAATAGATTGTGAATTCTTTTTTCAAAGAATTTATAGGCCTCTAAAATGGGAGTTCTCATGATTTTCACATAAAAATATATGAATATAATAAACAATTTGTGGAAAATCCCTAATACCATTACAAGTATTTTGCGCAATTAGGGATGCGTTCGCATACCCTGATTATATTTTTAAAAGCAAATTCGGATTATGCGTACGCGCAATTTCAAACGAATATTTAAGAAAAGGATTTTGCCAAAGGCGTTAAAGCAATTTCATAAAAAACCCGAGATGTGCGGTTCACTATTTAAGAAAAACAAATTTTCTTGATTCGACACAATTTCGAAAAAATGATTGTTTAATAAATATATTATCAAAAGTTATCGTGTACACGTACGCGTGACACAATTCCGCATTTTAAGTTTATAACACGAATATACGTACGCGTAATTCGATTCAAAGAAGGGTCCTTAATCACAATAAGTATAAGCGGTAGTAAAATTACGTGATAAAAAATATATTTAATAAAAATCGAGATAATTAAGCCAATAATAAAAACAGTTAAGCGACCGTGCTAGAACCACGGAATTCGGAAATGCCTAACACCTTCCGGATTAACAGAATTCCTTACTCAGGATTTCTGGTTTGCAGAATAAATAACAGAGTCATATTCTCCTCGATTCAGGGATTAAAATCGGCGACTTGGGACGCCCTAAAATTCCCAGGTGGCGACTCTGAAATTAAATAAATCTCGTTTCGACTGTCCTTCAATTGGAGAAAACTCCCCCACGCGCCCCCTCGGGCGCGGTAAAAAGGAGGTGCGACATGGGCCGAGATCTGACCGTTGGCAACGGTCAATTTCAGAAAATGGTCGTTGCCCAACAGCTGAATTGTGATTAGCCCAATTTTGGGTTTTTTTTTTTAAATTAACCCCCCTTTCAAAAACTATAAATACCCCCCCCTCTTTCTCATTTTTCACTCTATCTCTCAATTCCCAATCTCAATTCTCATATTCTCTCATTCTCTCATTCTCTCATTCTCTCATTCTCTCATTCTTCATTCTCTCATTCTCTCATTCTCTCATTCTCTCATTCTCTCATTCTTCAATCTTCAATCTTCAATCTTCAATCTTCAATCTTCAATCTTCAATCTTCAATCTTCAATCTTCAATCTTCAATCTTCAATCTTCAATCTTCAATCTTCAATCTTCAATCTTCAATCTTCAATCTTCAATCTTCATTCTTCACCTATTAAAGTGCAATCAACTATTTGGCTATTTTTTTTGGAATTTAATTTATCGTAATATTTATTTTTTGAAGTTTGAACAATTGAACTTCAAAATTGGAACAATTGACGTTTCTTCGTGGTAACATTGGAGTTGAGAAATCATCAAGTGCTCAATTTATTGTAGAATTCGGTGCACTCCCTCCAACTCTTTCTCTTATTTACTATTTTATTTGCATATTTATTTATTTTGTTGCTAGTAGTTAAATTTTTACAATATGTTTAATGCTACAAAAAGAGTTTGTAACAAGGTTATTAATCGGGGAAATAAAAAAAGAGGTAGTACTTCAACTTCAGCATCTGGTAGTAATTTAAATGCCTCTCCAAATATTCCTGAAACATTACCTGATAATAATATAGATTATGAACAATTGCACGAAGATTTTGGTATAGATGATAATGAATTAGAAATGGAAGATGAGATACCACTTACACCTAGTAGTGTTGGAGCTGCTAGCAGGGGTGGTGGTCGTAGTGCTAGTAATAGACCACCTGTGGCCCCGACTAGTAATCGTAGAAAAAGAAGTAAGGTTTGGAAATTTTTTTAGGAAATAGAAGGTACTGATAGAGTTAAATGCAAACTTTGTAATGATACTTTTAAACATAAGACTGGGGGACAATTAGGGGGGACTGAGACACTTAGTAGACATATGAGAATTGAGCATCATATAGAATGGGGATCTGATGGAGATGGAAATCAATCAACTCTAAACCCTACTACTGGAGGTCTTGTGAAATATGATAAAATGAAGGATCGTGAGGAGTTAGCAAAAATGATTGTTTTGGGTTGTCTACCTTTTTCTTTTGCTTCTTCATCATATCTTATTATGTATATTCAAAAAATTTACAATCTTTTATTTAAAGATATCCCTAAAAGTACTTGTAGATCTGATATCTTTAAACTTAATGGACAATATCAAACATACATACGTTATTTGTTTAGCCACCTTCCTTGTAGAGTTTCTCTAACTTCTGATATTGGCCATGCTGTTAATGGAAATGATTATTTGACAATTACATGTCATTGGATAGATGATACTACTTGTATGCAAAAAGCGTATTATCGCTTTTAAATATGATGAAGATCAGAGTCATACTGCTGCGTTTATAAGTAGTACTATTTGTGAAGTTGTTGAATTTCATAATCTTAAGAAAAAAGTATTGTGTATGTCTTTTGATAATGCTTCTAACAATAATGCCGTAATTTCAATATTAAAACTACAATTGCAACCACCACATGACGAAATTGGTGTTATTATAAACCTTTTCCCTTATTTATTATTTTATTTGCATATTTAATTTTTGCTAGTAGTTAAATTTTTACATTATGTTTAATGCTGCAAAAAGAGTTTGTAATAAGGTTACTAATCGGGGTAATCGAAAAAATAGAAAAAGATGTACTACTTCAGCTTCTGGTAGTAATTTAAATGACTCTACACATATTTCTGAAACATTACCTGATAATAATATAGATTACGAACAATTACAGGAAGATTTCGGTATAGAAGATAATGAAATAGAAATTGAAGATAAGACACCACTTACACCTAGTAGTGTTGGAGTTGGTAGCAGGGCTGGTGGTCGTGGTGCTAGTAGTATACCACCTGGGGCCCCGACTACTCATCGGAGAAAAAGAAGTAATGTTTGAAATTTTTTTGACGAAATAGTAGGTACTGATATTGGCCATGCTGTTAATGGAAATGATTATTTGGCAATTACATCTCATTGGATAGATGATAATTATTATATGCAAAAACGTATTATCGCTTTTAAATATGATGAAGATCAAAGTTATATTGTTGTGTTTATAAGTACTACTATTTGCGAAGTTGTTGAATTTTATAATCTTAAGCAAAAAGTATTGCGTATGTCTTTTGATAATGCTTCTAACAATAATGCCGCAATTTCAATATTAAAACTGCATTTACAACCACCTCTTGATAAAAAATTTCATGTTAGGTGTGCATGTCATGTTTATAATTTAATTGTTAAAAGTGGCCTTGATTTATTTTCAACTGAGATTACTTATGTTAGAAGAGCAGTTGGTGTTATTCAAGGAAATAATAGACAATCTAGAATAAAGAAATTTAAGAATAAGTTTGTCCATTATAACCTTAAACTCAGATTCATGCCAGACGAAATTGTTACTAGATGGAATTATACATATATATTTTTAAAATGTTGCTACAAATATAGATTCCCAATAACCAAAGTTGCTAATGCGCATTGTACTGATCCAAACCGTATGTTAACAACTACTACTTGGGAGGTCATTAATGATGTTAAATTTTTACATAAATTTTATACAGCTACTGTTGAGTTTTCTGGAGCATATTACCCTACTGTTATTATGGCTTTAGTACATATAGCTGAAATTTCTTTTCTACTCCTTGAATTTAAGAAGAAAGAAAAATATAGGGATGTTGTTGAAAAAATGCAAGCAAAATTCAAAAAATATTTCTTTCCAATTCCTCCGATTTACTTAATTGGTGTTGTTTTAAATCCTTCTATTAAGATGTCTGATTGTCACAAATTAATGAATGTTTTATATACTTATATGGAGATTGGACCAACTGAAACCCCAGATTTATATACTTGTATGAACAAACTAAATGAATATTTACAACAATTATATAATTATTATGCAAATGTAATTGATGATGATGCTCTTAATGTAGGCAATGTTAATCCCACTATGCACTGTACCACTTCTGCTATTGTGGATGATGAAGAAGGCCTTGATAGTTTAAATATTTTTTCTACATTTTCTAACACCCAAACCAGTAGCAGGAACATTGATGAACTTCAATTCTACTTGCAGAAGCAAAAAGAGCCTCGCACAAAGGAATTTTCACCGTTGGGATGGTGGCATGAGAATGGAAAGCAATTTCCTAACCCGGCTCGGCCCGGCCCCCTCAACCCGTAACCCTTACGGTTCAATTTTTACCCGGATGAACCCGAACTCGTTAAACCCGGTAAGCCCCAACTTGTAATCGGCCAGGACCATAACCCGTACGGGTCCAAAAAATCCCAACCCAGCCTGGCCCGGCCCACCCGTTAAACACCCTTAAGGTGAACTGATTCTTTCTGAAAGGCTCTCTTGGGCGAGGATTGTATTGGGGATCATTTGGTTGAGGATTATATGGAGCTTGGTAAGGATGGGCATTTCTGGGAGGTGGAGCTCGGTTTTGTGTATAATGTTGTAGTTGCGTGTAAGATTGCGCGCTCATCACCGTATAAGGAGGCGGTGCCACGACATAAGCATCATCTTGAAGGGGATAATAGTGTGGTGGGACCATAAGAGGCACATATGACTGGCTGAATGACCTGCGGGCCCCCTCGAGCTTGAAACCATCATGGCTCCCTCCTCACTCTCATTTCTATTCATCAAACCCTCCGAACCATTTTAAACATCTGGTGATGTTGCTTTAAAAGCAGCATGACTCAAGATTCGGCCCGTTTTTAGACCGTTTTCAATCATTTTCCCAATTTTGATAGCCTCAGCGAACGGCTTACCCATAGTAGACATCATGTTCTGGAAGTAGTCAGCATGTTGGGCCTGCAAAAAGACCGTGACCATTTCAGTTTCGTCCATTGGAGGCTTTACCCTAGCAGCTTGCTCACGCTATTTGACAGCATATGCTTTCCGCGGTTTTCTTTTTCAAATTGGACAAGGAGTTTCTGTCGGGAGCGATGTCCACATTATATTGGAACTGGCGGACAAAATCTTGAGCCATATCGTCCCACACATGTCAATAAGTAATTTCTTGATCCGTATACCACTCAGAAGCGATTCCGGTGAGACTTTCCCCAAAATACACCATTAGTAGCTCCTTTTTTCCACCAGCACCCCTTAACTGGTTATAGTATCGTTTCAGATGAGCGACTGGGTCTCCGTTCCCGTTGTACTTTTCAAATTTTGGCATCTTGAAGCCAACTGGCAAGTGGACATGGAGAAACATACAGAGATCAGAGTATGAGACACTCTTTTGGCCACTTAGACCTTGCATGTTTTTCAGGCTTTGTTCTAGGCTCTTCATCTTCCGAGCCATTTACTCTTGCTCAGGATTTTTAACAACCTTTTCTTGATCCCCCGAGAGATAATATTGCGAAGGTTGAGTGAAAGAGTACGGGATCACATACGTTATTTCTGATTGAAGTTGTGGACCCTGAAAGGTGAACATTGGAGGCTCAACATACAGCTGTGGTAAAGTTGATTGTGTTATAGTGCCGACTGGTGCTGTAGAGAATAATATTGGAGGTGCCCAAGAAACTGGCACTTGGGGGCGAACCACAGAAGGCATGCCAAGATCATTGAACGACATTGGAGGGTGCTCGCATGGGATGAGCGGGTTGGGCACAGGGGCGTTGGTAACCTCACTTGACCTGGGGATCAACTCAGGGAAACCAGGGATTGCACTTGGCGGCTCCCTACCATTAGACCAGGCGTCCCACATTTCCAATATGCGGAGACGCAACATCTTATTCTCTTCAATAACTGTTGATTCTAGCTGTAGAATAGCAGATGTCGGGCTATCCTCAGGACCGATGATTGGTAGATTGCTTGTGGAGGCCATTTGTGCCTTTGGATCTTGTGAAGGAGGGGAGGCTAGACAACCAACAAAACCAACCAACAAAACCAACCACCAAAACCTGGCTAGTTTGCACTTCGAACAACCTTGTTAGTTTTGAGATGTTTAACAGATAGGAAATCGCACGTTTGGATGCAATGCACCTAAACAGTTAAACGTTTCTACCATGTGTTTGAATGGTTGCATGTTTCATCCCGGCCTTAGTTAACCATTTCAGTGTGTACCCCTTTTCTTTTATTTCTGCCTCTCTTAATCACTCTTGATTTTTCATTTCGTTTCTGTCGCTCTTTTATTTTTTGGCACTCTTTTTTCTTTCTTTCTTATTATTTTTGTCACTCTTTTATTTTTGTCACTCTTTTTTTTCACTCAATTTTTCTTTCTCTCTTTTTATTCAGATTATATTTCGCTCAATTTTATTTTATGGTTGTTATCGAATCCGATGGAGATTGCCTACATATCATGACGCCGCATGAATCAGATCTTGCGTAGTTCGGGCAGATTGAAAATGGAGTAAATAAACTAATTTTTTTTGTTGGTATTTTTGAAAGAAATGCTTTAAAAGAAGAAAGGAATTTTATTTTTATTTTTATATTTTAATTGTTGTTTTGTTTTTAAAAGAAAGACTTCTAAAAATTCATTTGCTTTTGATTTGAATTTTGGGAATTATAAAAGTAAAATAAAAATATTTTTGTTTGAATTTTCATTTGTTTTCTCTTTTTCTAAAGAAGAAAGAAAATATTTTGGATTTTGAAAGTTGCCTCTTAATTTTCGAAAGAGAGACTTTTAAGAAAATGTTTTGAATTTCTGAGATTTTTTATTTATTTACAAAAGTACTTCTAAAGAAAAGCAAAATATTTTTGGACTTCAATTTTCAATTTTTTTTTGACATTTACGAAAGAAATACTTTTAAAGAAGGAAAAGAATAATTTCTTTTTTTCTTGATTTTTTTTTTTAATTTTTTTGGAAAAATATTTCAAAACAAAGAAAACCCGTATAAAATACTCCAGAAAGAAGGAAATTACTTTTTTTTTTGAGTTTTAGAAACTTCCCCTTTTTTTTAATTTTCGAAGGAAATATTTTTAAAGGAAAATATTTTTGGATTTTTGAAAATTGGGGTCGGAACCGATGAGATTTGCCTACGTATCTCACATCCGGTGAGAATCAAACCTGCGTAGTTCAGTCAGTTTTGACAGAACAGGGAAACATGTCACTTGAATATTTTGGGTTCATTTTGAAATGACTTTACTTTTTTTTTTCAGAATTCCGGCAGAGTTTCAGAATTTTCTAAATACCTACCTCTTCACTTTTTTTATTTTTATTTTTTATTTTCTTCCTCTATTCTAGGAGTCGGTCAACATGCAAGCCGAAACAAACAGATGTGTAAGTAGCACGTAAAATGCATCAGGATGGTCTTTTTAATTTGGGTACACTTGTCCTAGACGGACTCAACCCCTGTGTTGAGTCCCCAAAGTCAAATGCATGTAATGCAAACAAACGTTCCTACTAGGGATCCGGCATGAGGCTATGTTATATTAGGTTTAAAAACCTGGGTGTATTGTTCTAAACCTGGCTTACCCGAGCGGACAGCTCGAGCCGAGGGGGCAGCATACCGGGAATACAGAAGCTTCACCGGCTTTGCAACTTGTCCGAACCTCGTTCTAAAATTGGGATATGACTCTAATAGAAAAGAAGTTACACGAAGTGCACACTTCCCAGATGATTTAGAAGACTCAGAAAGAGGAGGGTTTCGTAACAATTTATATGCATGTCAAACAATATCAAAGTGGTAAAAAACAGCAATTATCACATTAGGCTCAACATGTAAAAATCAGATAAAAACAAGCCAACTGTAACAGTTATTCTAAGCTCGAATTCTTGAACTCTGAACCAAAAGTTCTGGGTTATGTTCCCTAGCAGAGTCGCCAGAGCTGTCACACCTCCTTTTTACCACCCAAGAGAATTATAAGGGAGTTTTTTCAATTAAAGTGACATTAATCGAAATGGGATTATTTTATTTCTTTTTATCAGAATCGCCACTTGGAATAGTTTATTTGGTGTACCAAGTCATCGGTTTATTTTAAAATCCCAAATCGAGGAAATTTCGGCTTTATTTAAAAGTCTGCAAATCAAAAATTCTAAGTAAGGAATTTTGTTAACCCGGGAGAAGGTGTTCGGCATTCCTGGGTTTTGTGGTTCTAGCACGGTCTCTTAAACTATTAAAATTGGACTAATTATCTGATTAATTACATGTTTTAAACCTATTGTGCATTTTTAACTTTATAACCACTTTTATTTATCCAAACTACTTTTAGGATATGAAATTATTTCTTGAACAAGTTACGATTGTCAAACACTTGTCGTTTTAGAACACACCGCAAATCACGCTACATGAAATGCGCTCGCGATTTCATGTAGCATATTTATTTTATTATTGTTCAAAGTTGTTATGATCGGGTTACATGAAATGCACACCCGATTTTGGGGATTAGGTATCATAACTATGTCACGGAAATCGTACACATAGTCACAATGATTTATTTAAACGCGCCTAAAGCAAACTACGAAAGTTCAAGGAATTTTCTATACTAATATTTTTATTTATGCGAGGGCCATAAGTTATGGATTTTGTTTGTGTACGGCACACCTCAATTTATTTTAAAAGAATTTGTACTCAATTAAAGCAACCTATGAATGTTCATTAATTATTTATCCTAAATTTGGAATCACATGGAGGAGTTCGAATGTTATAGAGTAATACAAGCACGGTGTAAAGTTAAATCATGGAAATTGGGAAATCAATTAATTCACTAAAAATGCGCAATTGGGATAAAGGAAAAACCTCAACGTAGTATAATCTCACATCCTTGGATGTACTGCCCACTCATGAATGGCAACCAAATACAATTAGGACCCGATAATTGCTGGGCATGACTACTTTCTAAATAATTCATAGATTTCCAACTAATAAACATAATATTTACATTTGACCACTAAATATGAAAACTAAATGAGTACTGCACAAAAAAAAAAATCCACTAGAACTACATATTCAAACAAATATAACCTATATGTCCATGCCTTACATACACTGATTCATGGATACACGGACAAAAGTAAGTCACAATAGCATCATCTATAACAATATAAGCAAACTCGCTTTAACCCATACAAAATTCTATATTAATTGATGAACATTTAGTAATTTGAATTGCAGCTTCAACGCATGCTAACATCAGAAATTAACAAAGAAGAACTCCAACAACTTTATAGCCTAAAAGAAACATACTAAACTTGTGAACTCAATAAACAAAATCTGATGATTTATATTTCATTCACAAAACAACAACACAGAGTTACAATTTCGATTAGGTACATACCTAAATAGTGGCGCAACAGCAGAATAAAGAGGAAGAAAATAAGCCTCTGAATCGAGACCCAGTCATAGCTTGATAACACAGCAGCGAGCAACAGAAACTGAAGTTAAACTCAAACTTCACATTCAGAAAAACTGAAACCCAGATATCCGAGAGTGAAACCAGCCAATGAAACTCTTTTAGTTTTTTTTTTGTTTCTGAAAATCGAAGTTGAATTTCCAGAAATTTTTCTATTTTGTTTCTTTCTTTTTTTTCAATTTCTCGTGAAGCTTTGGTTTCCAGATTTGAGATGCAATTTCGGATCTAGAAATTTGCTTTCAGATTTTTGTTTTTATTTTTTTGTATGAGTGAGGGGAGGAAGTAGGTGAGAGATAAGTGAAAATTTGGGGAGTAACAGTGAGGTGAAGAGTGGAGAAAGAATGGAGAAGAAAGAAAAGTTGCGGTGGGTTTTCTCTATGAAAGAGCAGGGGTGAGCCTCGTTATTTCTCTGTTTTTTGCTCGAAGAAATGCGCCGTTTTTTTTTGTCTAAATCTGAAGGGAAGCCCTACCCTAGTTTTTAGGAAAGTGGGGTTTTAAAGAGAGGGGGTGGGCCAATCCCGGTCATGGGCTGGCGGTTTTGGGGTGAAATTTGGGTAATTTTGGGCTGGTTTTGGCTAAATTGGCCCAATTCCGAAATTAACAACTCCTTTCAATTTAACTTTTTTATCCTCTTTTCTTTTCTTTTTATTAATTAAAATCCTAAATCTATCTATTTTTGTAGAAATAAAAATTCTTTATTTATTTTTTACATTAAAACAACTAATTAACTTAAAACTAAAGAAAAATACTAATTTTAAAGACTAAAATCTAAATATGTAAAAATGACCATATTTTGTGATTTTTACTTAATAAAATTTATCCTTACATGCAAATTGAACCTAAGATGCCATGAAATTAAAACATGACAATTCTTTATGATTTTTCAATGATTTTAAAATATTAAAAATGCATGAAATGCAACTAAATAAAGAAAAACTCCTAAAAATTAATAAAAAATATTTTTAGCATATTTTTAAGAGTTATTTTTATGTAGGGCAAAAATTAGGTGCTCACAACTTGTAGTCCGTAAAAATTAGACAAAATGTTACATAATTACTAGGAAAAACAAGAAAAGTTCAAACAATTAAGTACTGGGTTCAATTATATCTTTAACATCGTTTTAGAAACAAAGAAAGCACAACTTCAAACCATCCCGTGAATTTTCACAAGTGGAGTCCGAGAAACTTCTAGGTTTGGTAGCACAACTGCTTAATGTTATATGGTGTAACTCTTATGTTTTACCTTCTCATGAAAGTACTCCCTCCGGTTCACAATAAGTGACCAATTTGCTTTTAGCACGCCCATTAAGAAAATACTAAATTCTATACAAAAATACCTACTATGACTAAACTACTCCTAATTAAATATTTAATGTGAGGAGTAAGAAAACTTTTTAGGGATATGTACATAGGGGTTATTTTGTAAAAACAAATTGAATTTTTTCTTGATTACATAACTGAACACTTATTTTGAACCAAAATGAAAAAGCAAATTGATCACTTATTGTGAACCGGAGGGAGCAATTATCTAGGTACTACTATACTATGTATGTATCCTAAGCAAATCAAGTTATGTAAAAAACTTTTATAGTAATCAAATGTATGAGCTGATGCATGCACTAATTATTTTTGTATGGAGTATGCAAACCTTTTGAGAGAAGTGGTTGTGCAACCAAAATAGTTGTTTATTCAGAATAAACTGCAATTGCAAAACAACTATTTTGCTTGCACAACCACTTCTCTCAAAAAGTTTGGATACTGCCTACAAACATAATTAGTGCATGCATTAGCTCATACACTTGATTAAAAGGAAAAGCTGGGTTGTAACCTGCTTCTTTTTCCAGCTTTCCTTTAGCTCCTAATGGATTTTTCAGAGATGGATGCTTTTGCAATTTAAAGCCTTGAAAAATCACTTGAAACAGGATTGCTAGACTCGGATCAAAGCATGAAGAGATAGCCAAAAGACTCATCGAACAATGTTTCAAACAAAGTAACACGAAGAGATAGCCAAAAGACTCATCGAACAATGTTTCAAACAAAGTAACACGAAGAGATAGCCAGAAGACATAACGAACCATTAATTGAACAAAACATTCATTGAAGAGCCACAGCTGGAGAGACAACACAGAAACATAGGACACAGAAAGCAAATACAGTGCTTTGATAAAATAAGCAAACACACACAGCAATGACCAGGTCTCTAAACAGAACAGTACGACACCAGCAAATTACTGCTTTATTTTGCAGCACCAAAAGCGAAGGTGCATTGGACATCTAGTTTCAAAAACCTATATAATTTGGCTAACAAAAACAACATTATTGGTTGACGTAAACGGACACAACTGCACTAGAGACCATATCATAAATAGATCAAAGGGAAAAAGAACCACTCGTGCATTAAGTTACTCATCCTCAGTTTCAGATTCAGCACTCTGCAGCCACTCCACAAATGGCTTAACATTCTTCCAGATTGGGGAGAGTTTGTTGCTACCTTTCGATCCCTTCTCATACCACTCCACAATAAACTCCTCTTCCAGCATATCAACGTCATAAAGTGCTTTCAAAACCAACGCAACCTCCTTTACAGCTTCTGAGCTTGATTTTCCACAAAATGACTCAATAGCATGTAGTAGAACTAGCTGCGAACCATCTTCCTGTAAAACAGCTGCAAGATAAACTTTTTTCTTGGTCACCTCCTTGGAAAAACCTTTTCCAACTCCACCAAAAAGAGCTTCAAACAATGCATCAACGATGTCTTGATGAGTTCCAGAAATAGAGCCCAAGAAGGACTTCAGCTGAGCCACAGACGAACCCTTATTCAGGTGTTCCTTGATTTCATCAGCAAGCCTCTCTTTAGCATCAACAAGCTTCTCCTTGGAATTACTATGCTTAACACCATTGGTCTGTGCAACAAGCGACTCTTTGGAATTATTACAGTTAACACCACTGCCTTGCCCGTCGGCCTTGGGCTTCTCCTCACGTGCTGGTGAGCTTTTGCCAGACTTCTCTTCAGTTGCCGAAAGCATAACCATGCTAGCAGTAACAGCATTCAGCTGCTCCTGAATGCGCTGCTGGGCTGCTGCCATGGAGGTGTCCGTCTGCCATTCAACATCATCATCACTGTCAGCAGGTGGCGCTTCGGTCTGATCAGCTTGGCTACCAGTGGGAGAGTGCTCCTCATCTGACATATTGGCCTTTTTCTTAGATATTTTTGGCAAACCTTCCTTTGAGGAACCTTTTTTCTTTGCAGCCTCTTTCTTGAGTTTCTTTGCCTCTTCATCTGCTGCTTCCCCTTCTTTGAGGCGTTCTTTTTCAGCCCTCCTCATTGCCTTTTTATCTTTAGATCCCTTCTTCTGCTCAGGAGGGTTCTTGAGAATAAATGTGGTGAGCTTGTCCCTCATGTCAACATCAGAGATAAAGCCACACGCAGCACACTTAAGGGTTAACATCTGTGATTTTGTGATCAAAATCTCAGTTTCAGGATTCCCGCAGCCATAGCATTGAACATATTTTTTGATGAAGTTCTCAAGAAGTCCAGCAAGCTTTGCAGTGTCATGGGCACCATTAACATGAGAGGTACCTGTTTTCTCATCAAATTTAGACTGAGCTCCGAGTTCACAGCCAAAATACTTTGTGGTGTATGATGCTGGTCTGCCCAGTGCCTTGGCTATGTCAACCATGTTCACCACATTAGTCTTGATGCCATTTCCACGACCTTCAATCTTTGTAATCATTCTTGGCATCTTGTACCTGTAAAAGGCATCATCCTTGTTTCCGGCACCAATGTTTTGCAAAGCCATTTTAATTTCACAATATTTGCTCGATAAGCTTTATCAGAAGTGGTACAAGGAGCCTAAATCGATGAGGATTTCTTGATCTATGGATGGGGCAGGCTGTATAAAATGATCCTTCAGATAGCGCTTGTGTGCTTGTGATGACTCAAGATGCATGCAGCCAACTTTATGAGAGAGTCTAGACGGAGGACAGTACTCTCCAAGCAGCCCGATTGATGACAGAAAGAGAGAAGCTCTTTCAGACATAAAAGAAGTTTCAAACTTAACACCCTCCACTTTTGCTAACTGCAGATAATGCAGTTAATACTTGAATAATTCTGAAATGAAACAATCAATAGTCAAGAATTTCTGGATAATTAAAGCACAAAACTTAATCTTTTGGACCAACATTATCGTATATTTAGGAGAAAGACTGTACACCAATACACAGCTCAAACTGCAACATCAAGTATCAAATTAGTCCAGAATACGGAACATATGCACAAAATACTTCTATAAATGAAGCAGAAAAACACCAACAGACAGGTGCTATTTTAATGATGCAATCTCCTTAGAGAGGCAAAGCCAAAGAACAAATAGCAATGCAATACCTCCAATCGTACTTTCATTGACTTTCAATCAAAATCAAATTGCATTCAACTTTGATATATCCGAAATTATAAAATAAATATCATCCATCAATGTGTAGAACTTTTATAGTAGTAGAAATTGCATTAAAAAAAAATCTTTTTGATGTGGTAATCTCCAAGCCCAAACCTCTGCCCAGCAGCTAACATTGGTCCTCTCTAACTTCAACGCCCTGGTTACCTTAACCCCCAACTATTAAAGTTAGAGGTGGAGGATGCTAAAACCCCTTGTGGTGGAGAGAACATTGAATTCTCTTTAACCAAAGTCTATGCAATAAAACTATATACAAATCAGGGAAGTCACAAATAAATAACCATCATCGGCAACAAACTAAAGAAGTTACTCTAAGGTGTTGTATTGATTAAACTAATTGTTGGGCATCCTTTATATATGGGCTTCCATTCAATTAAGCTTTACTAGATATTGAATAGCCTGTATAATTAATTAGTAAACTACAAATTCAGAACAAAAAGACCTTGATATGTGAACTAGGAAAAACAATCTCAAAAACAGTAAAGTTATGACACATTTTGAGCAATTTACAAAATTTACATCATGCAACACAAAACTAACAAGTTGCTTCCAATTTCATGGGTATTATTAATAGAATAAAACACAATTGACAAATAAGCACATCTAAACAACAACAACTATGGTAATTTTAACCAAAACAAAATAACACATTTTGGAGAACTCAGGAAAAAAAGGATATAGATCTGACCATATTGTTGCTATGTAGGTAAATTTCAACAAAACAAAAACTAAATTAAATCCAAATATGAATTCACAATATTCAATATCTGACCAATTAGATATGTAGTAAGAAAAAACCTAATATACAAATAAAAAACAGAAAACATTCCTACCGATCTATGAAAAAACAGAAAAAATCAAAACTGAGTCTAACTTTACAGGAGGTCTATGGTCAAAACAAAGAAAACTCAGATAACGAAAATTAGATCTAAACACAAAATCAGTATTAAAAAAAGAAACAAACAAAGAATAACAATCAATATGAAAGAAAAAGAAAAAACTGGGATTCCAGAATAAAGTGGATATATACCTTGAATGAAGAAGAGGGAGAAAGGAAGAGAAGTGGCGATGGAGATTCGGTATTCTCAATTCTGTGGCTGTAGGTTGTGTCTACAGATGGAGAAAATAAAAGAAGAGGAGATATATAGGGAGAAAGAAAACCCTACGCCTCAAGGATTAGGTCATCAGGGTAAGGTAAAACTTTCAAATTTTGATTTTTCCTCTCCTTTTATTTATTCTTTTTGCAGCTTTTTATCTTTTTCCACATTTAAATGTTTTATTTCTTAAAATTTCAAATTTGCTCGTGAGATGATTGGAGTTATTCGTTACCCTCACGAATTATATCTAATTTATCTTTGGGCTATTTTTTTTTTTTAATAATATGCTTTGTTTTATCATAAAAGTCTCATTCTCGCACGTGCATGATTCACGATGCACGTTAATTTTCTATATACAATCTACGAATTTTACTAACATTTGTTGATGTCACTCAACATGCCAAGAGTTTCTCCCTTATTTGCTCTGTACACGAATCTAGAATTTAAATTCTATGGGTTCAATTTTTAAGATTTTTAGCATTGAACTCGTTATATATTTAAAGTTATGGGTTCAAATCTATTATTTTTGCAATTTTAATGAATTTTTACTCATAAATTTTTACTCCGCGTCGAAAGTTATGGGTTCAATTGAACCCGTAACTCTCACGCTGAATCCACCTCTGCTCATGGACGTTAGGGATTATCTATTTCATTTTTATCTTTTGTTATTATTCTTGTTTCTTTTGTATTTTATGATACTTAATTTTTCTTATAGTGATTTTGTTTTCTTTCTATATTTATTTTGCATGACTTCCTTCTTTATATCTCATAATTTTGATATTACTTTACTACTATATATAAATCTGTCTATATAGAATAGGAAAGGCAAAACAATCTATCTATATCTAATAGGAAAGGCAAAACAATATTAGAATGTCAAGTGGCACAACCACAATTCAACAAGTGTTAAATTTGGGACAAACTTCCAATACATTTGGAAATTCAAAAATAATTTAAAATAGAGAATAATTTGAATTTTTTGAACCTTCCCACTTAACTACAACATGGACTCCCACGTTGGATTCAAACTGTTTTTGGGCATTTTTTAAAAATTATTTACTAACCCTTAAAATTAAAAAAAAAATATTACTCCAAGTCTAAATCATTAAATTTACTTTTTCAGACGTTGCGAGAATGTAGTGAAATACTTTTTAAAAATTATTTTACATATTTGATATTGTACTTTTTAAAATTATTTATTAAACATGAAAATTTAAGAACATAATAATTACTCCAAGCCTAACTTATTAAATATACTTTCTCAGACGTTGCGAGAATGTAGTGAAATAGTTTTAAAAAATTATTGTACATATTCGATACTGTATCTTATCATCTAAAAGACAACACGGTAATAAGCTTAATAGCCTATTTGGGGTGTGTGTTCATTTTCCTTTAAAAAAAATTATTTTGTATTACCCCAAAATCTCCCACGTTTATAAATGTCCCATGTTTGTTGGAAATTGGAGAAATTTATTCGTTCAGTTACTTTATTTTTTAGATAACTTGGCAATTACGAATAAATAAAAACTTTCTTCCATTGTTGGAATCGGCAATTTTTACAATTTATTTACGAAGAAAAAGAAGAAAAATCTATTTATTATTAAAATGAGAGGAAAAGCCTTCACAGGTTATTACTTCACACAAAATAAAATATATAATAATGAAATAATCACAACAAACATAGTAAAGAATGTAAAAATTAAAACTTTATATTGAAAATAAATTCTATATTTTCTATCTATATATAATAGGAGAGGCAAAACAAGGATGGGATGATACGTGTCATCACCAGAAAAATTTTAATTTTTAAAACCAAAATATCTATTTATATATCTTCTATTTATTATATATAATAGGAGAGGCAACGCAAGGTTATACTGACAAGTGGCATAACAGTAAATTGACATGTGTAGATTTTTTGGACAATTCTCCAACTTTATTGAAGTTTCAAATTTATTTAAAATCACAATTGGCAACCACAATATTATTTTAAACTAGAAAATAGGCAGACGAAAAAAGAAAAACTCAACTTGCGAATTCAAATCGTTCGCTAATTTAAACTGTTCTTTTCCACTAATTGAAACTGTTCCAAACTATTATCACTTCTAATTATATTGATAACTTCTCTCTCTTTTTTTTGTTGCTCTTTTTGCAGGTTTTCAGAGATTTTCGGTCATGAGGTTTGTGGTACCAAATGCAGGTTATTATGCATTGTTGTTGTAGTTATTACTTAGAATTTTACCATAACAATTCAATGGATATTTATATTTATGACTATGTATATCCTAATGGCGATTTTAATTTTTTCATGAAAGTGGGTAAGATTTTTTAGGCTATGACGTCATTTTCAAAACTCAAATTCTTTTAATAACATTACTATGAAATAAGGATGTAATAATAATTTGGATCTTAATGTGATCTTCTCCTACATCTACCAATTAATAATTTACCAGGTCTTTTCTTTCTAGGTTATTGTTGTTTTCTGACAATGTTATCCTATTGCTTTATGAATTTATGTCGGGTTGGATGGAACTTATTTTTTTATATATTTTTTTATCTTATATACTCTTAAAAAACCTCCATTTTTCCCTCTTCTTTTGCGTATTGATATGTTGCAGCTTTTGCTGGTAAAAAGAATAACGTATTTCCTCTTCTTTCAGGCTATTTGTGTGGAATGGGCAATAGAACGAGTAATATAATGCGAGAAAAAGATGAACTTATTTCTTTTATTTTTTCGTATTATACACTCTTTGAAAACGTAGATTTTGGCTATTTTTTTAATTGAGTTTTAATGTCACAAAATTAAAAATTAATTATATCTCCTAAGATTTTGGTAACTGATTTTATCTCCTAAATTTTGGTAATTGATATATATGGATTAAATTATTTTTTGTAGCTCTTGGCTATCTTTTTAATGAATTTTTAATGCCATAAAAAATTAAAAATTGATTATATCTCTAAATTTTCTGGCAATTGATACATATTGTAACTTAGTAAATATTTCAAATAAAAATTATATTAATTTTGTTGTTGTTTGGTCCTTCTTTCATCCTATTAGTACCTCAAGCATATCAATTCAGCGCAACTTTGTGGGTAGTTTTCACATGGAACTAGGATTTAAAAGGATACTTACACTTTTTATTTAAAAAGAAAAGAGAAAAAATAATTACCTTACCTAAAATTAACTATTCGAACGTGGGTGACAGTTGATTTACGCCTTGTTTGGATGGTTGTTACCCATTGTATCGTATCGTATTGTTACTTTAAATGCAATGTTTGTTTTGATTGATACTTAAATTTTATTGTATCGTATCGTTAAATCCATCGTTACATAACGACGAAATGTGTCACTTTATGTAACGACCGATTTGGTGAGGTCGCGTCGTTACCTTGTCTTTTCTCTCAATCTCACCCTTTATTATTATTAAATTATTTTATTTTATCATTTACCCCACTTTTTTATATAGTAATTTTACCTTGTATAATAATTTTTCTTTATAATATTGCAACTTTATTCTTCATATTACTGGTGCGTGATATCATGAAACGATGGCAAACGACACAATCTATCCAAACAGTGTATTTATCAAAAGATATAGTACAATACAATACAGTACGATACGATACATTATGAAACGATGCGTAACAACCATCCAAACAAGCTGTTAAGTTAGCTAATTTCTTTGTTTCTTTTTTTTAAAATCATTTTCTTTTTTCTTTTTAAAATAAAAAGCATATATATTCATCAAAATTCAAACAATATTATTGATAGAATAAAATTTAAAATAAAAAATATATCAAGAATAATAAAATGTATATCTTCTATTATATTAAAAGAAGAGTGGCAGATAAAAATATTAAATAAAGTAAAATGCTAAGAAAAATTTCTATTAACAATGTGATAATACTAAACATTGGATAATATATAATAAAGAAAATACATAACAAAAAAGCTATCCGATGACTATATAAGTCTCCTTTAATTTAATAAAGATTTTAGTATTGGGTATATCGTATTGAAAATAAGATGACAATTGAAATTTATTAAAGCAATACGGTCTAATATGTTCAAACGAGTCCGATTACAATTTAATTAAATTAATATTTTTTAATGTTGACCGTGCATCGTCCGGGTACGACTACTAGTGGGAAGAAGGTATACGAACACAGCTGTACCAAGTTGTACAAAATGTTTCCTGAGATATACTTTTGTTGGGACGAATACAACTCATGAGCATACATGTGTTTTAGTTGTGTCTCCTTCTATTTTCTTTTCTTCATTTTTTTCGTTCCAATGCTCTCTATTCTTGCCATTTTTCCGTGTCCCTCCCTGCTGAAGTACCACAAAAATTTTCCAAAATATATAACCCTCAATTGTATATGTAACTCCTAGACTCATGCTTGAACCACCGACCTGGATTTCTATCAAAATTCTAAAGATGCTAAGTAAATATGGAAATTGGGAAGTTCTAAAAGATTGATCTATTCTCTTTGTTCCGAGTTGGCTGACGCCATGGCGCTCTATAGTTGTAACGATCTGACCGGTCGTTTTACTTTGTAGATCTCTGTTCCTCTAATTAAGACTTTTCATAGGTGTTTTTACTGTTTTAAGACTCGCGGGGATGGTTGGTTTGGGTTTGGAAGGGTTATGGTTGAAATCGGAACACTTAGTTCCTTAATAGTGGCCTAGGGTGGTCACGTTTGACTTGGGTCAACATTGTTAGTAAACGACATCGGAACCTGAATTTGATGGTTCTAATAGGTTCATATGATGATTTTGGACTTGGGCGTGTCTTCGAATCGAGTTTTGGATGACCCGGAGCATTTCGGTGTTTAATGTTGAAAGTTGGTTCATTAAAGGTTTTCTAGTTCTTTAAATTTTATTTGGAATAGACTTTGGTGTTATCGGGGTCCGTTTGGAATTTCGGGCCTAAGAATAAGTCTGTATGGTAATTTATGACTTGTATGCAAAATTTAGTTTCATTCTGAATAGTCTAAGTATGATTCGGTGCGTTCAGAACTAGTTGAGAAGTTTGAAGTTCATAAGTTCAATCAATTTGGTTTTGGGGTGCGAATCGTAGTTTCGATGTTGTTTGATGAGGTTTGAGGCCTCGACTTAGTTCGTATCATATTTTAGGATGTGTGGGTGTAGCTGGATGGGGTCCCGATGGAGGGGGCTCGAATGAGAATCGGATTGGAATCAGACTTAGTTTTGGACTTAGAAATTGCTCGTGGTTTCAGATCTGGTGCAATCGCACATGCAAGGAAATGGCTGCAGGTGCGAGCACGCAGAAGCGACCCTATGGTCACAGAAGCGGACTTTGGACTGGAGCTGGGTGGCCGCAGGTGCAAGGTTTGTTCCGCATCTGCGAGTCTGCAGATGTGATGGATGCTCCGCATGAGCGAAAGCAGGTCGGTTGGCTGGGATCGCAGGAGCGGAGGTAGTCCGCAGAAGCGGACGCATAGAAGTGTATCCCCGTCCACAGAAGCATGAAGGTTGGAGGTTGTGGGGGATCGCAGATGCTGCTTTTTGACCGCACCTGCAGTTCCGCAGATACGGTTAAGTGATCGCAGGTGTGAAAATCGCTGGGAAGGGGTGCATTTATTTCAAAACTTAGCCCACTTTTCCACATACTTCTACTTGGTCTTGGGCGAATTTGCGAGCACTTTTGTGGAGGATTCTCATAAACATCAAGAGGTAAGATGCCTATCAATAGAGCCGTCAATATGGGCTTCGCCCGTTGGGCCAGCCCGGCCCAACCCGTGATTTAGCAGGGCTGGGCTAGAATTTTTGGAGCCCGTTTAAAAACGAGGCTTTTAAGCCCGGCCCGAGTAAGCCACGACCCGTGAGGCTTGACTGAGGCTGGGCCGGGCCGGGCCGTGGGCCTAATAAAATATTTATTTAAAATATAAAAAAATAAAAAGTATACTGCCTTTAGAGGTGGAAAGTCAGAATTGGATCTTTACTAAGAGGAACCAAAACTTGATCTTGAGAAGTTTCAAGAGATGATGTTGTCATGTATTGGAAGGACCATTCTAGAAAATATCCTGATCTTTCAATGATGGTGCGTGATGTACTTAGCATTCTTATTACCATTGTACCATCAGAATAACCATTTAGCATTGGTGGCGTATTCTTACAAAGTACAGAAGTTGCATTTATTATGAAAATGTCCAAACACTTGTTACTACTCGAAATTGGCTGTACAGGTTTTCCCGAACTCAAACTGGTAATATTTTTTATGTGAATTTAAATATTATTAATTTTTAAAATTTAATTATTTTTAATATTTAACTAATTAATATTGCATATGAATTGTAGATGAAAGTGAAGATGTTAAGACAACCTTGTCACAAGCGGATTCAAATGTGTTTGATGAAGATGATGTGTTGGATATCTCATAAACATCATGAACGTTCTCTTGAATAGTTTGTTTTAAGTTTTGACTTTTAGTGAATGAAATATAATCCTGTCTTTTACTTTTTTGAGTATTTATTGTGATATATTGGAACAATATAAAAAGTTATTAAATTTTGCGAATTTTTTCCAATAAGATATTTTTTAACTTTTAAATAATTATCTTTTTTAGGTCAAAACTTAAAGAAAAAATATAAAATTATATTTTTAAAAATGATGGGCCGGCCCGTGGGGGCCCGCTGCCTACATAGGGCTGGGGTGGGCTGACCATTATAAGGCCCATCAAAATGGTGGGCTAACCCAGCCCAGCCCGTCAATTGCTACAGCTCACGTGGGCCAAACTGGGCTAGCCCGGCCCGGCCCATATTGACAGCTCTACCTATCAATTCTTGAGTTAAATACGATTATGAGTGTGAGCTCGTTTGGATTGGCTGAATTTAAATAGCTTTAATGTTGGAGCTTGTTTTTATACATAAGCAGTTAGTATTTGATTATGAGTGCGAGCTATTTTTAATGTTGGAGCTTGTTTTTATACATAAGCAGTTAGTGTTTGGATAGAAGTGTTGGAGCTGAAAAAAGTCATTGAGGTGTTTGATAAAAAAAAGTAGCAAAAAAGCAGTTTTTTCTATTAAAATGACTAAAATATCCTTAAACCTGTTAGTTACTATAGAGGCTCTGATTATTCAAGATTTCTAATTCGAATTTGCTCATATACAAATAAATTACACTATATTCAATTCACATTCAGTTCTACATTGATCGCAAGAAAGTCATTTTACCAATAAATATAAATTATTTATTTGAAGAGGTTATGTTCTATTTGGTTTTAAAAATCTAACTAGTTTATAAACAAAGTTGCTCAAACCATTCCGTGCTTTCTGCTATTAGAATGCATATGTATGTCATGGGCGGCTTTTCAGTCGTGCCCCATGACCCCTTGGGCGCGCCCCGTGGCGTCCTAGCAAGCCTTCCAATTCCTAACGCCACGGACGGACCCGTGGTCTTGGTCGTGCCAAGTGACATGCGCGCATATGCCTCTGTCGACCCATCGATATCCCTCGCCAGCGCCCAACCACAGGCAGATGCCAACAGCGCCGCGCGCGCAGACCCTGATGCCAAAGACTATGCTGCTGACAATGGACCTGTTTCTGCCTTATAGAAAACTAAGTTTTTTTCATTGTAAATATAGAGTAGTTTTATTCCATGTACTTCCATTATGTTTCTCTAGCTTAATCAAGTCTAGTCTTGTAGCTTTGGTTTATTTTTTTAAGCATTATTAGGGGGGATCAAGCAATCAAACTTTCTAGCAAGCAAACAATTCTCTGTATTGGTGTCTCTACCCCTCGACACCGTGTTGCCTTTCTGTAATATCTTTTATTAATGCAATCAAGCTTTCTTTCATTCTCAATTCTCATTCCTGTTCTCTCAATTGCTCTTGACATTGGTTTTCCCATACGACACTAACAATCTAGTCTAGCGTACGGAGGGGACCTCAGTTGGCGGACAACAACTGTACTGACATCAGTTGCTTAGCCTTACGTCGCCCTTCCAAGGAATCTCAGGAAGGCGCCGCGTAACAGTTGGTATCATAGCCTAGGCTCGACATCGGATGAGGGAACGCATTGCCATTACCACCATTTCTGATCATGGTGAATCATGGGGATCGCATTGCAGCCCTTGAACAGACGGTTGACGAATTACTGCCCATCATGGATACGGTGCCTGAACTAAGAACCAGCCTAGGGCAAAGGTTGGACGACCTGGCCCGTAGGGGGCTCCAGACCGAAGTTGACGTAGAAAACATTAGTCGTGACTCTGAGGGAGACCGGCAAATGGCAGCCACAGAGGCAGCCGAAATTTTTGGCAAATTCGAGGGACTCCAACAGGAGCGTGCCAAGGATTTAGCTTACAGGGCACAAGAGGCAGATAGGGTGACTGCCATGCAACAAACTATTGATGACTTGACAGAAAAGCTCAATGTCGTCAATGCTGCTTTACAGGGCCTTCTGCGAGGCGGTGGAAACCAGATCGGGGGCGCTGCAAACCCTACTTCCGCAGCACAAAAACTGAAAATTCTTGAGCCAAAGCCATACAGTGGAGCTAGGAATGCCAAGGAAGTGGAGAACTTCATCTTTGATGTCGAACAATATTTCGATGCTATTGGGGGCCTAGAAGAAGCTAAGAAGGTAGCAATTGCTGCCATGTATCTTCAGGGTGATGCTAAACTCTGGTGGCGGGTGAAATATGAAGCCATCAAGGCCGGTGAAGATGCTCTCGAAACATGGGCAGAACTGAAGGCAGCCATACGCCTACAGTTCTTCCCCGAAAATGTCGAATACAATTCAAGGAGAAAGCTACGGGAGCTCCTCCAGACCAAATCCGTGCGGGACTGCGTGCGGGAATTCTCCGCGCTCATGCTAAGCATACGTGACATGGGGGACAAAGACAAGCTCTTCACTTTCCTAGACGGGCTGAAACCTTATGCCCGTATGGAGCTACAAAGACAACGGGTAGATACCCTGCCCAAGGCGATCCAAGCAGTTGAATGCCTTGGGGACTATCAAATGGAAGCTCGGAAGGATAGGCCTCAGTCGCCTGCCCGAGCGGGATTCAAAGGGGGCCAGTCTAGCAATGGTGGCCCTAGCAGAAGTGGGGGAGATCAGGGCTCAACCAAACCTAAGGCTCCCTCCACAGGTAGCAACAGTGCTGCATTTAACAATAATGATCGGGGGAGGAAGCCTCCTTCAGGATGCCGTCATTGCGGCGGACCACATTGGAACAATGAGTGCCCACATGCACAGATGAATGCCCATCAGACTTTTGATGATGGGACTGATGACGACTCAAACGATGCGGATCAGACTGAACCAGTAGGTGCCTTCAATGCAATTGTTGGCTCCATTTCTGAGGCATTAGCAGAGACTAGTACTAGTATCCATAAGAAGAAGGACCCATGTCCAATCACCAAGAAAGGGAAAAAGAAGGCGGATGATGAGACTCCTCTTAAGCACGAGGAGGACCTTAATGTTCGTTGAGATTAAGGTGAATGGCAAGCCCATTTGGGCCATGGTAGACACGGGTGCTACCCACAACTACTTAGCCTCGACTCAGATGAAGCGCCTTGGTCTAGTTGTAGGGAAAGGTAGAGTCCGTTTCAAGGCTATCAACTCACCTCCCCAACCAGTGGGTGGAATAGCCAAAGAAGTACCGGTGAAGCTTGGCCCTTACGAAGGAAAATTCAACCTGCGCGTGGTGATCATAGATGACTTCGAGTTGATAGTTGGATTGGAATTCCTAAGGCAAACCAACACCATGCCCATACCGTATGCTGACATGTTACTGATGATGGGAGCAAACGGGACCAAGCCCTGCATTATCCCGTGCATGCCCATGAAGATGGCCGTTGAAAACATCTCGGCCTTGCAGTTGAAGAAGGGGGTCAAAAGAAATGAACCCACGTTCCTGGCAACCCTCTGCATCGAAGATGTAGAACGCTCCTCGGGCCCCATTACTGAGCCCGTGAAGGAGCTACTACTAGAGTTTGAAGATGTCATGCCAAAAGACATGCCAAAGCGACTACCGCCTAGGCGCACTGTGGACCATGAAATTGAGCTGGTGCCGGGTGCGAATCCACTCGCCCGAGCGCCTTACAAAATGTCACAAAACCCGAACTCATCGAGCTTCGGAGACAATTGACGAAAATGCTAGACACAGGGATTATCGTGCCCTCCAAATTCCCATACGGGTCCCTTGTGCTATTCCAAAAGAAACATGATGGTAGTCTACGACTCTGTGTGGACTATCGGGCTCTAAATAAAATTACTGTGAAGAATAAGTACCCTATTCTGCTAATGGCAGACTTGTTCGATAGACTGGGTGGTGCGACGGTGTTCACCAAAATAGACCTGAAGACAAGTTATTGGCAAGTTCGGATTGCAGAGGGTGATGAGCACAAGACGACCTGTGTGACAAGATATGGGTCGTACGATTTCCTGGTTATGCCATTCGGCTTGACCAATGCCCCAACTATGTTTTGCACTTTGATGAACCAAGTTTTCCGAGAATATATTGATGAATTCGTGGTGGTCTACTTGGATGACATTGTGGTATATAGCCAAATATTGGAGGAACACCTGATGCACTTGCGAAAGGTCCTAGCTCGATTGCGGGAGCATGAACTATATGTGAAGCTATCTAAGTTCTCCTTTGCTCAAAAGCAAATTGACTTCCTCGGACATGTCATCGAGGAAGGGCGGATCAAGATGGACCAGCAGAAGATTCAGGCAATCACAGATTGGCCGCCGCCTAAGGATATCCACGCCTTGAGGGCGTTCCTTGGTCTATGCAATTTCTATCGGCGATTTGTGAAAAACTACTCCCTCATTGCAGTACCATTGATAGAACTCCTCAAGAAGGTCACGCCTTAGGAATGGGGACCCAAACGAGCGGAGGCCTTCAACGCATTGAAAGAGACTATGTCTAGTAGCCCCGTTTTGGCCCTTCCTGATTTGGCCCTTCCTGATTTGGCCAAGCCATTCGAAGTACAAACAGATGCATTTGACTATGCCCTCGATGGAGTCTTGCTACAAGAAAGGGCATCCTGTAGCGTACGAGAGTTGGAAGTTGAAAGATGTAGAGCGGTGCTATGTCGCCCATGAGAAAGAATTATTGGCTGTCATCCACTGCTTGCGTCTCTGGAGGCACTATCTACTGGGGACCCCGTTCGTGGTCAAGACAGACAACACAGCTGTTAGCCATTTCATGACCCAGCCGAAGTTGAATGGTCGACAGGCCAGGTGGCAGGAACTCCTACCTGAATTCCACTTCAACCTGGAGTACCGAAGTGGGAAGACCAATCATGTTACTGATGCGCTCAGTCGGAGAGCTGATCTAGCATCGGTTTGCCTACTCGCCACCCTAAGGGGGAGCGAAGTATCCACCTCCATCAAGGACCAGATACAGGATTTACTCATCAAGGATCCTGCTACATAGTATTTGGTTGATTTGGTAGGACAAGGCAAGACTCGCCAGTTCTACATGGAAGATGGTTTTCTGAAAGTGAAAGGGAATCAACTTTATGTTCCTAAAGGAGGAGATCTGCGAAGGACTCTTCTGACTGAATGTCATGATACTTTGTGGGCCGGCTATCCCGGTGAAGAACTCACCATGGCGTTACTTCGTCGTGCATATTATTGGCCTCAAATGGCCGATGCGTTGCTTAGTATGTGAAGACTTGTCTAGTATGTCAGAAGGACAAGTAAGATCGCTTAACACAAGCGGGACTCTTGGAACCACAAGCTGTCCCAAAGAGACCTTGGGAAAGTGTTTCCCTGGATTTCATCACCGGATTACCCAAGGTCGGAGATCTAAAAACTATCTTGGTTGTGGTAGATCGGTTTTCCAAGTATGCTACCTTTATTGCTGCCCCACAATATATATCAGCAGAAGATACAGCTCGACTCTTCTTCTCTCATGTCGTCAAATATTGGGGCCTGCCCAAAGACATTGTTAGTGATCATGACTCACGCTTCACTAGTAACTTTTGGACCCAACTCTTTAAGTGCCTTGGGTTGAAGCTGAGTCACAGCTCAAGTTTTCATCCGCAATCTGATGGCAAGACGGAGCGATTCAATGGTATGTTGGAGGAATATCTCCGTCATTTTGTAACCGGATAGCAGAATTGGGTGAAGTTTCTGGATGCTGCTCAACTGTGTTTCGATTCACAAAAGAGCTCTAGTACAAACAAAAGCGCTTTTGAAATTGTTACTGGACAACAACCACTACTCCCACACATAGTCAATGCACCAAATATGTCTAAATCTCCTCGAGCTGCTAGCTTCTCAAAAGAGTGGAAGCGAAATTTGGAGATAGTGCGAAGCTATCTTGTCAAGGCTCAAAAGCGGATGAAGAGGCATGCTGATCAGAATCGTCGCTTTGTTGAATACCAAGTAGGAGACATAGTGATGGTCAAAATTCCAAAGCGTTACTTATTTGCGGGGGTCCATGACCCTCGCCTATTGCAAAAATACATTGGACCCTTGTCCATTGAAAGGCGCATTGGAAAATTTACATACCGGGTGGATACCCCAGCTTGGTGGAAAATTCATCATATCTTCCATGTCAACCTCCTGAAACCTTTTCGGGAAGAGACGGAGGATCCTTCAAAGAGCTAGCTCACAATACCCAGTATTCGAGGGCCCAATTCAACTAGGAAAAGGCGTGTTGAAGCTATCCTTGATGATAGAGTGATTCATGCATCAAGGAAAGATCACCAAGAGTTCTTGGTGAAATGGCAGGGCTGTGATGCAGAGGAGAACACTTGGGAGAGGGGAACAAACCTCAAAGTCTACAAGAGCCTAATTGAAGATTATCTTGCAAGTAAGGCGTCGAGGACGCCGCCAACTCAGGTGGGGGAGAATGTCATGGGCGGCTTTTCAGCCGTGCCCCATGACCCCTTGGGCGCGCCCCGTGGCGTCCTAGCAAGCCTTCCAATGCCTAGCGCCACGGACGGCCCCGTGGTCTTGGCCGTGCCAAGTGACAAGCGCGCATGTGCCTATGTCGCCCTACCAATATCCCTCGCCAGAGCCCAACCATAGGCGGATGCCAACAGCGTCGCGCGCGCAGACAACTTTGCGCGCGCAAACCCTGATGCCAAAGACTATGCTGCTGACAACGGACCTCTTTCTGCATTATAGAAAACTAAGTCTTTTTTATTGTAAATATAGAGTAGTTTTATTTCATGTACTTCCATTATGTTTCTCTAGCTTAATCAAGTCTAGTCTTGTAGCTTTGGTTTATTTGTTTTAAGCATTATTAGGGGGATCAAGCAATCAAACTTTCTAGCAAGCAAACAATTCTCTGTACTGGTGTCTTTCCCCCTCGACACCGCGTTGTCTTTCTGTAATAGCTTTCATTAATGCAATCAAGCTTTCTTTCATTCTCAATTCTCATTCTTGTTCTCCCAATTGCTCTTGACATTGGTTTTCCCGTATGGCACTGACAATCTAGTCTAGCGTACGGAGGGGACCTCAGTTGGCGGACAACAACTGCACTGACATCAGTTGCTTAGCCTTACGTCGCCCTTCCAAGGAATCTCAGGAAGGCGCCGCGTAACAGTATTAATGCTAATCATTATTTCGTATACACAACAGTGCACTAACTGGTGGTTTTCCAAAAAGTTTCATTTCCCACTACGCCAACGTAATGGAGACCTTTTATAACAACAACGACGACCCAGTAAAGTCTCACTAAGTGAGATCTAGAGAGGGTAGTGTGTTTGCATACCTTACCCCTACCCCGATATGGCAGAGAGGTTATTTTCGATAGACCCTCGGCTCGGGAAGATGAAAATAAAACAAGAAAACAAGAAAAAACAATTCATCAGTAACGTCAACATAACCATAGAAATGATGACAGCATCCTAAAAACCATAAAATAGATGACATGCAATAACCATAACCCACAACTAAGGTCTAGAGCTATGGAAAACAGTAAGGTTAGTGTGAACTCTACATTAACCACAAGCCTGTCTAGGACCAACCTACTCAAACTCGCTTCATCCCCGGAATGGAGGAGGAGAAGCTCGACTATCACCCTATCCTACAACCCTAATGCTCGACCTCCAAACCTTTCTATCAAGGGCCATGTCCTCGGAAATCTACAATCGTGCCAGGTCCTACCTGATCACCTCTTAAAAGGTAATGGAGACATTTTATAAATGAAGAAAAAATGAGAGAATCTATATTCATTAGAAATTTTTTACTAAAGGTGGGTCATCTATTTACTTATTGAGCTTAATTATGCATACAAGCTTCTACAGAATACCCATTTTAATTTCTTGAATTATTTAGCAATTCTGGATACTTCACAGAGTTCAAATCATGAGAATAAAGTAATGCCACAAAAATCTCAAAATAAAATAAAATACAGAAGAAGTGATGTAGAGATTGAGGAAAGGAAGAAGAAAAAAGAGAGGAAATCAAATAGGAGTGGCAGAAAGGAAGAAAAGACGACGGACGAGTCTAGGGATTTTGTTAGTAAGGGGTATTGTTGGAATTAGGAAATATTATAAGGGGTAAAAAGGTAAATTATTGGTCAAAGTAAAATGGCTTTTAAGCCAAAAACCAATAAGTTGGGGCAGTCCAACTTATTGCTTTTGGATTGTTTTGGATCTTTTTTTATTTTACCAAACACCCAAATAAGTTAAAAAGAGCTTTTAAGCCAATCCAAATACCCTCTACATATAGTATGAAATTAAGGGGAAAATTATGGGCTTTTGTTGGAACTTAGGGTTTTGGTAAAAATGAGATTTGCCCACGAAATTGATCATATAATTGGGAATAAATTATATATTTAAGTTCGTGAGGTCTTGAATAACATTTATATTCAAAAAAATTCGAAATCGGAACATGTGGGCCTGGGGTGAATTTTAGGAATCCCCTAAATTGGATTGAGTAATTACTCTAATAGCTAAATTATGAACTTTTGAACATATATTTATTGTAGTTTATACGACTTTTGGTTAGTTTTGAAGTCCTCGACGTCGTTTAAGTAGTTCTAGTGAGGTTAAAGAGCAGAATTGAGGACTTGGAATCGAGGTAAGTCTCTTGCTTAACATTGTAAGAGAGAACTTATCCCCTTAGTTATATGAATTATTATGTGCTACTTGTTGTGAGGAGCTACGTATGCACGAGATGACGAGAGTCCGTACGTAGCTATATTCATGATAAGTCCGGGTAGACTTAGATTCATAGTATGCCTCTAATTGTGCTATTTATGCCTATCTTATGTATTAATTTTATCGATTATGATTGAGATTGGGGATTTTAATAAAGATACCGACTTAGCCTCTTACTTTGGAAAAATTGAGAAATATTTGATAATCTATAGATCCATGTCTTCTCGTCTCGCATGTGTATCCGTGGGTGAGGTAAATTTCTCTACTCTTATGAGATCAGGTTTTTCACCTCGGCAGTATGGTAACACTACTCTTATGGGATCGGATCGTTCGCCTCGGTGGGTTAGTAACACTATTCTTATGAGATCGGGCAGCTCGCCTCAGCAGTAGTGAGACCACTATTCCTATGGGATCAGGCCATTTGCCTCAACAGCTTCGTGCTTAATAATTGAGACTGGATTTGGTTTAATAACAGTTGTGTTAGCGCCTTTAAGGCTGATTATGACACATTTAGTGATTTGATATAGACTCATGTGTGGATTTACTGTATTTACTTTTATTTGTTTCCTTTCTACTTGTTGTACACTCACCATGTCTACTTTATGTATTTCTATTACTATTTGACCTCTAGTAAGTGTCAAGTCTACCCCTCGTCACTACTTTTTTGAGGTTAGATACTTACTGGGTACGCATTTATTTCCATACTCATGCTACACTTCTGCACTAAATGTGCAGCTACTGAGACAGGTACTACCAGTGGTCACGCGGGCGCGTAACCGATCTTTTACGGAGACTTAGTGGTGAGTTTCTTGCCTTGCTACGCTATGCAGCACCGGAGTCTCTTTCTACCTTGTTTATTACTTCTATCTATTACCTTTCAAATGGTAATTGTATTAATTTTGCATATTTTCTAGATTGCTCATGCACTTGTGGCACCGGGTTTTGGGGACTTTTAGCATTTTGTGCTGTTGTACTTATCCTTTCTATCACTACAATGAATGTATTTATCATGCCGGTATTTCGTTGAAAAAAGAGTAGGTACGGTTGCATGAGATCTTACTTATTTCATTCTTTAAAAAGGAAAGTTTTATTTTAAATGTTAAAAAGGGATAATTAAACTGTAGGTTTACTTGTGGGCTTGCCTAACAACGGCGTTAGGTGCTATCGCGGCCTATTATGGATTTTTGGATCGTGATAATAGTGTTATGGTGAGGATGGATAATTTTTCTTCTGATTTTATTTACCATTTCAAAGCCTATTTTTCTTCCTCCTCCGGCATGCATATAGATGTATAGATGTGTGTGATTTTTCTTAGTTCATTTTCGTCTAGCAGTTTCCGATTGCAATTCCTAACTTAAACGAAGGTGAACTGCTCTTTTTTTGTTAGAACCAAGTTGGAGAAGAATGAAAACTTGGATTATTACATCAATGTCTAATAGTAGCTGTTTAATGATTTCACATATCTGCTACTCTTTTTTTCTTTCTTTTCTGCGTTATAGTGGAAGTATCGCCTAATGACTTAAGCTATTTGATGTCTTTATCTGATGTAATATAGCTAATTTAAGCATACTACTCTTTTTAGATATATTCCTGCAAATTAATTTCAATTGACCTTAATACACAATGTATTGATCGGTAATGATGCCAAAGCATGTCTCCATGGCAGTTGTTTATGTGAAAAATAATTTTTGATAATCAATTTTCTTCTTTTTTTAATTGTCTCTTTTTCTTGCGGATTTATTGATCACTATATTTTTTTCCCGTTGGTTACCCATTTCTGGTCATGCATGTTCTGATATGTCGCCTATTTGCATGGATCTTTGGATTACCTTTTAAAAGAAAGGTAAAGTCATGGATCGTGAGATTACTGAGATATATGGTTAAAAATATTGTGAGTCGGCATTGTCCTGTTCTTTGATCATTTTGTTTTTGCTTCAATTTCCTTCAAGACCTTTTTGACGAATTTTTTGGATGAAAGGACGACATGTTTGTCATGAATAGAAGAGACAACATGCAATCTATTTTAAAAATGTCACTGATTGGCTAAAAAGGTTGAGTTATTGACTCGGCCCCTCATGACTGTAACCGTGCATGGTGTAAGTCCTAATTTGCTATATCATTTTTGCTAATGTGCAGATGCGGACCTACGTTGCAGGTTGAGGGGTCACAGGACCCCATTAGCTTATGCAAAAACTCCGTATATATATTACATATATTTGTGCACACAACTGGGACTCCTTAAATATTTCCTTGTGCCCCAGACATAAAAGGGCAGACGGAAAGAATGATTATGGGGAGCGCTTTAGTTTCCTCCTTTTGCTGGATGATGTGGGTTCAAGACTATCTTCAGGATTTTCTCCTCCTTCCTATTTTGTACGTAATTCTTTGAATTATTGTATTAGAGAGCTTTATTTATTACTTTTATATTTAGTTGAAGCCAATTATATTTTAGTATTACTTAATTAATTTTATTCTTCTTCTTCAAATCCCTCCCTTAAAATTAAAAGCTTCAAATTATAACTTATCACTCCACAAATAAAAAAATACAAATCATTCAGCCAACCTTCTTTAACAATCACTCCTTTATTGTCATGTCCCGAACTACCCTCTAGACGTGATTGGTATTATAATGACCCGATCGGTCGTTTTTATTTCTAGATATCAGTTCCCTTAATTAAGACTCCTCATATGTATTTTTACTGTTTTATGACTTGTGGGGATAGTTGATTTAGGTTTGAAAGAGTTCCAGTTGAAATCGGAACACTTAGTTCCTTAATAGTACCTATAATGGTTAAATTTGACTTGAGTCAATGTTTTGAGTAAACGACCCCAAAACCGAAATTTGGTAGTCCCAATAGGTTTGTATGATAATTTTGGACTTGGTCATGTGTTCGGATCGGGATTCGAATGACCCGGGAGCGTTTTGGCGCTTAATATTGAAAGTCGGTGCATTAAAGGGCTTTCAAGTTCTTTAAGTTCGGCTTGGAGTAGACTTTGGTTTTATCGAGGTCCGTTTGGGATTCCGAGCTTGGGAATAGCTCTATATGGTGATTTATGACTTGCATACAAAATTTGGTATCATTCCGAATAGTTTAAGTATGATTCGGCGCGTTCAGAGTAAGTTGGAAAAACTTGAAGTTCATGAATCATGAAATGATTCGATTTGGTTTTGGTGTGCGATTCTTAATTTTGATGTTGTTTTACGCATTCCGAGGGTTCTAGCGAGTTCGTTTTATGTTTACGAACTTGTTAGTATGTTTAGTCGAGGCCCGGGGGGCCTGTGCAGGAATAGGAGGGTCGACAGAGCTTGATTGCACCTTGGAGAAGAGCTGAAGGTGGCTGGTATCTGGTGTGTTTGCACTTGCGATGGGAATGGCCGCAGGAGCAACACCTTTTTCACAGAAGCGGGAATGGCCATCCAGGATTGGGTTAGCACGTGCGTAAGGTTGGGCACAAGTGCGCATCCGCAGAAACGTGTTATGTTCTGCAAAAACGGAAGTTTGGGGGATGGTGTGGGATCACAAATGTGATCAACTTTTCCGCAGAAGCGGGCTCACAGAAGAGAAGAGAGATGCCCTTGTCAAGGACCGCAATTTTTCCGCAGAAGCGGAGCCGCAGGTGCGACTGTTTTGTCGCAGGTGCGAAAATCCTTGGGCAGAAGGAGTGCATTTATAATAGGCTTAGGTTCTTTTTCTCTTATTTTCACTTGGGTTGGCCGATTGTGGAGCTCTTGAAGAGGGATTTTTCACCTATTATCGTGAGGTAAGTAATTTACCACTTAATGTGAGTTTAATACGCGAATTTTGGGTATATTCTTGACATGTAAATTGTTGAAATTATAGGTTTAGTTGAAAAACCTAAGTTTTGATAAAAATGGGATTTGACCACGAAAATAATTATGAAATTGAGTAGAAATTATATATTTGGGTTCGTGAGGTCATGGGTAGAATTTATCTTCGAAAATTTCCGAAATCTGGGTATATAGGCCAGAGGGTAAATTTTAGAAATCTTTCAATTTGGGTTGGGTAATTACTCTAATAGCTAAATTATGAACTTTTGAGTATATATTGATTAATTTATATAATATTTGGATAATTTCAAATTATTCGACACCGACTTGAAGCTTTTAGAGTGATTTGTGGTCTGGAAAATAAACTTTGGAACGAGGTAAGTCTTTTGTCTAACCTTGTAAGATGGAACTTACCCCCTTAGGTGTATTATTGTTGTGTGCTACTTGTGTGAGGAGCTACATATGCGCGATGTGAAGAGAGTACACTCGTAACTATATTCCATGTTATGTCCAAGTGGATTTAGATTCACACCATGCTTTTAACTGTACTATTGTGCTTATCATGTGTATTAATTATCTTGATTAGAGCTGAGACTGGGGATTTAAATTTTCAATTATTGAATTAGCTTCTTATTTTAGAAAATTGGGCAATACTTAACAAACTATGAAAATCCATGTCTTCTCGTCTCGCATGTTCTCCCGCGAGCGAGTAGATTTCTCTATTCTTATGGGATCGGACTGTTTGCCTCGGCAATATGATAACACCACTCTTATGGGATCGGGCTGTTCGCCTCGGCGGTACTGAGTACCACTATTCTCATTGGATCGGGTCGTTCGCCTCGGCAACTTCGTGCTTAATAATCGAAACATTCTCCGGTTTGGGTTTAATTGAGATAGCCCTTCACGACCAATTATAATGTTGGGGATGTGAAACACACTCCTGATTTTATTTATTGCGAGTGCTCTTGTTTGCTTCATTGATACTTGTTGTGTACTCACATGTTTAGTTTATGCACTTATATTATTATTATTGACCTCTAGTAAGTGTCAAGTCGGCCCCTCGTCACTACTTCTTAGAGTTAGACTATATATTTACTGGGTACGTGTAATTTTCATACTCACGCTACACTTCTGCAATGATGTGCAGGTACTGAGACAGGTTCTACCAGTGGTCACGTAGGCGTGTAGCCGATCGTGTACGGATACTTAGTGGCGAGCTGCTTGCATTGCTACGATCTGCAGCACCGAAGTCTCCTTCTACCTTATTTACTATTCCTGTCTATCACTTTCGGACAGTAGTTGTAGCAGTTTTTTATATTCTCTAGAATGCTCATGTACTTGTGATGCTGGATTTTGGGGACTTGTAGCACTTATGTACTGTTGTACTCGTCATTTCTATCATCGTAGAGTGTGTACATGTTATGTCGGTATTTTGTTTAAAAAGACTTGTCACAATTGCGTGAAATCTAGTTTAAAAGGTTATCTAAAAAGGAAAACTTCCATATTAAAATTGCTAAAAAGTGGTAAATAAATAGTAGTTACACTTTTGGGCTTGCCTAATGGCGGCGTTAGGTGCAATCTCGACTTGTTACGAATTTGGGTCGTGACAGGCACCCACTAACACCACTCGCCAGGTGAACCATACTTTCATACCTTAGCCATTAATTTGCATTATTTGATTAATTAAATGAGCATCCAAATAATCTGATAATTTATTTCGAAAAATTAATATCTCAAAATATTAAATTGAAAACTTTTGCCCAAATCGACACTTGACTATGGAACATCTAAGAGAATTATAAAAGATATTATATGAATAAATGATAAAGACTCTTTTGGCAGCCTCCACGAACAATGCGACGTCTTACCTCAATAATTGAATCAACTCGAGCAAACTCGTCAGCTATTGTCTCCGTCTTCACCAATAATATCTGCATAGACATCCAGATAAGGAGTGCGTTATATGTACATATAATCCAGTAAGATCCTCGACCTGCCACTCAGAATACCTTTGGAACAAGTATTAGAAAATATAAATACAACGAGCACATAAATCTTTTCATCATATAATTACTCTATAAGGTCCAAACAATTATTCAACACAATCTACACTAAGGACTTGTCATAAACGGCAGTGCCAGAAATTAACCAAATACTCCAACGAGTCCACAGAAGCATACACAATACTCCAAATCTACTACATCGGAATACACAATGCCCCAAATCTACCATGGCGGCATACAAAATGCCCTAAATATGTTACGGCATCGAAGAAATAATTTCTAAAGCCGCAACGCCATAGCACGAGGCTATGCCATATCACACCATACCGCAAATTACTTATTAAATAATATGTATTTGCGGTTGGTAAAAAACTATCGATTCTATCAAGTGCACGCTTGTCCCAACACATGGACCAAGCAGACAAACCATACTTTCAAAACGGATTTTGAAAAAGCAAGTATCAAAGCTTAAAGTTTTACTTACCTCGAATTCACAATCCAAGCACTCTTTCTAATATCTCAAAACTATACTCTCGAGTATTCGGATCAGCTCAAACTACACAAAAATAAGTTTAGAATGATAAAAAAATTCTTAGGTGAACATCCCTTTAACTTTTAGAGCAAGTCCAACTCGTGGTCAAAGATTGACCCAAAAAGTCAACTCTGGTTAACGGGTCAGAATTTTTGTACCATGACTACCAACGGATTCTCCTTGATGAGAGGATTCCAGAACACTAATCAAAATCAAATTTTGATAACGCTTGCCTTTTCAAATTGATGAATTAGTTTGAAAAACCTTAGGGCTAGACTTTCGTAATTTTTGAAAATTTCTTCATGTTTCAAGTAATAAACTAAAATAAAAGTTAAGGATCAATACCTTGATAATTTGAGTCGAGAATCCCTATTTTTCTTTTCTCTTTTCCTCTCTTTTCCCCTTTTCTTTTCTTTTCTCCTACTGCGTTTTTCTTCTTCTTTTCTTCTGTTTTTGCGTTCCGTTTCTTTAATATGTTTCTGTTGCGTTTCCTTTGGCTTATGACTCTTTATCCTTAATTCTTTTTTTTTTCTTATTATTGTCTTTTGTTTTTATAATATTACAAATTAACCCCTAACTAAATTAGAGTTATTACATTTATTTATTGCTTTTATATTTTGTTATATTCAATTGTAGTTTAGTATTCATATATAATAGTCAAATTAATTAATTTATTCTTTTTCACATACCTCCCTTAAAATTAAAATCGTCAAATTACAACTTATCGCTCCATAAATAAAAAATTACAGATCATTCTGCCACAATCTTATTCAACCATTACTTTGACAAAGTAGCACATATCCGTCAACTCTGACTCGGCAATGGCAATTAAGCGTTTGAGACTCTTCTTTAGGTCTTTAACTATTAATATGTCCTTAATCTTGATTTCTTTAGTATGATTTTGTTAATTTTTGAGGTTTGAACACCCTTTGATCACTAACCTCTTTTTTATTTGAGAAAAAAATTAGAAATTTAAAGTTTAAAATAGGTTTAAATCAAACACTTTCCCTTCCCGTAGCACCCATTTTGTGAAAAAAATATTTTTCTTTCGGTGTTTTTTCTTTCTTTAGAACTTCTTTTTGTTTATACTTAGATGATTAGTCATCATACTTATTAAGAATTCAAAGAGTGACACATCAAATTTTATTGCTAGTAATTAGTATACAATGGTGCCCTACTGTGCTCATATCCTAGGTCCACCTTTGCTAATGTGTGTTTCTGAATTTATTATAACTTGTGTAATTCTTTCTAGCTAGATTGAATTTTGTTTTAGAGGGCTTATTATAGTGAGTTCAAAGTACAAATTTCCTGCATTTACCTTGCCGACAAAGAGAGATAATAATCTAAACCAAACAGTAAGATCTTTTTTCATTCAATAGCAAGGGAAGGCTGCAAAACAACTGATTTGGTGCCTTTTCTTGTACGTGCTCACAGTTCTATATCTAATTCGTCCGAGCAATCTTAGACCAAAACTTGAAATATATCATGCTTCCTGCCCATGAATCAAACCAGCCAACTACATGGTGATTTTATTTAGTATTTCACAAATATATTATATAATGCGTTAGATGAAACCTTTAAGAAACTATGCTTGAAATGACAATTTAATAAAGAAAGAACAAAGGAGTTCAAGAAATTCAAGTAATTTTATTACATAATATAAGTTGCTCTCTTGATATGTCCAAATATGTTATTGGAGTCATTTGGCCACTGAAATTTCTCCTTATATTTAATAGCCAATATTTTGTCTCTGAACTCAGGATGCAGGTATAAACTCTTGCACCTACTTGGAAGTAGTTATGTCATATTTATCAGTTGCTTCCAAAATGGAAGAATTTGATGCTCTTATAACTATTGATTTTCATGTGACTACAATTTATTATCAAAAAGAGATACTTTTTTGACAAATTGTTTCAACTTTTACAATGAAAAGTAACTCTTTTTCTTAATAAACAAAAATCATAATGTTTAAGCATCTTTTTCTTATATCATCATCGAAACTCTAATTTATTGTTCAGCCTATACTTTCTTGGCAATTAAATTTAACTTTAGTTTTGTTTTAGGTTGACTGAATTCTCCGTCATTGCTTTTCATACCTTAGAAGTGCTCGATCGATTTTAGCATGTGATTTCTTTTAGATATCATGGCTTTTTTGAAATGTATGTGTGAAGTTATGGATATTTCCACTATTTTATTTGTCACGACCCGAAATTTTCACCTTCGGAACCGTGATGACGCCTAATATTTCACTCGCTAGGGAAGCCAACGTTAGAGAAATTCTTAAATAAATTTTTAAACAGTTCAAATAAATAACCCAATTAAACTAAAATGAAGTGTGAATTAGCATATCTTAATACAACCCGGATCTGGAGTCACAAGTTCACGAGCTTCCAGAGGTTCTACACATAGAGCCTGAAATAAATACAACTGTTTTGAATGAAATGAACATTAAATGAGGAAAGAGGAATGGGACTTCAAGGTCTGCAGACGCCAGTAGATCTACCTCAAGCTCTAAATGTGCTAATCCGAGCTGATGTGCCTCACGTACAATTGGGACCAATACCAAAATCTGCACAAGAAGTGCAGAGTGTAGTATGAGTACAACCGACCCAATATACTCTGTAAGTGTCGAGCCTAACTTCGACGAGGTAGTGACGAGGCTATGACAAGACACCCACGTAATTAAGCCTGTACAACGAAGATATACGTACAACAAAACAACAAATAAAGAATTAAACAAGTACGATTGGGAGGGGACGTGCGAAAGGGGGACAAGATACAATAACTACAACAGGAATGACGACAATCAAATAAACCCTCAAGTCCTGTAACGACCCGGCTGGTCGTTTTAAGAATTAATGCCCCAACCCCCTATTAAATGCATTCCCCGTGTTTGTTTCTGCTATTGTGAGTTGTCGTGAGGGTTTATTTGGAGTTTCGGAGAGTTTTGGGATACTTAGTCTCTAAATGAGAGCTTAAGTTTTGGAAATTTAACAGTAGTCGGAGAGCTTCGGAACGAAATTTCAATAATTCCGTTAGCTCCGTTGGGTGATTTCGGGTTTAGGAGCATGTTCAGATTGTATTTTGGAGGTCTGTAGCTAATTTAGGCTTGAAATGTTGAAATTTGAATTTTTGAAGTTCCGGTTCAATAGTGAGATTTTGATCTGAGGGTCGGAATGGAATTCCAGAAGTTGGAGTAGCTCCGTAGTATTGAATGTGATGTGTGTGCAAAATTTCAGGTCATTCGGACGAGGTTTGATAGACTTTTGATCGAAAGCATATTTTGAGAGTTTTTGAAGTTACTAGACTTGAATCCGGTGCTAATTGGTTGATTCGATGTTGTTTGAGGCGTTTGGAAGATTTGTATAAGTTTGGATAGTGGTGTATGACTTGTTTGTGCTTCTGGTTGAGGTCTCAGAGGTCTCGAGATGATTTCGGATGGTTAGTGGGAAAGTTGGAACTTGGAGTTTGCAGCTGAGTTCTTTGGGCTGCTGTCATAACCGCATCTGCGGGTTGAGAGGCTACAGAAGCGACTCCCGCAGATGCGGAATTTAGCTGCAGAAGTGGTCAGCTGAGGAAAAGCAAGGAGCCGCAGGTGCGGAAGGGCTTACGCACCTGCGTAACCGCAGATGTGGTGAGTAGGTCGCAGGTGCGGATTTTGGGATTTTAATGAGTTTCGCAGGTGCGGTCGTTTTGCCGCAGGAGCGGGACCACATAAGCGGATTAGCTGGGCAGAACATATAAATAGTTGCCTTCGCGAATTTGAGTTATTTTCTCCTCTTTTCAAACGGGAAGAAGCCTTGGGGAGCATTTTCAAGGGAGATTTTCATAGGAATTCATTGGGGTAAGGTATTTGATCCCTAAACTCGTTATTGAAGTGATTTTTATCATTATAAGCATGAAAATTTAAGGAAAATCAGTAGTAATTTGGGGGTTAGGGCTTGAGTCAAACCCTACAATACAACGGACTTGTTCTACAACCCACTCACTTTGCCAAATGACCAACCACTGGGTCAATATTTTGAAAACTCCTTTTGTAATAGTGTGCAAGTACCTCCTTGTAATGTTACTACTTAATTAATAAAAGTTCTTTTGACGACCAAAAAAAAAAAAATTAGAGACCTTTGAGTGATGATTTGAGGGACCATTTGAGGTCCGATTGTGGTACTTTTGGTATTACCGAACTTGTGAGAGTGTGAGGATTCTGAAAATGTAAATTTTACCCGATTTCGAGACGTGAGCCCGAGGGGCATTTTGGTCATTTTACCTAATTTCGCGTATTAGCTTAGAATTTCTTTGTAGAGTCAGTTACTTGAAGTGTTATTTACATTATGCAATTGAATTGAATAGATTTGGGTCATTTGGAGTCGAGTACTCGTGGCAAGAACGTGGTTTCGGGTTGACTTTGAGCCGGTTCGAGGTAAGTGGCTTGCTTAACCTTGTGTGGGAGACCTTCCCCTTAGAATTTGGTATTATTGATAATTGAAATGCCTTGTACGTAAGGTGACGAGTGCGTACTTGTGCTAATTATTGAAAAATCTGGTTTTCAATAAGTAATTACTAGTATGTTTCCTTTCCTGTTTGTATTACTTGCAATTTAAGCCCGTTGTTAGCTTAGGAAAGCATGTCTAATTGACTTAATTGCCTTACTTGTTCAAACTGCCTTATTTGGATTACGTGCAACATGCTAGGTTAGAAATACTTGTTTTACCTTGGTATGGAACTTGAATTGAATTGTGTACTCTTCTTGCTGTTGTTGTGCATTTACTTTGACACTACGGGACGGTATCCCGGGAGACCCCCCTGTATGTTTACTTTGGGACTACGTAACGGTATTCCGAGAGATCCCCCTGCATATTTACATTGGAACTACGGGACTGCACCCGGTAGATTCCCCCTGTACTGAGTATTTATATTTGGGACTACGAATCGATATTCTGGGAGATTCCCTCGCATTATGAGTTGGACTACGGGATGGTATCCCGGGATATCCACTGGATATTTACATTTGGGACTACAGGACGGTATCCTGGAAGATCCCCGGTTGTTATCTTTGTGTTGATTTGTATTTCTTTCTGTGTTTATTTTGCCTCTGTAGTAGTTGTTGTTGTCCTTTATATCTTGTGTTACTTTTACTGTTGTACTTATTTATACTGTTTTATTTTACACTGTTGAACCTTATATTTTATTTAACCTTAGTAGGGCCCTGACCTTCCTCGTCACTGCCCGACCGAGGTTAGGCTTGACACTTACTGAGTACCGTTGTGGTGTACTCATGCCCTTTCTGCGCATGTTTTTCATGTGCAAATCCAGGTACTTCTACTCATACTTATCATGCTTGAGACGAGGCGCTTGAAGAGACTCTGAGGTATATCTGCCGCGTCCGTAGACCGAAGAGTCCCTTTCTACTCTCTCTTTTGTATTAGCCCTTCTGTATTTTTTGTTTCTTTGTTAGACATTCTGGAGTTAGATGCTTGTAGACATTCAAAGGCTTGTGATAATGAGATTCCGGGTTTTGGGAAATGTATTTAGATTTTGAGAGTCGTTATTGTGTATGCCGAGTGGCACTTTTAAACGCTGTATTATTTCACTATTTTGGTTTTTAATTATTTCTTCCGCAAATTGGTTTAGTTTTTGCATTTTTAGGCTTACCTAGTCGTAGAGACTAGGTGCCGTCACGACGATTCACGGAGGGCGAACCGCGGTCGTGACAAGTTGGTATCAGAGCTCTAGGTTCATAGGATTCATGAATCACAAGCCAGTTTATTAGAGTCTCGCTGATCGGTACGGGATGTCTGTACTTATCTACGAGACGCTATGTAACTGTTAGGAAAATTTCACTTCATTTGATTTCCTTTTCATGCGAGATTTGATGTCACAATTCTAAACTTCTGTCTTCTATTCTCTCACAGATGGTGAGGACACGCGCTACCCGAGATGATCGGGCACCCGCGCCCCCTACTACAGCCGTCAGAGGCCAGGGCCGAGGTAGAGGCCGAGGACGCGCACATGGTGCAGCTAGAGCACCTGCGCGAGCTGCCAACTACTACTACTACTAATTAGTACTACTACTACTACTACTACCTACTACTACTACTACTACTACTACTACTACTACTACTACTACTACTACTACTACTACTACTACTACTACTACTACTACTACTACTACTACTACTACTACTACTCTAGCACTTCAGGAGACTCTGGCACAGTTCATGAGCATGTACACCACTTTGGCTCAGGCAGGGTTGCTTCCCCTTGCTGCAACCACATCTCAGGCTTGGGGAGGAGCACAGACTCCCACCGCCCGCACTCTTGAGCAACTAGTGCATGTTGATCAGGTCCTAGAGATTAATCCTGTACAGCCTGTAGCCCCAAGTCAGCCCGAGGACAGGGCAGCGACTTCAGAGGATGATTAGTGAAGACTTGAGAGGTTAAAGAAGTATGACCCTCCTGTATTCAGTGGGTTAGCCTCCAATGATGCCTTGGGATTTTTGAAGGAGTGTCATTGTATCCTCCGCACTATGGGTATATCAGGATCGAGTGGGGTTTCTTTCACTACCTTCTAGATTCGAGGAGTCGCCTATGAGTGGTGGCGTACCTATGAGTTAGACAGTCCGGATGAGGCAGCTTCACTGACTTAAACTCAGTTTTCAGACATGTTCTTGAGAGAGTTTATTCCTCAAAGCCTCAGGGACGCATGGAGTGCAGAGTTTGAGCATTTGCGCCATGGTGCTATGACTATTTCAGAGTATGCTGTCCGTTACACTAGCTTGGCTAGATATGCCCCAGCCTTGGTTTCCACTGTTCGCGAGAGGGTTTGCCGATTTATTGAGGGGCTTATTCCCAACATCAGGTCTAGCATGGCTCGTGAGTTGGATATGGATATTTCTTATCAGCAGATGGTGAGAATTGCTAGGAGGATTGAGGGTATACATGCTAGAGAGAGGGGGGAGAGGTAGGCCAAGAGGTCTCGAGGGTCGGGCTATTATTTTGGTGCCCGTTCCCCAACTGCAGGCCGTCATGTAGGGGTTATATGGGTCGCCCCATTCATTTAGCTCTTCCAGCAGCCAGTGGTGTTCCAGCTCTTCCTCGGCCCCAGGAGCCTTATTATGCACCTCCAGTATCTACTGCGCCTCCTGCGCGGGGTGCTTTAAGTGGTCAGTCCAGCAGACTTGTCCCGAGCCAGTCACAACCGCCACGTCCTCCCAAAGCTTGTTTTGAGTGTGGTAATACACGCTATATGGTGAGGGATTGCCCCAAACTTAGGAGGGGTGCACCTCCACAGAGTTCTCAGGCTATGGTTACAGCTCTAGTTGCTACCCCACCTACTCAGCTAGCTAGAGGTGGAGGTCGGGGAGGTAGAGGTCACCCTAGAAGGGGAGGCCAGGCCAGATACTATGCCCTTCCTGCCCGTACCGATGTTATTGCCTACGATTCTGTCATCACAGGTATTATACTGGTTTGTCACAGAGATGCATCAGTTCTATTCGATCCAGGATCCACTTACTCTTATGCATCTTCTTATTTTGCTCCACATTTGGGTGTACCTCGGGATTCTTTGAGTTCCCCTGTTTATGTTTCTACTCATGTGGGAGATTCTCTTGTTGTGGACCACGTTTATCGATCGTGTTTGGTTGCTCTTAGTGGTTTTGAGACTAGAGCCGATTTATTGTTACTTAGCATGGTAGATTTTGATATTATCTTGGGCATAGACTGGTTATCTCCCCATTATGCTATTCTTAATTGTCATGCCAAAATTGTGATGCTGACTATGCCAGGTGTACCGCATGTTGAGTGGAGGGGTGCTTTAGATCACACTCCCAGTAGAATTATTTCTTTCCTTAAGGCTCAGCATATGGTTGAGAAGGGGTGTGACGCGTATCGAGCTTATGTGAGAGATGTCAGTATTGATACCCCTTCAGTTGATTCAGTCCCAATAGTACGAGATTTTCCTAATATGTTTCCAGTTGATCTTCTGGGCATGCCACCTGATAGAGATATTGATTTTGGCATTGATCTGTTGCCGGGCACTCAGCCCATTTCTATTCCTCCGTATCATGTGGCTCCTCCTAAGTTGAAGGAATTGAAGGATCAGTTATAGGAATTGCTTGATAAGGGTTTTATTCGGCCCAATGTATCACCTTAGGGTGCTCCTGTTTTGTTTGTGAAGAAAAAGGATGGTTCTATGCGTATGTGTATTGATTATCGCCAACTGAACAAAGTTACAGTGAAGAACTGTTATCCTTTGCCTCGTATTGATGATCTGTTTGACCAGCTCCAGGGCGCACAGGTGCTTTCTAAGATTGACTTGTGCTCAGGTTACCATCAGTTGAAGATTCGGGAGCCAGATATCCCGAAGACTTCTTTCAAGACTCAGTATGGTCATTACGAGTTCCTTGTTATGTCATTTGGGCTGACCAATGCCCCATCAGCCTTTATTCATCTGATGCATAGTATGTTCCGACCGTATCTTAACTCGTTCGTCATTGTCTTTATTGATGATATTCTGGTGTATTCCCAAAGTCGGGAAGATCATGAGCAGCACCTGAGGGCAGTGCTCCAAACTCTAAGGGAAAAGAAGTTATATACTAAGTTCTCGAAGTGTGAGTTTTGGTTGGTCGTGGCATTCTTAGGCCACGTAGTATCGAGTGAGGGTATTCAGGTGGATCCGAAGAAAGTAAAGGCAGTGTAGAGTTGGCCCAGACCATCCTCAACTACAGAGATATGCAGTTTTCTTAGCTTGGCGGGTTATTACCGTCATTTTATGGAGGGGTTTTCATCGATTGCAGCCCCTATGACCAGGCTGACCCAGAAGAGTGCTCCGTTCCAATGGACAAAAGAGTGTGAGGCAAGCTTTCAGAAGCTCAAGGCAACTTTGACTACAACCTCAGTTTTGATATTGCTTTCAGGTTCGGGGTCTTATACGGTCTATTGTGATGCCTCGAAGATTGGTCTTGGAGCGGTGTTCATGCAGGGCGGTAGGGTGATTGCCTACGCGTCTAGATAGTTGAAGGTACATGAGAAGAATTACCTTGTCCATGATCTAGCATTAGCTACCATTGTTCACACCCTGAAGATTTGGTACCATTATTTATACGGTGTTCCTTGTGAGATTTATACTGATCATCAGAGCTTGCAACACCTGTTCAAGCAAAAGGATCTTAATTTGTGCCAAAGGAGGTGGTTAGAGTTGCTGGAGGACTATAATATCACTATTTTGTATCACCCAAGCAAGGCCAAGGTGGTAGCCGATGCCTTGAGTCATCGGGCAGAGAGTTTGGGGAATTTGGCTTACTTACCAGCATTGGAGAGACCTATGGCGATGGATGTTTAGGCCTTAGCTAGCCAGTTTGTGAGATTGGATCTTTTAGAGCCCAGTCGGGTCCTACCTTGCGTAGTTTCTCGGTCTTCCTTATTTGACCGTATCAGGGAGCGTCAGTATGATGACCCTCATTTGCTTGTCCTCAAGGACAAGGTTCAACATGGGATGCCAGAGATGTGACTATTGGTGATGACGAGGTATTGAGGATGTAGGGTCGGATAAATCCAACGTTGATGGGTTCCGGGAGTTGATTCTAGAGGAGGCCCATAGTTCAAGGTATTCCATTCATTCGGGTGCCGCGAAGATATATCAGGATTTGAGACAACACTATTGGTGGAGGCGGATGAAGAAAGACATAGTTGGGTTTGTAGCTCGGTGCCTCAATTGTCAGCAGGTGAAGTATGAGCACCAGAGACCGGGTAGGTTGCTTCAGCAGATAGAGATTCCGGACTTGAAATGGGAGCGGATCACCATGGACTTTGTAGTTGGGCTCTCACAGACTTTGAGAAAGTTCGATGCTATTTGGGTGATTGTGGATCGGTTGACCAAGTCTGCGCTTTTCATTCCTGTGTGTACTACTTATTTTTCGGAGCGGTTAGCAGAGATTTATATCCGAGAGATTGTTCGTCTGCATGGTATCCCAGTTTCCATCATTTCAGATAGGGGTACTCAGTTCACATCACGGTTCTGGAGGGCCGTTCAACATGAATTAGGTACTCGGGTGGAGTTAAGTACAACATTTCACCCTCAGACGGACGGACAGTCCGAGCGCACTATTCAAATTCTTGAGGATATGCTCCGTGCATATGTGATTGAGTTTGGAGGGTCTTGGGATCAGTTCTTGCCATTGGCGGAGTTTGCCTACAACAACAGTTATCAGTCTAGCATTCAAATGGCACCGTGTGAGGCTCTATATGGTAGGCAGTGTAGATCCCCAGTGGGTTGGTTTGAGCCGAATGAGGCTAGATTATTGGGCACAGACTTGGTTCAGGATGCTTTGGAGAAGGTTAAGGAGATTTAGGATAGACTCCGTACAGACAGCCCAGTCCAGATAGAAGAGTTACGCGGACTGGAAGGTTCATGATGTTTCCTATTATTGGAGAGCGGGTTCTGCTTCGGGTTTTGCCTATGAAGGGCATTATGCGATTTGGGAAGAAAGGGAAGTTGAGTCCGAGGTTTATTGGCCCTTTTGAGATATTGCGGCGTGTTGGAGAGGTTGCTTATGAGCTTGCCTTACCTCCCACCTTGGCAGAAGTTTATCCGGTATTTCATGTTTTGATGCTCCGGAGGTATCACGGTGATCCGTCGCACGTGTTGGATTTCAGTTCAGTTCAGCTGAACAAGGATCTATCTTATGTTGAGGAGCTAGTGGCAATATTGGACAGGCAAGTCCGAAAGCTGAGATCAAAGAACATTGAATCAGTGAGGTTAAGTGGCGGGGTCAGCCGGTCGAGGAGGTGACCTGGGAGACCGAGCAGGATATGCGCAGTCGTTACTCTAATCTTTTCACTACTTCAGGTATGTCTCTATGCTCATTCGAGGACGAACGAATGTTTAAATGTGGGAGGATATAATGACCCGACCGGTTATTTTAAGAATTAATGCCCCGACCCCCATATTAACTGCATTCCCCATGTTTGTTTCTGCTATTGTGAGTTGCCGGGAGGGTTTAGTTGGAGTTTTGGAGAGTTGTGGGACACTTAGTCCCTAAATGAGAGCTTAATTTTTGGAAATTTGACCGTAGTCGAAGCAGTGTGAAGACGACCTCGGAATGGAATTCTCCGTTGGGTGATTTCTGGTTTAGAAGCGTGTTCGGATTGTGTTTTGGAGGTCTGTAGCTAATTTAGGCTTGAAATGCCGAAAGTTGAATTTTTGAAGTTTTTGGTTCGATAGTGAGATTTTGATCTGAGGGTCGGAATGTAATTCCGGAAGTTGGAGTAGCTCCGTAGTATTGAATGTGACGTGTGTGCAAAATTTCATGTCATTCAGATGAGGTTTGATAGACTTTTGATCGAAAACGTATTTTGAGAGTTTTTGAAGTTCTTAGGCTTGAATTCGGTGCTAATTGGTTGCTTCGATGTTGTTTGAGGTGTTCGGTAGATTTGTATAAGTTTGGATAGTGGTATATGACTTGTTTGTGCTTCTGGTTAAGGTCTCCGGAGGCCTCGAGATGATTTCAGATGGTTAGCGGGAAAGTTGGAACTTGGAGTTTGTAGCTGAGTTCTTCGGGGTGCTATCATAACCGCATCTGCGGTTGAGAGGCCGCAGAAGCGACTCCCGCAGATGCGGAATTTAGCCGCAGAAGCGGCCAACTGAGGAAAAGCAAGGAGCCACAGGTGCGGAAGGGCTCACACACCTGCATAACCGCAGATGCGGTGAGTGGGTCGCAGGTGCGGATTTTGGGATTTTAATTAGTTTAGCAGGTGCGGTCGTTTTGTCGAAGCAGCGGGACCACAGAAGCGGATTAGCTGGGCAGAACATATAAATAGTTGCCTTCGCGAATTTGAGTTATTTTCTCCTCTTTTCAAACGGGAAGAAGCCTTGGGGTATATTTTCAAGGAAGATTTTCAGAGAAATTCATTGGGGTAAGGTCTTTGGTCCCTAAACTCATTATTGAGGTGATTTTTATCATTATAAGCATGAAAATTTAAGGAAAATCAGTGGTAGTTTGGGGGTTAGGGCTTGATTAATTAAAGACCTTTGAGTGATGATTTGAGAGACCGTTTGAGGTCCGATTTTGGTACTTTTGGTATGAATGAACTCGTGAGAGTGTGAGGATTCTGGAAATATAAATTTTACCCGATTCCGAGACGTGGGCCTGAGGGACGTTTTGGTTATTTTACCTAATTTCGCGTATTAGCTTAGAATTTCTTTGTAGAATCAGTTACTTGAAGTGTTGTCACACCTCCCTTTTCACTACACCCCCGAGAAGGAGTGTAAAAGGGAGTTTTTTCCAACTTAAAGTGACAATCGAAACGAGATTTATTTATTTAAAATACTCAGAGTCGCCACTTGAGAAAATTTATGGTGTCCCAAGTCACCGGTTCAAATCCCGAGTCGAGGAAGAGATTGACTCTGTATTACAGTCCGCGAACATAGAAATTCGGGTAAGGAATTCTGTTAATCCGGGAGAAGGTGTTAGGCATTCCCGAGTTCCGTGGTTCTAGCACGGTCGCTCAACTGTTATAATTGACCTATTATCTGATTTTACTACATGTTTAGCCTATGGTTTAATTTTAACTTTATTAGTCGCTTTTAATTATTTTTTTTAAGGAAAATTGCAATGTAATTTAAAATACACTTCGAACCACGTCACATAAATGCACCCGCGGCTCTCGACATATTTTATCTAACATTGTTGAGATTTGGATTTGGGTCACATAAATGCGCACCCGAGTTTAGGAAGGTAAATTATTAAAATAATGCGCCTAAGGCAACTACGCGTTTGCAACTTTGCGAGGGCCACGGAAAATTCGCTAAATGGCACGCCTCGATTTCTAAGTATATTAAACGAGGGCCATGCAATTAAAGATTTTATTTGGCATGGCACGCCTCGACTTATTCTAAGCAAAAGGTTTCTAAATTAAATTATGAGGGCCGTATACTGTGTGATCTCATTTATTTATGGCGCACCTCAATTCCAAAAAACTACCTAGTAAAAAAAGCCTAGAAAAAACTATCAAGGCATTTGTCAAAGTTCAAACTAACAAAATGTGATAAACAACCGGCTCCCATTTCTCTTTTAAAACTTAGGCCCAACGACCTACTGTATTTGTTATATCTAGTGAACCAACTCCTACCTCAATTTTGGGCTCAAAAGGGAACCCAATATTGCTGCAAATGCCAGCCCAATTCAGCGACATGGCATAAGGGTGAGGCAGGGATTCAAGGTCGAATCCCTGCGGCCTCAATGATCAGCCCACGAGAAAAAGGGGTCAAATAACCCCAAGTCAATTTCAAACAACTGAAGTATTCTATATTTGATTTAAACGATCATGATGCCCATTTTAGTTTCCCAAATTGTTCCAATACAGGATGAACAAATAAACATTTAAAACAGAATTCGGAACTCAGTGACTATCCTACAATCATGCTGGACTCTGATCTTCAAAGACTGGTTTTAACAGGCAACTTTATACAACTTCAGACTAACTTCAAAAGGGTAATATCCAAAGACAATTTCAAAAGAGCCAATGTAACTTGACAAACATCATTTGGCATTTAACACAACGTGAAGCAAAACTTCCCAACATAGCAGAACCAGCTCGATTCCCATTTAAAATGAAGCTTTCAAAAGTTTTTTTTAGAAGTTGCTTACAAAGCACCCTTGGTGCTGAACAGACAAACTCACACTCATAAATTGCATTAACATGTATCTACACCCATGATTATGGACTAAAAATCAAGTATTCCAACTGATTAATCTGCAAGCTAAAGTCCATTTTAAATATATACTAAATGTCTGAATGCCTCCAAATCAATTGTACAAGCTCGAATACAAGCTTAACCAAACAGACTGTCATACAAAACAAAATTTTACTAGTAAGAACTAAATCAAATCTGATGGTGAACAGACAATAGAAACTTATTATTGATCAACATTCATCATCTTGAACTACATGAGCTCCCATTTACACTTCACATACAATAGATCCAAGGCATACATGGATTTCAAAACAAAAGCAGAAGTGGATAGTTCAGCAACAGAATTAACCACAGCAACAAAATCAAACTAGAGATAACCAAAGACAGCCAGTTTTGAGCCAAATTCAGACCAACAAAAGGATCAAGGATACCCAATAATCAAAATGCAGCCAAACTTGAACCAAATACTTGAAAACCAGCAAGTTTAGATCATTTTTAACCTCTAGAATCTCAGAATTTTTAATGGAACAGTAAAACATTTATTGTTTTCAGCCGTCTATATTTCTATATTTTTTTATCTCTCCCCCAAAATTTGCCTTGAAAGACAAGAAATGATGCCTTTATAGGCAAGAAAGTAGGGCAGCCTCAGCTTTTAGTTTTTTGCACTTTGCCCCTTTGTCAATTTTCTTTTTTGCTTAGCTATCCTCTAATTATTGACTTGTTAGTCCAACTAGCCTATTACAAATCTAAAATTCAATTAAAAACGCCCACCCAAGCTTCCTAGAAGCTTCCTAATTAGTTACCATAGGATTCCCTAGCATGAATTACCCAATTCACCCCTTGCTTACTCTGTTTTTTACCTCTTCATGCCAAAACGAAATCTAGTCCAATTAACCCGAATCAATGGGTTTGAATAGACCCAGATTACTTTTTCTTGGGCCTTCTGATTTCAAAGCCCATATGGACTCATCGGGCTAGGCAGAATTGCCCAAGAGCTAAATTAAAACTCCTTTCTTTGAAAATAAAACAAAGAAACAAAGCAAATAAAACATGACGAACTTAATTTTAGAACACACCACCAATCAGACTAATCAACAAATTTTAACCCTAACTTATGCGAACAAAATGAAATCATTTAATCGAAAATGAATTAACTTAAAACTACTACTATGCGAAACTAACCACTGAGTAACAGAAAAACAAAGGAAAAGAAAAAGAAAAGCAAAAGAAGGGATAGAAGTGGAAGAGAAACAAGAGAAGAGGGATTTAATAGCAGAACAACTGAAGAAGACGAAGGAGAAAGAATGGAGGAGATACCTTTAAAATCACTCGACACAGAGTTGATAACCCTTCAAAAACTCCGATTTGATTCGAAACAAGTATTAACTATATGTTCTCAACGAAAACAAACGGTCAATACCCGTTTCAAACCTTATCACTTAAAGAAACCGGAAGGCTTGACAAATTTCTTTTCCCCTTGTTTTCAGATTCAAAAACGGCCTATTTGGTGAGGATTTAAGGAGAAATGGTGGTGGACTGGGGTTGAGGGAAGGTCGGTGATTACCTGGATGAGATTTGGGTGGCTTCAAGCTCCGCCGCCGGCCGTAAATGGCAAAGGAATCGAGGGACGACGCTAGGGTTTATTAGAGAAGATGAGAGACTGGGGGGAATTCGCTTGTGTCTTAGGCTTAATGGATTTTCGGACACCTTTATTTAATTAGCAACAAACTCTGAAAACCGTTGGATGATGAGGGATGAAGGGCTCAGATTGTTTTGAGTAAAGAGAACTTAAAACTGCATCGTTTGGAGTCTTAATGGGAGACGGACCGGGTTGCAGCAATGGCTTGGGCTGGTCTCATTTGGTTTGGGAGAGATCCGTTTGGGCTTGGGTAGTCTGTTTAAAATCAGCCCAAATTGGCTTTCTCTCTTTTATTTCCACTTCTTTCAATTCCTTTGTTTTCAATTCTTTCTTCTTCTCTTTTTTTTTTCCTTTTTTCAAAATTAAAACAAAAACCTAAATAACAATTACAAACCAATTAACCGAGCACATCAATTAACTCCTAATTACTATTATTAGCTAAAACAAATTAAAGGACAAACTACCCTAAATTCAAAATTAAAACTAAAATGTAAAGTAAACTATTTTTGAGATTTTCCATTTTATAAAATAAATTAATTACTAATTAATTCATAAAATGCAAAATTAACTCCTAAATGCACATGCAACATATTTTGTATTTTTCATTAATTAAAATAAACATGCACAAACAAATGCAAACAATTAACAGAAAATGCCATGAAAAATCCACAAAGTTACAAATAATAAAAGAAATTATTTTGTTTTGAAACTATGAGAGTAATTCATATAGGGCAAAAATCACGTGCTCACAGCTGCCCCTCTTTGCTCGGTAACACGTAGAGTTTTCGGGCAAAGATAAAATGAGCGGATACGAGCGAATTTTGTCTGTTTGAATACTCCGTGGGAAGCATTTTTTTGAAAGATTTGACCGCACCCTGCTTCCAAGGTTACCTACATATCCTTGGCTAAAAAGGAATCAGGTCAGTGTAGTTCAGGAATGTCTGGTAGCTGGGACTACCATGAAGCTGCGATTTTACTGTTGCTGTTACTGCTTACTGAACCCCTTCATTACACCATGTCAAAAATAAAAGAAGCTAGACTAGACTATGCTCTATGAGTTTACAAGAGATCCTATCTATATCTTCAAACTTGCTTCTTGTGGTTCATGTTGCCTTGTTGACTTGTATTCTCCTGGTGAAATCCCTTTGTTGCCGCCTTGTATTGTAATATGAGATGTTTTCCCTTTCTCCAGGTGGATGCCTGACTGCCAACTACACTTTGAGATGTTTTTCCTTTCTCCAGGTGGACGCCTGACTACTGAACTGTATTTTGGGATGTTGCCCCTTTCTCCAGGTGGACACCTGACTGCTGAACTTGAATGTATTCCCTGCTCTCCTGGCGGGCTCCTGACTGCTGCACTCGAATTATACTCCCATGCTTTCTAGGCGGGCTCTTGATTGCTAAACTTGAATGTATTCCCTACTCTCCAGGCGGGCTCCTGACTGCTAACTTGAAATGTATTCCCTGCTCTCCAGGTGGGCTCCTGACTTCAACAAAATAGACAAAACAAAGAAAATTTTCTGCCCCCGTTTGGGCATCTGGGCACATATGTAAGTGCAAAACGAATCACATTACCAAATATCAATAAGAACTTGAAATCTAAAACTTGAATTGTACTCCTTGTTCTCCAGGTGGGCTCTTGATTGCTGACTTGAAATGTATTCCCTGCTCTTCAGGCGGGCTCCTGACTGCTAAACTTGAAGGTATTCCCTGCTCTCCAGGTGGGCGCCTGATTGCTGAACTTGAACTGCATTTTCGTGCTCTCCAGGCGGGCGCCTGATTGCTGAACTTGAACTGTATTCCCGTGCTCTCCAGATGGGCTCCTGACTAATGACTTGAAATGTATTCCCTGCTCTCCAGGCGGGCTTCTGATTGATGAACTTGAAATGTATTCCTATGCTTTCTAGGCGGGCTCCTGACTGCTAAACTTGAAAGTATTCCCTGCTCTCCAGGTGGGCGCTTGATTGCTGAATTTGAACTGTATTCCCGTGCTCTCCAGATGGGCTCCTGACTACTGATTTGAAATGTATTCCATGCTCTCCAGACGGGCTCCTGATTGCTGAACTTGAAATGTATTTCCATGCTTTCCAGGTGGGCTCCTGACTGCTAAACTTGAAAGTATTTTTGCTCTCCAGGTGGGCGCCTGATTGATGAACTTGAACTGCATTCCCGTGCTCTCTAGGTGGGCGCCTGATTGCTGAACTTGAACTCTATTCCCATGCTCTCCAGGTGGGCTCCTGACTATTGACTTGAAATGTATTCCCTGCTCTCCAGGCGGGCTCCTGACTTCAACAAAATAGACAAAAATAAAGAAAATTTTCTGCCCCAGTTTGGTAGCGGGGCACATAGGTGAGTGTTAAACTGAATCACTCTACCAACTATTATTAAGAATCTAAAATCTAAGTCCTATTATCCAGAGAGGTCCTGACAACTCTTAATTAAACGACAATTATAGATCTAAGTTGTATCTTCTAAAGGTATTACTTCCGCTAAATCCTGTTATCTAAAAGGGTCTTAAACTACATCCTATTATCCAGGAAGGTCCTGAAACTCAAAATCAAGTCTTGTCCTAAACAAATGACACTTTTACGACTGAATTATACTACCCTACGACAGAATTTACGATGCATCTTGTGATCTAATGGAAATCTTAAAACTAGGTCCCATTATTCAAGGGGGGTCCTAAAAACTCCTAATTGATCCTATCTTAAACATGCAAACTTTGAAGCCTACTTATGTCCTTTGGGGTGCACTTATGCTAGATCTTGCTACTCATGAATGTTTTGAATTTAAACTAGGTCCCATTTTCTAGGAGGGTCCTGAAAATCAAAGTCAAACCTGTCTGGTGCTTGCTTTTCCACTACGGAATGTTTCCCCGAACAATCGAAAACTTTTCTGCCCCTGTTTCAATCAAAGAAAAGTCTTGTCAGTTTAAAATGTGGTGGTTAGTTTGTGGCATTCTTGCTGAAAGTGGCCTCCCCGCTATCGTGCTTTGTTTTGACTGACTTCCCCTAAACTGGCCAAGAACCACTTGACTCCCCGACTAGCTTTCAAACCCCTATGACCTTGGACGACCCGATGATATATACCCGAACCGTTGTTACATTTCTGACCCATCTGTTTGTACCTTTGCATTTCCCACGAAATTACTAAACTATTTCACCGATGGAACTTCTACTGACCTTTTATCCCACTTCACATCATGCTATCTTTAGCAATGCCTTGAACGCCCTATGCCTTGTGCACCTTTGGAAGTTGGTAGTAAGCTTTGAAATTCCTTCTTATTTGCTTAAACAGAATTGACATTGGAACATCGTAGTGAAATACACCTCAAAAGAAATGAAATGCAATGACTTGGAGAGTGAAGGGTAAGAAAAATCCAAAACTGGAAGACTATCTAAAGGGGAAAAAGAAAAGAGACTCATCTGAGTAGAGCAGCTGGAACCAATGATCATGACATGCATTTCGGATTAATCGGCCCAGTCTGTCCAACCAACCAACTTTCAGTTGCCATACTTTGTTGCCTTGGAACTCCACAACCTGATTTCTTTGCCAAAACCTTGACCTTGCTCGGCCTGCGGCGCCCTGAAGGGTTTTCACCAGCAAGCCTCTCTCATTTGTTCATCTCTCAACTCACTTTCGCCTTACGGTGCCCGTGAGGGTTTTCACCAATAAGACTCTCTCATTTTTGATTTCTCTCAGCTCACGTCGCCTTATGGTGCCCGTGAGGGTTTTCACCAATAAGACTCTCTCATTTTCATTATTTTTCCCTGCTTGGATCAAAGTGTTGCCCCTGATATGAATTATCTCCACTTGCTTGACTTGGCATTTCTTGAAGATTGATCAGATGGTCTTTCTTTGGACAGTAATGTGGGCTTTTGGATAGGGTTAGAAAGAATGGGTATCAAAGGCTCAAAACAATTCATATGGGTTCAAAATTACAACTTTTGGAATCAGATTTCTTGCAACAACCACAAATTCTGCCCCAGTTTCTTCGCTTGGGGACTTTTGGATTTTGTTTTGATGGGACCGAACCGTGAGACTGCCTACGTATCCTTTAAAAAGAATCAGGTCGAACGTAGTTCATTCCATAGGAATTACTTTATTTGTTGGGATTTTTCTTTTCTTTTTCTTTCTCTTCTTTTCTTCTTTTTGTTTTTCTTTTTGTTGTTTTTTCTCTCTCTTTTTCTCTTTTTTTTTCCTTTTCTTTTCATTCTTTTCTTTCTCTCTTCATTCTTTTCTTTCTCTTTTCATTCCTTTCTTTCTCTTTTTCTCTTTGTCCTTTAATTACACTTGCACTTGCATTTCTGAACTTTACTACTGATTCCAAAAGAGGGGTATGAAAGGAAATAAATGAGGCTCAAAGGGGTAACGAAGGATAAAATGTTTAGATAGCAGAACAAAATGCCTTCGTCATTTCAATCTTTAAAATATGCTAAGTACAAACAAATACAATTTAACTAAAAAAATCATACATAATATCTTTTGACCGCATCAGAATTGATAGTCGTTTCTACACATTTGCCTTCTATATCTGTTAAATATAAAGAACCATTGGACAATACTCTTGTTACGAGGAACGGCCACTGCCAGTTTGGGGCTAACTTGCCTTTTGCTTCAGCCTAATGAGGAAGGATGCATTTCAATAATAACTGACCCACTTCAAACTTCCGTGGACGCACCTTCTTATTATATGTTCTTGCCATCCTCTGTTGATACAACTGGCCATGACACACTGCTACTAATCTTTTCTCATCAATCAAACTTAGTTGCTCCATGCGGGTTTTGACCCATTCATCATCATCAATTCCGGCCTCAGTGACAAACCGAAGGGACGAGATTTCAATTTCCGCAGGTATCACCGCCTCTGTGACATATACCAATAAATAAGGAGTTGTCCCTACGGAAGTGCGAACAGTAGTGCGATAACCCAACAATGCAAAAGGCAGCTTCTCATGCCATTGCTTGGAACCTTCCACCATTTTCCGAAGTATCTTCTTTATATTTTGTTGGCCGCCTCAACTGCTTCGTTTGCCTTGGGGCGGTAAGGGGTGGAGTTGTGATGCGTAATCTTGAATTGCTGACATACCTCTTTCATTAGATGACTATTGAGATTAGCCCCATTGTCTGTAATGATCACCTTTGGTAACCCAAACCGACAAATGATATTTGAGTGCACAAAATCAACCACCGCTTTCTTGGTTACGGACTTGAATGTTTTAGCCTCTACCCACTGGTGAAATAGTCGATGGCCACTAGAATGAACCTGTGCCCATTTGATGTTGATGGCTCAATTGGCCCAATGAGATCCACGCCCCACGCGACAAAAGGCCATGGTGCAGACATGGTGTGCAATTCAGATGGTAGAGAATGAATCAAATCTCCATGCACTTGGCACTGATGACACTTGCGCACGAAACTGATACAATCTCGCTCCATAGTGAGCCAATAATAACCTGCTCGAAGGATCTTCTTTGCCAACACGTACCCGCTCATATGCGGTCCACAAACTCCAGAATGTACTTCACTCATGATATCTGTGGCATGTCTAGCATCTATGCATCTCAACAATCCAAGATCCGGAGTTCTTTTGTACAAAAACGTCCACTAAAGAAAAATCCGCTAGCTAATCGCCGAATTGTTCTCTTTTGATCACCTGTGGCTTGTACTGGATACACCCCCATCCTGATATATTCCTTGATATCATGAAACCAGGGCTCACCATCAAGTTCTTCTTCTACCACATTACAGTAAGCATGCTGATCATGGACCTGAATATGCAACGGGTGAACATAAGCCTTATTTGGATGATGTAGCATTGACGCCAAGGTAGCCAAAGCATCAGCAACTTCGTTATGGATCCTTGGAATGTGCCTGAACTCTACTGATCGAAACCGTTGACAAAGATCATGCAAACATTGCTGGTACGGTATGAGTTTTAGATCTCGTGTTTCCTATTCCCCTTGAATCCGATGCACCAGAAAGCCCAAGTCCCCTAAGACCAAAACTTTCTGGACACCTATGTCTGCAGCTAACCTCAAACCCAAAATGCATGCCTCATATTCAGCCATGTTATTAGTACAGTAGAAACGAAGTTGAGCGGTAATAGGGTAGTGATGCCCCGTTTCAGAAATAAGTACGACCCCTATCCCAATGCCTTTCATGTTAGCAGATCCATCAAAGAAAAGTTTCCACCCTGGCTCCCTAACTGGTCCCCACTCATCAATGTGCATTACCTCTTCATCAGGGAAGTAAGTCTTCAAAGGCTCATATTCCTCATCCACTGGGTTCTCAGCCAAATGATCGGCCAATGCCTGGGCTTTCATCGTAGTCCTAGTCACATAGACGATGTCAAATTCTGTGAGCAATGCCATTTTGCGAGCCTCCCTGTAGGCATAGGCTTCTGAAAGATATACTTTAACGGATCCAAACGAGAGATGAGGTAAGTAGTGTAAGAGGATAGATAGTGCTTCAACCTCTGTGCTACCCAAGTTAGGGCGCAACATGTCCTCTCAAGGTAAGTGTACTTAACCTCGTAAGACGTGAACTTCTTGCTGAGATAATAGATGGCTTGCTCCTTCCTGCCGGTGATGTCATGCCGACCCAATACACATCCAAAGGAATTGTCTAGGACCGTCAAATATAAAATCAAAGATCTCCCCGGTTCTGGTGGAACCAACACATGTGGGTTTGACAAGTACCCTTTTATCTTATCAAATGCTTCTTGACACTCATCTGTCCACTTGACCGCGATATCTTTCTTCAGCAGTTTGAAGATAGGCTCACAAGTTGTTGTAAACTGAGCAATAAACCTGTTGATATAATTCAATCTCCCCAATAGACTCATCACCTCAGTCTTGTTCCTTGGGGGTGACAACTCTTGGATAACTTAGATCTTTGACAGGTCTAATTCAATACCTCGACGGCTGACTATGAATCCCAACAATTTTCCAGATGGCACACCAAATGCATATTTGTAGGATTGAGCTTAAGATTGTACCTGCGAAGCCTTTGGAAGAATTTTCTCAAATCTCTAACATGATCAGACTGCTTTCTGGACTTTATGATTACATCATCCACATAGACCTTGATCTCTCTGTGTATCATGTCGTGGAATATGGTTGTCATTGCCCTCATGTAAGTTGCCCCAGCATTTTTCAAACCAAATGGCATGACCCTATAGCAGTATGTTCCACATGGCGTGATGAATGTCATCTTCTCTACATCTTCCTCATCCATTAGGATTTGATGATAGCCCATATAGCAATCCACAAAAGACCCAATTTCTTGTTTGGCACAATTATCAATTAGAATGTGGATATTTGGCAGTGGAAAGTTGTCCTTGGGACTCGCCTTATTGAGATCACGATAATCAACACATACCCTGGTCTTGCCATCCTTCTTTGGCACAGGTACTACATTGGCTAACCAAGTGGGATACCGAGTGACCCGAATAACTTTTGCATCGAACTGCTTGATAACCTCTTCTTTGATCTTCACACTCATATCAGTTTTAAATTTTCTCAGCTTCTGCTTGACAGGAGGGAATGCCGGGTCAGTGGACACTTTGTGAACCACCAAATCAGTGCTTAACTTGACATGTCATCATATGACCATGCAAAAATATTTTTGTATTCAACCAATGCTTTAATTATCTCCTCCCTGAGTTGAGGTTCAAGATGAACACTTATCATAGTTTCTCTGATATTGTCCGGGTCCCCTAAATTGATTGCTTCTGTATCACTCAGGTTAGGCTTGGGATTTTCTTCAAAATGGCTTAGTTCTTTACTAATCTCTTCAAAGTCCTCATCCTCGTCGTATTTTGATTCATTATCACACTCTATTTCTTGAATTACTATTTTCGAATTAGATTGGCTTTTAAGACTGGGCCGAAGATTCCTCATGCATGTCATGTTATTGAAACCAGCATAAAAAGAGCTGTACAAGGAAGAAAAGAAAACAAAAATAAAACTGTCAGGAATGAGGAAAAGTGAAATTGCATTTCATTGAAATTAAAAGATAACAAGGTTTATACATCCAAACAGATGGAACATAAAATCTAAATTACAACCCTGGAATAATCCAGATAAACTAAAAGAAAATCAAAGCAAACTACCAAAACTCCTTCCTGGTGGGGAGAGGAGTAGCTTTCCAATTGTTAATATTTGCATCGAGCCCAACAAATTGCACATTTGCCTTGCTAGAACCCTCTCCAGTTGCCACCATGTTCACCTCGTCGAATAATTTCTCAAACCTTTCAAGCAACTCCTTTTTAGGACCAACCACAGGACTGGGAACTGTTATTGCTAGGCGTTTCTTGGCGCCGAGCCTGACAAATGATCTGGAGAGATGTGGGATGGGCTTTGGGAGGACCCATGCCCTGTGTTTCAGCTTTCTGGCTCTTTTTATGTCCGCAACTGTGGGCTTGAACCCCAAACCAAATGTATCCAAGTTTTTGGGGAGAGACACCGACTGTATGATACCTTGCAAAGATGCACCCAAACCCTTGCCTGGTACAAAACCATTTTTTAATATTTCAACGGCTACCATGACTGCTGCAGTGGATACCCTCGGCGCTGGAACGCACTTCCCTTATGGAATTTTCTCTACAATACCGTGTCAAAAACCTAATAAACCCATGGCCCCTTGTCATCTTCAAACTCTATGAACGGAACAATGACATCACTGTGGGCACACAAATTATCCTCGTCGTGCACAATAATTTCCTGCCTATACCATTCAAACTTGACCATTTGATGCAGAGTAGATGGGACCGCTTTTGCAGCATGAATCTAGGGCCGACCCAACAACAGATTGTAAGAAACAGCCACATCGAGCACCTGGAACTCCATGGTAAATTCCACATGCCCTATTGTAAGCTCAAGCACTATGTCCCCGACTGAATCTTTCCCTCCACCGTCGAATCCCCGAATGCAGATATTGTTCTTGTGATTCTTTCATCAACCACCTTCAATTTGTTCAAAGTGGAGAGAGGGCAAATGTTCGCACTGGAACCATTGTCAACCAGTACTCGGGTAACCACTGAATCTTCGCATTTTACCGTGAGATAGAGGGCTCTATTATGCTCAGTGCCCTCCATGGGCAACTCATCATCAGAAAAAGTGACTCTGTTTACCTCAAATATCTTGTTAGCAATCTTTTCCAGGTGGTTTACTAAGATTTTGTCAGGAACGTGGGCCTCATTCAGGATCTTCATCAAAGCCCGATGGTGCTCGTCTGAATGGATCAATAATGACAATAGTGAGATTTGAGCCGGTGTCTTCCTCAATTGCTCCATAGTGGAATAGTCTTGCACTTTCATCTTTCTCAAGAATTCCTCCGCTTCTTCTTCGGTCACAACTTTCTTCACTAGCACTGGGTTGTCTTTGGAGCTTTTAGCTTTTCTCAATTCTTTGGGGGCAAAACATCTCCCCGATCGAGTCAAACCATGGGTCTCACAAACTTCTTTCCCCTTGTAAGTCACTGTCACTCGTTCATAATTCCACGGGACTGCCTTGCTGTTGGCTATCGGTAATTGAGTTACCGGCTTGATAATGACAGGGTTTATGCGGGCACCTTCCACAATTACAACAGGCTTGTTCGCCACTCCTGGCACAACCACTTTGGCTACTTCTTGTTTTATTGCCACATCACTTGGGGTCCCCTTTTTGGTTACTGCAGATGGTTCACTATTTGCCTCGCTCAACTGGATCACTAAATTCTCACTTGTTGGCTTTTTAACTGGCCCGACTTCACTGGCCCGGATCATCATGACGGTCTGTGAAGGCTTCTTGGGTTCCCCTCCCCTATGCACTATCTTGATCATATTTGTCTCAGGATGGGCTGGCAATGAATTCTGGTTCATATTGGGTGCCTCCGGAGCTTGGACCTCAATCTGATTAGTATTAATGAGCTCTTGAATAGTTGTTTTCAATTTCCAGCACTGTTCTGTATCATGCCCCGGAGCACCAGAACAATATTCGCAACTCACATAATGATCAAGGTTCCTCGGGGGAGGATTTAGAAGTTTTGGCTCGATCAGACTCAGCATACCCAATTGTCACAACATGTGGAACAAACTGGTATAGGATTCTCCCAATAGAGGGAAAGTTTTCTTCTTTTGTAACCTCTCATTCTTAAACTCTTGGTTAGGCCGGAAACTTGATCCAGGAGGGTTCCGGTAGGCTCTTAGGGGTGGATAGGCATTTTGTGAAGCTAGGTATGTATTTTGTGGGACTGGCGCACGCCATTGTGCGTGGGCCGGAGGTTGGCTATATGTTTGGGAATGGTGGACAGAAAAATGGGGGTCTGGTGGTGGGTAGTAGTGTTGTGGTGGGCTATATGAGGTATGAGGGTAGGTTTGGCGGTGGGGTCGAGGCTGGTTATAATAATGTGATAGACCCCTAGGTCCGAACCAAGCTCCTGAATGAATCGTTGCTACATCCTCTTTCTTCTTCTTTCCAATTACTCCCCCAGTTCCGCTTTGAATGGCCTGGGTGGTTGCCTTAATAGCCGAATAACTCATGATTTTGTTTGTCTTGAGCCCTTCTTCTACCATACTGCCCATCTTTACCACTTCATTGAAGGACTTGCCTACAGCTGATACCAGATGATCGTAATAAGTATGTTCTAAGGCCTGTAAAAAATAATCCACCATTTCACTTTCTTTCATTGGAGGGTCAACCCTTGCTGCCTGCTCTCTCCACCTATAACCATATTCCCTGAAACTTTCATTGTGCTTTTTCTCAAGTTTTGTCAAAGACAGACGATCCCGAATAATCTCGAGATTGTACTGGAAGTGGCAAGCAAATGACTGGGCTAGATCATCCCATGTGTACCATCTTCCGTGATCCTGCCGAGTATACCATTCTAGCGCTGATCCACTCAGATTCTGACTGAAATACGCCATTAGCAGCTCGTCTTTCCCTCCAGCTCCCCTCATTTCGCTATAAAAACTTCTCAAATGCGCCACTAGATCACCGTGCCCATCATACAAATCAAACTTGGGCATCTTAAACCCTGCCGACAATTGCGCATCTGGAAATAGACATAGATCTTTGTAAGCCACACTTACTTGACCTCCCAACCCCCACATGTTCCTGAATGACTGTTCCAGGCTTTTAACTTTCCTGAACATCTCCTCCTGTTCGGGATTTTTAGATGGTTTGTCAGTTTTTGCAGGGAGGTCAAAATGAGGAGTGTAGGAATAGGGTTGGGGAACCTTAAAAGTGGGCTCCGGGGGGTAACTGGTTGTCATGAGTCTAGAACAGAGGCTCACTGGAAGATCGTAATGCAGCGGGTGGAGGTGCCACAAAAATAGGAGTTACTGGTGGAGGAGGGTACGAGACTTGTTTGGGTGGTGGAGCTTGTGATGTATGGGAAATTGTGCCATAGCACAGTTGGTAGAGGGGAAAGGCCAGAGATGAGTTCATAGTGGGAGGTTCCTGGGTTTGAGCCAATAGCAGGATAAAAGCAGGGTTGGCGGGGTAAACTGGCGGTGGGTGCCCTTTTGCCCATGCTTGGTACATTTCAGCCATTTGCTGCTTCAGCTTATACAACTCATCTTTTAGATTAACCTCTGATTTTTCCACCTCTTTTGACGGATCGACAATACTTGCCTCAAGTTCCTGGTTGGCCATGTTCAGCTTGTTTTTGGACCAGGTGTTGTAGGAGTGAGTTGCCAGAATGCCAATCAAACTAACCACCTGCCTGACTGGATTCATCAATAACAAACTTGTTAGCGATTAGGGCTTTAACAGATAGGCAACCACACATTTGAGGAGTGAATGCACCTAAGCAGTTAACTGTTTCTATTATGCATTTGATCGGTTGCTTGCGTCATTTCGACTTTTCCTTATTTCCATTTGCAACTTCTCTTTTCTCTCTCTTTTTCTCTTCTCTTTTCTTTTCTCTTTTTTTTTAATCTTTTTCTTTCTTTTCCTTCCTGTGCTTGATTTCCTTTTATTCTCTCATTTCCCTCTCTTGTTTTGTCATTTTTTCCTTTTCACGGTTTCTTTTTCTCTCTTCCTTTTCTTTTCGCACTTATTTTTTCTCTCCTTTTCTTTTCCTCATCTTTTTACTTATCACTCTTTTTCTTTCTTTTGGGTTATAGTCAAATCCTATAGAGATTGCCTACGTATCATGACGCCGTATGAATCAGACCGAGCGTAGTTCTGGAGAAATAAATAACAAAATATTTTGGAATTTTCAATTTTCATAAAAAGCAAATGTTTTGATTACAAAGACTCAAAACTAATAGACTCCAAAAGCAACTAACAGACTCTGATGAAAAGACGCAATACAGACTCCAAAAATAAACTATCATACTCCAATAAAAGAAAATACAGACTCGAAAACAACTGACAGACTCCAGCAGAAAGAAAATATAGACTCAAAACAACTGACAGACTCTAGCAGAAAAGGAAATACAGACTCAAATGAAAATCATGAATACATTAATGCTCCTGGTGCCCACGGGGCATCATTCGGTCTCGCTGCTGGCCTATATGCAAGATCCCTTTGAAGTCTATCCAAGTCACTCATTATCCGTTTAACAAATGTCATCAGTGCCGCGAAGAAGGTGGTGCGAGTCATACACTCACAGGCTTGGCACTTCACAACAATGTAATGGCGATGGTTCTAATTCTCTCTCTTATGACACCTTTTTCTTACAACAAACGCCCGATCTGCTGGGCCCTGGATTCAAAAGTTTGCTCTGCCACATGATTCTTCTCCTGAAGTTGTTGCAAATATATTTCTAATTGTGCCAATGCTGTATAACAATGTTCTCTTTCAGCCTTGAAATCTTTCGCCTGCTTGATCATTTTGTTCTCCGCTGTAATGACCTTCTTTTTTAACCCCGCAACCTCATTGTCGTACTTTTCTTTTCAATAGATTAATCATGCGCGCTCGTTCATCCGCATTCTTAGCCAATTGCTTTCGAGCCCTAGCTAGTTCTTTTTCTATTTTGTTCAGATCAAAACTATATTCGTCCACTTTCTGCCTCAGGTTATCTATAAGTTTTTCATCTTTGGCACTTTGGGCGGGGTTTTCTGCCACTATTTTCATTTTCTGAATTTGGGCTCGAAGGGCCTCATTTTCTTTGGCTAGCTTTTTCTTTTCACCTTCGTCCGCCGCAGCTTGCAAGCTATTCTCGAATTGAAGTTCTTTGACTTGTTTTTCCAACTTTCCTATTGTGACCCTGTACTCATTCTCCTTGGCCAACCAAGCCCACTGTTCTTGCGACGCCTCAACGAATTCCTGAATGTGAGGCTTTTTGTCTGGTCTTTTTGGTTCGGCCCTTGCAGCGTTCTTCTTTCTATACCAGGCAAGATAGGCGGGTGAGACTTCGCCTCTAGATAAGTCACGCACTCGAGTGTTCACCATCAAATACTGTCATTCGTTCCAAATAGAACGAACTATTTCTTCATGAAATTGGCCGTCGGAACTAACCCGACCGCATAAACACTAAGATCTTCATCTGGGTGCATCATCTAACACCTTCCCAACTGTCTCATCACCCGGTAAGGAGCGTAGGGCTTAACACCTCGCAGACCCAATAGGAGGAAGTAAGGACCAGTGGCGGGCATATACACAATTTCTTCAATAGGAAGCCAACCTAGTGTCCATTCTATTTGTCCCGCAGTGATGGATCGAAGGCGGGATACTCAATCTCCAAACCCCTCCGGCAGCTTGAACCCTAAAATCCTTGTTTCAAACTCTTCAATGCAACCTTTCTCTATGGATCCGTAACTCATATACTGAGGGCGATGACATAGGTGCTCGATCATCCACATCTGTAATAGCAAATTGTATCCCTCGAAGAAATCTGCCCCAGCTTTACAAGTTGTGAGAGCTCGGTATATCTCAGACACTATCATAGGGGCAAGAGTGCTCTTAGCGTTGGCAATCAGGACCTTGACGACTCCAGCCACCCGCAAATCGATATTCCTGTCTTTTCGGGGAAACATCACAAGGCCTAAGAAAGATACCATGAAGGCGAAACGCCTATGCTCATCCCATTTTGTTCGGTTCCCTTTTCTACAAACCCTGCTTTCCGGATCGTTGTACCCTCCTACATGCCCGTGCCTCTGGTATATAAAACGTAGAGTGGAAAACCCACCCTCCAACTCGGAGTACGGGACTCCCTTGCTTATCTTTAGCAAATCCATGAATTTGTGAGAGTTAACAGCTCTTGGAGCGATCATATACTTATGCCTAAGCCCTTCAGTACTTTCTATATAACCTGCTATCTCTTCCAAGGTTGGGTGAGTTCAAAATCCGAGAAGTGAAATACGTTATGGGCCGGGTCCCAAAACGTAACCAAAGCCTTTATGATATCTCCTCTAGGTTTGATCTTTAACAACCCGATGAGACCTTCCAAATGTAGATTGACCTTATCTTGCTCCGATTTTCCCAGATCCTCCCACCACATATGCAAATCCAAAGAGATCTTATTCCTGACTGTTATCAGCAAACTTGGACTCGTGCTCATTCTGCACATTTATTAGGGTGATTAAGCAAAAATCAAGACTCATTTGACTCAAATACAAAGTTGACATTTTTTTTTCAAATTAAAAATAAAATCCGGTTTTGCAAATACGGCCTTTCAACACCTCGAAGATGAAGATTTTAAGGTTGTGTTGGCTAACCGGCGAAAACCTTGAAAAATGACCACATGCGGCTGTTCTTGCAAAAGCAGCCTTCCGGCTCCTTTTTAGGGACATTCGACTATTTTTGACAAGAATGACATCACCCTAATTATTTTCAAATAAAAGTAAATTTTTTGTTCTTTTGGGCTATTTTTGCAAAAGGGAAGTTGGACCCGATGAGGGTTGCCTACGTATCCCACACCCTGTGAGAATCAAACTGGCGTAGTTCGGGCAATTTTGACAAAAACCAACTTTTCTTTTCCTTGAAAACAATAAAAAAAATTCTCTTTGTTGTTTTTTTTTTCAAAATCTCGGCAGAGTTTTGGTATATTTTGGGACATTGGTTTTCAAAATAGGTAATTACCTCCCTTAGCCCTTACACCGCTATTTTCTTTTCCAAACTCTCTCCTTTTATTCAAAAGCCGATCAGCATGCAAATCCGAAGCAAATAAATGCACAAGTAGCAAATAAGATGCATCAGGATAGTCTTTTTTATTTTTGGTACACCTATCCTAGACAGACCCAACCCCTGTGTTGAGTCTCCAAAGTCAAAATGCACATGATGCAAACAAACGTTCCTAATAGGGATCCGACATAAGGTATTGTTATACTAGGTTTAAAAACCTGGGTTTATTTGTTCTAGACCTGGCTTACCCGAGCGGACAACTCGAGCCGAGGGGGGCTGCGTACCGGTAACCAAAAGATCATCCAGCTTTGTAACTTGTACGAACCTCGTCCTATTTGGGATATGACACTAATAGAAAGAAGTCACGACCAGCGTGCACTCCTCAGGAGAGAGAAGAGAGGGGTTTTGTAGCAGTTTATATATACAGTTCAGATAATATCAAAGCGGTAAAAAAAAGCAACATTTAGCACATTAGGCCCAAACATGTAACAAAATCAGATAAATCCAAATATAACAATTTATCTAAGCTCGAATTCTGAACCCTGAACCAGAGATTCTGGTTTCGATCCCCAGCAGAGTCGCCGGAGCTGTCACACCTCCTTTTTCACTACACCCCCGAGAAGGAGTGTATAAGGGAGTTTTTTCCAACTTAAAGTGACAATAGAAACGGGATTTATTTATAAACAATACTCAGAGTCACCACTTAAGATAATTTATGGTGTCCCAAGTCACTGGTTCAAATCCCGAGTCGAGGAAGAGATTGACTCTGTATTACAGTCTGCGAATACAGAAATCCGAGTAAGGAATTCTGTTAACCCGGGAGAAGGTGTTAGGCATTCCCGAGTTCCGTGGTTCTAGCACAGTCGCTCAACTGTTATAATTGGCCTATTATCTGATTTTAATACATGTTTAGCCTATGGTTTAATTTTAACTTTATTAGTCGCTTGTAATTATTTTTTTTAAAGGAAAATTGCAATGTCATTTAAAATACACTTCGAACCATGTCACATAAATACACCCACGACTCTCGACATATTTTATCTAACATTGTTGATATTTAGATTTGGGTCACATAAATGCGCACCCGAGTTTAGGAAGGTAAATTATTAAAATAATGCGCCTAAGGCAACTACGCGTTTGCAACTTTGCGAGGGCCACGAAAAATTCGCTAAATGGCATGCCTCAGTTTCTAAGGATAAAACAAAAAAATTAATTAAACGAGGGCCATGCAATTAAAGATTTTATTTGGCATGGAACGCCTCGACTTATTCTAAGTAAAAGGTTTCTAAATTAAATTACGAGGGTCGTATACTATGTGATCTCATTTACTTATGGAGCACCTCCATTCCAAAAAAATACCTAGTAAAAAAACCTAAAAAAAACTATCAAGGCATTTGTCAAAGTTCAAACTAACAAAATGTGATAAACAACCTGCTCCCATTTCTCTTTTAAAACTTAGGCCCAACGACCTACTGTATTTATTATATCCAGTGAACCAACTCCTACCTCAATTCTGGCTCAAAAGGGAACCTAATATTGTTGCAAATGCCAGCCCAATTCAGCGACATGGCATAAGGGTGAGGCAGGGATTCAAGGTCGAATCCCTGCTGCCTCAACGATCAACCCACGAGCAAAAGGGGTCAAATAACCCCAAGTCAATTTCAAACAACTGAAGTATTCTATATTTGACTTAAACGATCATGATGCCCATTTTAGTTACCCAAATTATTCCAAGACATAATGAACAAATAAACATTTAAAAACAGAATTCGGAACTCAGTGACTATCCGACAATCATGCTGGACTCTGATCTTCAAAGACTGGTTTTAACAGACAACTTTATACAACTTCAGACTAACTTCAAAAGGGTAATATCCAAAGACAATTTCAAAAGAGCCAATGTAACTTTACAAACATCATTTGGCATTTAACACAACGTGAAGCAAAACTTCCCAACGGAGCAGAACCAGCTCGATTCCCATTTAAAATGAAGCTTTCAAAAGTTTTTTTTAAGAAGTTGCTTACAAAGCACCCTTGGTGCTGAACAGACAAACCCACACTCATAAATTAAATTAACATGTATCTATATCCATGATTATGGACTAAAAATCAAGTATTCCAACTGATTAATCTGCAAGCTACAGTCCATTTTAAATATATACTAAAGGTCTGAATGCCTCAAAATCAATTGTACCTTCATAAGCTCGAATACAAGCTTAACCAAATAGACTGTCATAAAAACAAAATTCTACTAGCAAGAACTAAATCAAATCTGATGGTGAACAGACAGTAGAAACTTATTATTGATCAACATTCATTATCTTGAACTACATGAGCTCCCATTTACACTTCACATACAATAGATCCAAGGCATACCTGGATTTCAAAACAAAAGCAGAAGTGGATAGTTTAGTAGCAGGATTAACCACAACAACAAAATCAAACCAGAGATAACCAAAGACAACCAGTTTTGAGCCAAATTCAGACCAGCAGAAGGATCAAGGATACCCAATAATCAAAATGCAGCCAAACTTGAACCAAATACTTGAAAACCAGCAAGTTCAGATCATTTTTAACCTCTAGAATCTCAGAAATTTTAATGGAACAGTAAAATTTTTATTGTTTTCAGCCGTCTATATTTCTGTATTTTTTTAGCTCTCCCCCAAAATCTGCCTTGAAAGGCAAGAAATGACGCCTTTATAGGTAAGAAAGCAGGGCAACCTCAGCTTTTAGTTTTTTGCACTTTGCCCCTTTGTCAATTTTTTTTTGCTTAGCTATCCTCTAATTATTGTCTTGTTAGTCAAGCTAGCCTATTACAAATCTGAAATTCAATTAAAATACCCCACCCAAGCTTCCTAGAAGCTTCCTAATTAGTTACCATAGGATTCCCTAGCATGAATTACCCAATTTTTTTTGGCAAAACACTAGGATGAGCGCCTAGGGCTAATTTTTATTAATAAAAGAAAATTAAACAACAAATTACATTGTCAAGTGGTCTTAATCTATGAAAGTGATAACATTTGAAAATTACATTAAAATTATTATCAATATTGAGTAGTGCGCTCAATATTGATATCACACGATGATTGCTAGCTACACTAGTCATGAAGTAACTAATAAAGCCAATGTACTTTGCATCCTTAGATTGCTCTTGACGATGCTCCCAGTTCCATTTCCAAGTGTAGTTCTTGAAGCTATATTTTCTCCATATTTGCTCTATCATTCTTGTGCATGTCACCTTTCTTTCCTCAAGGGATTGAGCACATAGTGCTGATACCACCCATAGAGGTCGTAGTAAGTGACACGATATGATTAGAGTAATGTTCTTGTCTCCTAAATTGATATGCATTATAATCTTCTTGTATTCACATTCATCTACATAGGCAATACGTGCCCAGATTTGAATCATTATTCTATTGTCCGTGCTCTTTTGCAAGCCCATTTCTTGTGTGTTTCTCGTTTGAAAATCTGCATGTTGTCCTTGCATTTGTTCCTTACCATTCCTGTCTAATAATCCTGCAAAGATTTGATTATAGTATCTGCTGTTGCTGCTGTGCATTAGCAATGATCCATACATATTCATTCTTGCCTCCTGTATGTGCTCGTTGTCCCTTTGCATTTTCCAGTTGTTGTGCTTTATTTCCTTTGCGCGTGCATTACTGCTGTTAGTATCGATCTTCTGTAGCCATATGCACCTATTCCCATTCTTGTTGTTGTTGTTCTTGCTGTAATTTCCACTCCAAAGACTGTACTGCTCTCGCACAAAATCAGCATAATATTTGAATGAAGCATTTGTTCTGTTGGGAATGTCCAAAACTTTATAGAAAACTTCTCATAGTTTTAGGTTCCCAAAATGTATGCCTTCACTTTGGCCGATACTACTGCCTTTTGTTCCTATCGATAACATCCTTATCTTTAATTTTCTCTCATTGGATTGAATGCATTGCATTGATACCACCAATTGAGAGTCCATTAAAGAATAGGCTGTCACCATATAGAAAAACAATGTAACATTAAAAAGCCCTGTATTTCCTATTGCCCAGAAGTTCGTAATGTCATAGCTGTGTGTGTTATGGTTTGCTTTTATCTCCCATACGTCTGTCCAAAACATTACACCAGTAGTTCTCGAGTTTGTTATGAACAAAAATCTCTCCCACATGTTGATCGCATAACGTTTGACAACAGTTAGTGTGCATGACATCTGTTGTCGTGCGTTATCTGCACCTTCTGTCCCCTTTGCTGCGTTCCTTTTGCTTCATCGATTGAACTGATGAAAAGAGACAGCTTTGTGCTGGAACGCACGTGAGCTCCACCTACAGCTGCAACATAAAGAAATATATCCCATAGTACCTTCATCCTAGAGTATTGCATGCTTTTATGTATCCTAGATAACTTTCCATGTGCATTCCACTTTTCCATTTGATTCCTTTGCTCACCAGCATGTGTTGTCTGTCAAGCCTTCCATATTAAACCTTGTGTGCATATTAAAAAATTATTTAATCCGAAAGTGGATTGAAGCATGCGTTAATATAACGCATTGGCCTTTGTTGCCTGCTTTTCTCGAAAACATTTTTGCTGCACATGCTAGTTGTGTTTCCAATGTCATTTGCTTCTTGTTGTGCTCGAAATGAGGAGCAATCATTTTTATATTCCCAGATCCTGTCTCTAACTGAACCATGCGTGTGATATTAAACACTTCTGCACCATGCTGGTTGTATATCCAATGAACTGAAAGCACGCTTTCACCCCATGCTGGTTGGGTTGCCAATGCCATTAGTCTTTGTTGTTGTGCTCGATTATTGATGTGTTTTTGTTCTTTAGCATCAGTTATCTCGAAAGTTGCAGCATGGAGTGCCATAAGCATCGTAGTGGCAACTGCGCTAGAGAAAAGATAGTTAGAAATACCAACCATTATATCCTTCTCCCTTAGGATTTGAATATATTGGTCGATTAAGTTGACATGACTCCTGCTCTTCCTTTTCTCTTTGCTTCCTATCTCCTGTTCACCTTCACCCTTAGACTTGGACATTGCAGCTTATCTACATTAACCAACCTCCTTCCCTATGCATCTTGATGCCAAAATTGTTGGCATTCTATTTCTCCATGATCTAAAGCATAATTAGCCAAGTGATCTGCCAGCTTGTTGCCCTCCCTATGAATATGAGTAACTGTGTAATTTTCCCCATTCATTAGTTGCATCATTTCCTCTGCCTGCTCAGATATGATCCATGGTGGTTTCCAGATCCCATCCATTATCTTTTTTAATAACATTGAGTCAGTTTGAAGCCATACATGAGAGTATTATTGAAATCTGCAGAACCTTAGTTCTTCTACCATGGCCTTCGCTTCAGCTATTGTGTTTGTTGTCTCCTCAATCTCTTTCCCTACTGACTTGACTATGTCACCATTTTCATTTCTTATACAAAAACCTATTGAGCTCCTGCCTGGATTTCCCCTCGATGCACCATCCGTATTAACTTTTAGCCATCCTGCACTTGGAAATTCCCACATGAATTTTGTAACCTTAAGTTTAGGAGTGAAATTTTCCATCATAGCTAATAGATCTTGCCATTTGTGAGGTACCATGTCCATTCCAGGCTTTCTCACTTTCACCAATGCCTGGAGATTTGATGAAACTTGATAAATCACCCTGCTAGTTGTCACAACATCACCATACTTCATACTATTTCTTCTTTTCCAAAGTTCCCAGACTACGCATGAGGGGAGTGCTTGCATTACTAGTTTTAGCCTTAAGCACACATTTGCAGTCCAACATTTTGTGATTGCTTGGTGCAATGTAAGTCCCTCTACAGCTATTACTACTCTCGATAGAAAATACTTCCAAGTTGTCTTTGCAGTTTCTGATCTAAAAAACAAGTGCTGAAGAGATTCCTCGTCAGGTTGTACACAACACCAACATTTTGATGACATGCAGCAGCCTACCCTTTTCAAGAAATCATCTAAAGGTAGCTTTGCTTTCCACACTTTCCACATGAAAAATGCTATTTTAAAAGGCAGTCCCTTTACCCAAATCATCCTATAAGTTGTTCTTGTTTAGTCTCTTCTTCTCGTATACTCCCATGCTGACTTAACACTGAAATATCCTCTTGTTTCCAGCATCCAACAAGGCATGTCAAGAACCTGCTGAGGTGAAGGTGGTTTGATTTCTCCAGAATGTGTACTGCTAAGTCTTCAGGAAGCAATTGAAATAGCATGTCCACATCCCACTCACCATCTAAGGTAACATCATGTACATTATGTACCTTTTCATCAATTCCAAAGTCTTGAGGAACTAAAAAATATAGTGCCCCAAGACCTGTCCAGTTTTCATACCAAAATAGTGAGGATTCCCTTTTTGTTTGCCAAAGGATTTGATGTTCAATCAGATCTCTGCATTCCAACATTTTTCTCCAAATGTGAAACCCTCTTTTCCATGGAACAATTACAGAATTTATTTTTTTACAGTATTTCTGACATACGAAAGAGCTCCATAGGCTTGGTTTTGTTCTGAAATTACACCACAACTTGCTGAATAATGCCTTTGCTACATCATGCAGTGACCTGAAACCTATTCCTCCTTCCTCAATTGGCATGCATAAGGTATTCCATGAATCCCAATGCCTACTAGTTCCTCCTACAGTGCTGCTCCAGAAAAATTGAGCAAATAATTTGTACAACCTATTTATCACATATTTTGGAGGGTTTACAGCTGATAGTAGATGCATAGGCATGCTTTGCAATACATGGGATATGAGAATTTCCTTGCCTCCTACTGATAATAACTTGCCCTGCCATGATTGCAGTTTGTCCATTACCTTAGTAATTAGGGGTTGATAGTATTCCAGCTTTCTCCTTGCATAAAATATAGGACAACCTAGATATATGATAGGAAAATCATTCCTATGAATGCCTGTGATCATTTCCACCTTGCTGACCACTTCCATGTCTGTTAAATGATGCAGGTACACAGCTGATTTGGTCTTGTTAACAAGTTGCCCAGATGCAGCTTCATATGACTTCAGCACTTGCATAATTAGCATCAGAGATGTTTCATCTGAGGATGAGAAAATAATCATGTCATCTGCATATGCCAAATGATTGATCTTTGGACTCCACTTTGGCATCCCAAATCCACAAAAATACAGGTTAGTATGTAGTGCATTGAGACCCCTAGATAATGCTTCTGCTGCCAATATAAACAAAGTTGGAGATACAGGATCACCTTGTTTTACTCCTCTTGAGGACTTAAAGAACCCATGAGCTTGACCATTGATTAGAATAGAATACCAATTATTTGAAACTAATCCAAAGACAATCCCTATCAACCTTTCTGTGAATCCCATCTTTCTCAGTACCTTGGTTAGGAATAGCCAAGATAATCTATCATAAGCTTTGGTCATATCTAGCTTCAGGATGACATTAGGTCCAGCCTTAGTTCTAAGCCTAATGTCAGTCACTATCTCCTGAGTTAGAAGGATTTTTTCTACTATATTCCTCCCCTTAACAAAACCTGCATGTTCCTGTGATATCAGACTTGGGAGAAATTTCACTAGCCTTTCATGTACCACCCTCGATATAACCTTATTTGAAAAATTACTGAGGCTTATTGGTCTTAAATCAAAAAAAGTGGTAACTTCTTTTTTCTTTGGTAGCAGAACTAGGTTGGTGTGTGTTACCCACTTGGGTAGCTCATGACCATTGAAAAAAGCCCTCACCATGTTGTATAGGTCATCCCCTATTATGTCCTAACAAGAATGATAGAATTTTCCTGTCATACCATCTGGCCCCCCAACACTATCACCATTAAGTCCAAGTACTGCCACTTTAACCTCCTCTTTTGTTGGCTGCTTAATCAATTTTGCATTCTGCTCAGTGTTAATCAGATTAGGAACATGTTCTACGATATCAAATGATGAAGGAGTAGCTGCTTCTGTGAACTATTCCTCGTAGAATTTGATAGCCTCTTCTGCAATTTCTTGTTCATCTTCAATCCAGGTTCCTCCACTATTTTGAATTCTGTTAAGCTGAAGTCTCTTCCTCCTACCTCTCACTTGTGCGTGGAAGAACTTAGTGTTCCTATCCCCTTCCTTGAACCAAGTCATGCCTGCCTTTTGTTGCCAATATTTCTCCTCTAGTGCAAGACATTTGATCAATTTTGCCTGAACCTTTTGTAGCCTTTCCCTGTTCATCCCTGTAGGATTTGCTTCAAATTCTGCTTCATGAACCATCACTACCTCCTCCATGCTTGCTATCTTTTGGAAAATATCTCCAAATGTAGCCTTACTCCACAATGAAAGAGCCTTCTTTAATTTTTTTAACTTGTGATTAAAAAGAATATAAGGATTTGCACTGAAATGAGCTGTCCAATTCTCTTTCACCACATCTTTAAAAGTCGCATGTTCCACCCAAAAATTCAAGAACTTAAAAGGTTTTTTTAATGGTGGAGTTTCAATATCACACTTCAGATACATTGGACTATGATCTGAACCAGTCTTTGACAAATGTTGCACCTCTATTCCTGGAAATGTTTGTTGGAACTCAACATTGGCCAAGCATCTGTCTAGCCTTTTGAATATACAGTCTTCCTCTGCTCTCCCATTCCACCATGTAAATATGCTGCCTTTAAATCCAAGGTCGAAGAGATTGCAAGTGTTGACGCAGTGTCGAAAATCATCAATTTCATTCAATGACACAGGTAGCCCACCAAACTTCTCTTCTTCGTCCCATATTACATTGAAATCACCTCCTACAAGCCATGGTGCATCCATATCCCTTGCCATTGCATATAATGAATCCCATAATTCTATCCTCTCAATTGCATCACATTTAGCATATACCAATGTTAAGACAAACTCCACATGCGATTCAGTATGAAACAAGCGTAGTGTTAATTGTTGCACCATATTGTACATAACAGTTACCTCAAATACCTCATCTATGAAATCCCAGATCTTGTTGGAAACATTTGAAATTGCATGTGCAAGTCCTATCTTATTTCTGTACCTTTTCAGTTTTTTTACTTGTTGCTTTGGCTCCATTAATCCTACAAATTCATAGTGATTTTGCCTGTGCATTTTTGTCAACCTTTCAAAGGCCTGCTGTGTGGTGACTGACCTTATATTCCAAATGATAGCATTCATCACTGATTGTTGGATTTTGTTAGCGTTCTCCTTGTGTGCACCCCAAATTTTGGTGCTGCAAAATTATATTATTGTTGCTTCTTCTTACCTTTTGCTGCTGATTTTGCCTTTTCCACTTTCGTAGGTGATAAGTCACCTTGCCTTGCAGCATTCATAAGGTGTTGGGTAGTCGATTCGTGATCCATGTCGTATCCTGATCTACCAGGTTCTTCTCCTTCTTCATTGTCTTCCTTCCCTCCCGATGTAGCTCCAAATGCATTTTTTTAGGGACCAAGGCCTTCTTTTCTCCTCGTTTTAACAGCTGCAACTGCTTTTTCTCCAATGTAACAGTTACATTTACTATTTTTGTTTTTTGTTTTGGCTGTTTCTCCTTCTCTGTTGGGTTGTGTCCTTGTGGGTGGTCTTGTGATTTCTGAAGTTTATCGTCTTCTGTTCCTCCAGGACCATTTACCTCTGGGCCTCTTCCTTCATAGTTTCTAATTTCTGTTACTTCTGCTATCTGATAATTATTGTTGTGCTCAACAATTTCTGATCCTCCCATTATTAAAAAATTACCAGTTGTATTGTTGTCATTGGCATGGAGCTCTCCATTTACACTTTGCTCATCTTCTTCTTTGTCCTTCTCATTCGGTTCCTCATCAACTTGTGCTCCTAGTGGTACTTCGTTCTCCTCTGAATCGTATTCCCTTTGTGCATCCCATAGCCTGCCACCACAGCCTTGCACTCTTTCTTTAAATGTAGACGATTTTGACCTTTCTGCTTGAGAATTTGGAGTTTTATTAAGTTCCTTGTTCACAAATGTATCTTGTGATGGGTTTTTTTGGCATGATGTATTGATCTTCACTATTCCATCTCCTGTTTTATCCTTGAAACTTCTTTCTACCCATTGTGCAGTATCGTTTTTTGCTTTTGATGCCTCTTTTCCATTGACTAGACCATTAGTCGAACCAATACCCGATGAGTTAAGATGAAAAGCTTATGCTGCTGGATTTAGCTTTTCCTCATTATTGACCATATGTTTTGGTTTTTGCTTTGTAGATGCTTGGTTATGAACTGCTGAACTGTTTGTTGCTGCATTAGCTGCCACTATTATCAATTGACAGGTTCTTCCTCTTCATCCATCCCTTGTAATATTGCAAACTTGTTAGCTACTTGAACATGATCATTATCTTCATTGTCTACTGCCACCAATTCCATACCATTGTTGCTTTGTGCTTCTGCTTGTCTATCTACAGTGCTTGTACCCTCCTTATTCTTATTGTTTTCAAGCTGCTTAGTTGGTGCCATCTCCATTCCATTATTATTGAGACTAGTATTTTGATTTACTACATTTCTAACTCTGTTGTCCTTCACTTCCTTCCATTGCTCTTTTTCTGTAACATTTACATTACCCACGACCTTTTCACTAGATAAAATCATTATAGGCTATGAGTTCCCTATGTCCTGCTTCTTAGCAGTATCTGCTTGGTTAGCATTCTCATTCTCCACATATAGTTCAGTGTGTATCCTCCAACATTCAAATTGATCATGCCCTTGAAGTTTACAATGTCTGCAATATTTAGGCATCATGTCATATTGAATTCTCACCCATTCAGTTCTTGTCGTTCCATTAGCTTCATTGAATATGTCCATCCTCACCTTTTTAGGCAAATCTGCAAGTAGATCAACTAGTACCTTCACCCTAGCACAACTAGGTCTAGTTTTATTAATTGTTGCCATGTCTAGATGCATAGGTTTACCTACTGCTGTAGCTAGAGAAAATAGACATTCCTTCACAAAAAGGTTGGCAATAGACCTGGGAATGAAATCCAAGCCATTGCCTTGGGTGTTTCTTCATCTGCTCTAAACTTTGAGTCATAAATCAATGGCCTAAGCTGATATTGATAGCCATCCCTGTCCTTTATGTAATGAGTTTTTGATGAGAATTGAAGATAGTCCTGCCTTAACGTCATTCTAATCAAAATGTGCCTATCCCTTAGAAATCCAATGTTACACTCACCTTTAATTCCGCATTGAATTGGTATTAACTTACGCAGTTGTTAAATTTCTGGGCTGCCATAAGAACATTTACCAACTATTGCATATTGTAAACCTTCGATGATATCCATCCTTTCTACTTCTGCTTCTATGAACTGAATAACATGTTCTCCATTCAATATTGTAGGTGGACGAATGGGAATTGGCTCAACTTCCTGTTGCTCATGCATTGCAGCATTTAAAGTGCAAGGTTTCAGAATTTTGGAGTAATCCATCGGTTGTTTGTTGTTATTTGTGTTCCCTGATGTTTGTGCAATGTTTGGAGGAGGTTGTGTAGGCAGCGCAACCACAAAAGGTGGCTGGCCACCTACCTGTGTGTTCATTACAGATGTAATTCTTTAGCACTTTAACAACATGACAAAGGTGCAACAGCTTTGCAAGAAAACGATGCTACTGTAATTCAAATTAGCTTCACGTTACTTACTGCTTATGGCTGTGAATCCAATTTCACAGTCTAAATTGTAAAAAACAGTAATTTCGATTTAAAATGAAGCTTAGAATTCAAACCAATCTTAGAAGACCTTGGGCAAGCTGTTATGCTGAAAAGTAGCGCTGGAATTAGCTGAATCGCTGAAATTGAATGAAGAACATTGTCTGCTACAATAATTCGTGAAAATGAAATTAAGATCTACAAAAATTAACTATAGATCTGAAGTTGAAACCAATTGGGTAATATTCGTAAGGAATTTATGTATCTTTTGAGACCAAGTTTGGTTAGTTCCACCACCGGATGTCGGAGTTATGACCGGAAAATGATGACGAAATTACTATTCCTTCTCTTCCTAGAGAGAAGGCAGAGCAATTCACCCCTTGCTTACCCTGTTTTTTATCTCTTCATGCCAAAACGAAATCTGGGCCAATTGACCCAAATCAATGGGTCTGAATAGACCCAAATTACTCTTTCTTGGGCCTTCTGATTTCAAAGCTCATATGGACTCATCGGGCTAGGCAGAATTGCCCAAGAGCCAAACTAAAACTCCTTTCTTTGAAAATAAAACAAAGAAACAAAGCAAATAAAACATGACGAACTTAATTTTAGAACACACCACCAATCAGACTAATCAACAAATTTTAACCCTAACTTATGCGAACAAAACAAAATTATTTAAACGGAAATGAATTAACTTAAAACTACTACTATGCAAAACTAACCACTGAGTAACAGAAAAACAAAGGAAAAGAAAAAGAAAAGCAAAATAAGGGACAGAAGTGGTAGACAAACAAGAGAAGAGGGATTTAATAGCAGAACAACTGAAGAAGACAAAGGAGGAAGGATAGAGGAGATACCTTTAAAATCACTCGACACAGAGCTGATAACCCTTCGAAAATTCCGATTTGATTCGAAACAAGTATTAACTGTATGTTCTCAACGAAACCAAACGGTCAATACCAGTTTCAAACCTTATCGCTTAAAGAAACCGGAAGGCTTGACGGATTTCTTTTCCCCTTGTTTTCAGATTCAAAAACGACCGATTTGGTGAGAATTTAAGGAGAAATGGTGGTGGATTGGGGTTGAGGGAAGGCCGGTGATTACCTGGGTGAGATTTGGGTGGCTTCAAGCTCTGCCGCCGGCCGAAAATGGCAAAGGAATCGAGGGACGACGCTAGGGTTTATTAGAGAAGATGAGATACCGGGGGGAATTCGCTTGTGTCTTAGGCTTAATGGATTTTCGGACACCTTTATTTAATTAGCAATGAACTCTGAAGACCGTTGGATGATGAGGGATGAAGGGCTCACATTGTTTTGAGTAAAGAGAACTCAAACTTGCGTCGTTTTGAGTCTTAATGGGAGACAGACCGGGTTGCAGCAATGGCTTGGGCTGGTCTCGTTTGGTTTAGGAGAGATCCGTTTGGGCTTGGGTAGTCTGTTTAAAATCAACTCATATTGGCTTTCTCTCTTTTATTTCCACTTCTTTCAATTCCTTTGTTTTCAATTCTTTCTTCTTCTCTTTATTTTCTTTTTTTTTTCAAAATTAAAACAAAAACCTAAATAAAAATTACAAACCAATTAACCGAGCACATCAATTAACTCCTAATTACTATTATTAGCTAAACCAAATTAAAGGACAAACTACCCTAAATTCAAAATTAAAACTAAAATGTAAAGTAAACTATTTTTGAGATTTTCCATTTTATAAAATAAATTAATTACTAATTAATTCATAAAATGCAAAATTAACTCCTAAATGTACATGCAACATATTTTGTATTTTCCATTAATTAAAATAAACATGCACAAACAAATGCAAACAATTAACAGAAAATGCCACGAAAAATTCACAAAGTTGCAAATAATAAAAGAAATTATTTTGTTTTGAAACTATAGGAGTAATTCATATAGGGCAAAAATCACGTGTTCACAAGTGTTATTTACATTATGCAATTGAATTGAATAGATTTGGGCCATTTAGAGTCGAGTTCTCGTGGCAAGAACGTGGTTTCGGGTTGACTTTGAGCTGGTTCGAGGTAAGTGGCTTGCCTAACCTTGTGTGGGGGACCTTCCCTTAGGATTTGGTATTATTAATAATTGAAATGCCTTGTACGTGAGGTGACGAGTGCATACTTGTGCTAATTGTTGAAAAACCCGATTTTCATTAAGTAATTACTAGTATGTTTCCTTTCCTGTTTATATTACTTGCAATTTAAACCCGTTGTTAGCTTAGGAAAGCATGTCTAATTGACTTAATTGCCTTACTTATTCAAACTGCCTTATTTGGATTACGTGCAGCATGCTAGGTTTGTAATACCTGTTTTACCTTGGTATGGAACTTGAATTGAACTGTGTACTTTTCTTGTTGTTGTTGTGCATTTACTTTGGGTCTACGGGATGGTATCCCGGGAGATCCCCTTGTATGTTTACTTGGGACTACAAAACAGTATTTCGGGAGATCCCCCTACACGTTTACTGAACTACGGGATTGCACCTGGTAGATTCCCCCTGTACTGAGTATTTATATTTGGGACTACGGATCGATATTCCGGGAAATCCCCTCACATTATGAGTTGGACTACGGGACGGTACCCCGGGATATCCACTGGATATTTACATTTGGGACTACAGGACGGTATCTTAGGAGATCCCCGGTTGTTATCTTTGTGTTGAGTTGTATTTCTTTCTGTGTTTACTTTGCCTCTGTAGTAGTTGTTGCTGTCCTTTATATCCGGTGTTACTTTTACTATTGTACTTATTTATACTATTTTATTCTACACTGTTGAACCTTATATTTTATTTAACCTTAGTAGGGCCCTGATCTTCCTCGTCACTACCCGACCGAGGTTAGGGTTGACACTTACTGAGTACCTCTATGGTGTATTCATGCCCTTTCTGCGCATGTTTTTTATGTGCAGATCTAGGTACTTCTACTCAGACTTATCACGCTTGAGATGAGGCGCTTGAAGAGACTCCGAGGTATATCTGCCGCGTTTGTAGACCGAAGAGTCCCTTTCTACTCTCCTTTTTGTATTAGCCCTTCTGTATTTTTCGTTTCTTTGTTAGACATTCTGGAGTTAGATGCTTGTAGACATTCAAAGGCTTGTGATCATGAGATTCTGGGTTTTGGGAAATGTATTTAGATTTTGAGAGTCATTATTATGTGTGCCGAGCGACACTTTTAAATGCTGTATTATTTCACTATTTTGGTTTTTAATTATTTCTTCCGCAAATTGGTTTAGTTTCCGCATTTTAGGCTTACCTAGTCGTAGAGACTAGGTGCCTTCATGAATGTTCACAGAGGGCGAACCGGGATCGTGACAAGTCCTCAGCCAATGAAAACGGATAAACATAATGAATAAAGATGGCACGACATCACCCATCGTGCTTTTACTCTCAACTTCACCATGAAATGATAATAATGGCACGACATCACCCTTCGTGCTTTTACTTTCAACCTCACCATGAAATAATAATAAAGGCACGACATCACCTTTCGTGCTTTTAAATTTAATCTCTCCATGAAACAATAAATATGGTACGACATCACCTTTCGTGCTTTAACCCTATTTCTCACCATGTATAAATCAGTAAATGAAGCAATAATTGGCACGACATCACCCTTCGTGCTTTAACACTCTCCCTTACCATGTAGCAATGAATATAAACATTTGAGAGATAAAATAAGCAAGAATAAATGTTCTATCAACAACGGTTCCAAAATACCAAACTTTAACTTCCAAAAAGAATACTCAATTATCACAAATAGTTCATAAATATGGAAAGAACGATCAATTAAGTAATAAACTAGTCTAAGCATGGATATCATAATCAAAGAAGGCAATAAATTACAAGGAAACAAGTTCTCCCCCCTCCCCTGCGCATGCTTTTACCCAACAACAACACATAGGTACTTGTCACCTCATATATACGTTATACCCATACATTTAAACACGTAACAAATAAACAAACTAGTCCTAATCCCACAAGTCAAGGTTAACCACGACACTTACCTCGCTCCGCAATCGACTCAAAGTTCAACCACGACTTTACCTTTCGAACAAGCTTCCGAACCAACCAAATCTAGAAAATTATTAACCAAACGATTCAAAATAAGCATTAGGAACTACCCACGAATGAAAGAGGTTCAACTTAGGTCATTATTTAAAAAGTTAACAAAAGTGAACCCCCGGGCCCGCTTGGTCTAAACCCAAAAAATTCGGACCAAAATCTGATTATCCATTTACTCCCGAGCCCGGCTATGTAATTTATTTCGAAATCCGACCTCAATTCGAGGTCTAAATTTTAGTTTTACAAAAATTCCTAATTCTACCCAAATTCCCAATTTCTACCATGAAAATCCTAGATTTATGGTTGAAATCTTATGAAATATAATGGGTAATTGAAAGATAGTAGGTTAGAGTCACTTACCAATGAATCGAGGAAGAATAGCTCTTGGAAAAATCACCTCTAAAGTTTTTAGGGTTGAGAATTTGAAAGAATGAACTAAAATCCCAATTTTCCCTTCTTAAGTCCAAGCGCATATGTCACATTGCGACCTGGGGTTCGAAATTACGAACCCTGCAAATGCAAAAAATCCTTCCCAAATGCGAAGTCTTAATATTTCTACTACCATCGCATTCGCAATTGCGAACTTTAGACTTCTGCAATTGCGAACCACTCCCCCAGTACTACTTCGCAAATGCGAACCTGACAAGAATCTTAACAGTTCGCAAATGTGAACATGGACCTCACAAATGCGAGATTAGAGGCTGCACCAAAAATAGTGTGATGACTCGATATGTCTGTTCAAGGACGAACGTTTATTTTAGAGGTGGAGAATGTGATGACCCGATAGGTCACTATGAGTTTTAGTCTTCATTTATGTGTTCTAAGACCTTGAATAACTTCGTTTAGACTTAATTGAATGTTTACTCATACTCATTCTTTTACAAATTAAAGAAACCAATCTGTCGTACTCCAATGTGAGTGGAAACTTAGCAATACTCTGTGGAGAATAACTATAATGTACCGAGTTATTATCCACCACAACCTTACTACCCCAATATAATGCAACCCTAATTTTTTGCTCTAAATATATTCTAGCAAAATCCAAAAAATATTTGATGAATATGAAGTGATACAAAGGATGCTGAAAAATTGAATTTTTCAGAATGATTGTTTGAAGAATGAATATGTGATGACTCGATAGGTCACTTTGAGTTTTAGCCTTCATTTCTGTGTTTTGAGACCTCAAATAACTCTGTTTAGACTTCTTTGAATTGCGCGCATAGTCCCTGTCTTGCACCTAAAAATTTTTATATGAAAATTTAAGAAAATGTGAAATTTTACTTTAAAACTCATATGAGTTGACTACGGTCAATATTTTGTGTAAATGGACCCGGATCGGTATTTTGTCGGTCTCAGTGGGTCCGTATCGTGATTTGGGACTTGGGCGTATACCCGAAATTGAATTTGGAAGATTCTAACTTGATTTAACGTGATTTGTTAAAAACTAGTAATTTAATGGCTTAAAGAATTTTCAAGTTTGACCGTATTCGGATTTTGGTTCCGGATCTAAGTATACGTTCATTTCATTATTTATGACTTGTGTGCAAAATTTGGTGCAAAACGGAGTTGATTTGACGTGATTCGGACGTCCGGCTGTAAATTTGAAAGTTCTTAAGTTTCGTTGAAAGTTTCATTCATTTTACTGTCCAATTCGTGGTTCTAGATATTATTTTGGTGTTTTGATTGCGCGAACGAGTTCATATGATGTTATTACACTTTTGTAAATATTTGGTTTGGAGCCCGGGGGGTTCGGGTGAGTTTCGGATAGGCCATGGAGTAATTTTTGGACTTAGACAATTGTTGGTTTCTGAGATTTCTGATATCTGGTGCATCTTTCTTCGCGATCCCGAAGCTATTCTCGCGAAGGGTAACTAGAGACTGGGGAGAATTTCTTCTTCGCAAACGCGGAGAAGGGATTGCGAATGCGGAGCATGGGAGGAGTAACCCTCCGCGAACGTAGCTCTTCACTCACGAACGCGATGAGTAAGGGGAAAAGCCATCGCGTGTGTGTGTATAAGAGATTGATTTTAGAGAACCACCAAAGCTGTTTTGAAATAATTTTATAGGATCAATCTTGTTTTTCTCAAGCACAAGTAATTGATAGTTTAACATAAGCATCAAGAACACATGGTTTTGTTCTTTGATCACCATTAACCACGACTTCGAGTGGGATATACATGCCCTTAAACGCTATATTTTTTCAAAAATTATTCTAAATACAATATATCTCGTGATTGATTCTCTTTCTTGAGTGCATATTTGCTTCGTTTTGTTGAATCTTCAAATCCTTCTTAAAATTGTACTTGCTTTCTTGCTCACTATTCATTGAGTATTTTCATATGTCGCATCAGTTATCATTAGAGAGACTTCCTTATGAACAAGGGCGGCCCTTCCACAAAGCAAATAAAGCAACCACTTTAGGCCTCGTATTTGTGGGGGCCTTATTTTTTGTTACACCTAACACACTATGTATAAGTTTAAAAAAGAATTTTGTACATTGAAAAAGTTTGATTTCTTTCTACCAAGAAAATTGCACTTGAAATTAATATCGAACCTGAATTTCGTAAAAAACGTGTGATATATAGGAAATAACAATTTGATACAAGTATTAAGGAAAATAACACAATTAAAAGATAACAGTTTAATTAATACAGTTAATCAAATAAAAAGATTTAATTCTTTTTCAAATGCCTAAATTGCTTATGGAATAATTTTAGTAACTCACGTTACCGTTGCTTTGACGGAAAGAAGTTTTCAAAATTCAAATTGATAAAATCTTATCTAAGAACAACAATGGCACAAGAAAGACTAAATGGATTAGTTATATTGTCAATTGAGAAATACTTATTAGGAGTTATTGATTATAAGAAAATTATTAATAACTTTGTATATAAGAAAAAACTAAAATATAGACTTCGAATAAATAATAAAAAAATTAAAAAGTTAAGGCCCCTCATAAAGTTTGGTTTTAGACCCCAAAATTCGTCGGGCGGCCCTACTTATGAAATTGTCTTCCAACTTGTTTCATCCGAGTTCCAACAATAGTTGCCATTAAGATTTCTTTCATATTCAGCTCTACAGATTTGCAAGTCTCTGATAATTTCTTTCATCAATCTTGATGAGTATTGCTTTGTGAATGTTACAAAGATTGATCATCAGTGGTCAAAATATTTTCCTATAGAACTTTTCAAATCTTCATAGATTGAATGATTTCTCTTTGATTCTGAGTTATATTTCTTTATCGTCAAGTAATGATAATTCTTATACTATTATTTGTTACGTACATTATATCTGCAATATAATATTTATATAAATAGTCTGTAAATCAAATTCCCCAAAACAACATTCGATTTGAACCTGAATATATTGCTTTGTCCTTCTTCCTTTTCAGCGTGTTAATAGTTAGCTTTAAGCTTATGGAATAAGACGAATCAGATGGAATTATTTGTTATCTTAAAAGAACAAAATATATTATTATCTTGTTCAATTGTCTTGTTTTTTTCTCCAAAACTCATTTACACTTTTTTTTGACAAAGAAACCAAACATGTATGCATGGTTGGGACTGGTAAGGAGAACAATCCCGACAAAAACTTCAACGTTATTAATATTAGCCTAGGAAACACTAGTACTAATTTCGGATTGTTATCCCAGTCCCTATACTTCATAAAGTTTCATCCAACCACCTCAACTTGATCAAAATAAAACTTTTAAACCCTTTTGATCGTTGACCGAACTTATGTGGCATTGATATGGCATAAGCGGACAAAATGAGTTATTTACACGCACATTTAGTGTGTGAGTTGATGATTTTTCTTTATTAAAAAATCAAAAATCAAAAAAAAATAAATGAATAAAAGAAATACTAGCATAGTTCCCCTCCACCCTTCTCTGTTCTTCTTCATATCTACCCTCCACCCATCTTCTTATAATGACCCAACCGGTCGTTTTGCTTTCTAGAATACCATTCACCTAAATAAGACTACGTGATTTTACTATTTTATGACTTGCAGGGAGGGTTAGTTCAGGATTTGGAAGGGTCCGGGTTGAAACCGGAACACTTGGTTCCTTAAAGTTGGCTTAAAAGGCTAAATTTGACTTCGGTCAATATTTTGAGTAAACAGCCTCGGAATTGGGATTTGACGGTTCTAATAGGTTCATATGATGATTTCGGATTTGGGCGTATGTTCGAATTGGGTTTTGGACGACCCGGGAGTATTTCGACGCCTAATAGTGAAAGTTGGCATTTTGACTGAATTCCATAAGTTTGGGTTGAACTAGATTTTTACATTCTAGACGTCCGTTTGAGATTCTGATCTTGGGAATAGCTCCGTATGGTGATTCTGGACTTAAGAGCGCGTCCGGAAGTGGAATTGGAGGTTCGTAGGTCGTTTCGGAGTCATTTGGTGAAAGTTAGAAATTTGAAATTTTTGGAAAGTTTGACCGAGGGTGGACTTTTTGATATCGGGTTCAGATTCTAGTTTCGGAAGTTGAAGTAGGTCTGTAATGTCACTCAAGACTTGCGCGTAAAATTTGGGGTCATTTCGAGTGGATTTGATAGTAATCGGACGTGCGGAAGTGTTTTTAGAAGTTTTTGAGTTCATTAGTTAATCCATGCGTTTTGGCATCCGATTCGTGGTTTTTGATGTTATTTCGGTGTTCTGATCGTGCGAGCAAGTTTGTATGATGTTGTTAGACTTGTGTGGGTGGTTGGTGTGGAGCCCCGAGGGCTCGGGTGAGTTTCAAACGTTCGGAATGATGAAAAATACTTCAGTTTTTCTGGTATTTTCTGGCAGCAGTTGCACGTCTCGCAAATCCGAGAATTTTTTCGCAAATGCGAACCTCAGATTTGCGAGAAGGGCTTTGCAATTGCGAAGAAGCCCGACCTGAGCAGTGTTCGCATTTACGATCCCAACAGAGTTCGCATTTGCGACTCACTGGCCGCATTTGCGACCTTGGCAGCTGATCTGTTCCAAGCCTGCACTACTATTGAGTAGCGAGGATGGTCGATGCAGTTTTACTCAACTAGGTCGAGATCGAATCCACAGGGAGTTAATTTATTTGAAATTGGATTTATATCCAAGTCTAGATGCGGATTTTGCTCTTAATTACACTTCCACAATTGTTTGGTTTGTTTTCTACTTCTACTTCTACTTTTATTCTATTGCATGCAATATTTGAAACTAAGTACAATATTTTTGCTGTTGATTTTCAAGGGTTTAAAGGAACTAGGGTAGTGACTTCCACCTAGGTGGATATCTAACGGGTAGCAAAAATTGAGAGCAATCTTGTGATTAATTGGGGTCGTAATACAGCTATCATACTCGGGTACTGACTCTATACCTCTCGGTAGTTTGAGTGATTTTGCCCAATTTGGGTTTCTCAAGTCCAAATGGGTATTTGTACAATTCAAGTGATATTAGCTCAAGTCGGGTATCACTATCTTTAGGTTTAACCCTTTAATTGAGACAATCAATTTCTTGAGTTTACCCCAATATTTTATTAGCCTAGTTTTCCTAAACTTAGTCCCTCTTTCTCAAGTAGAGACTAAGTCATAAATGCATGAATTTTGCAACCACTAATTCCATAGTTTTAGCAAGAACTAGGCTAAATACTACTAACCCATACACATTCAAGCCTTAAAATTCAATACCCATCAAATACCCACACTAGGGTTGGGTCACAATCCTAGCTATGGATTTAGCTACTCATGAAAATAACATAAATTAAAGATGAAATAAAGATAAATCCATAATACTAAATTAAAAGATGAAAATCTAATATTGAGAGATAATTCTAGTACAAAATTGCCCAAAAAGATCTATTTATACTAAGCTGAAGTTTCGGACAAAAGTGCCCCTGCAGAGGTTTCGCGGCCGCGTAATTCTCACCGCGGCCGCACTCATGCTTTTGCGGCCGTGTAAATCTGATCGCGGTCCGTGTTTTTAACTTCTAGATTTGGGTTGAGCATTGTTTCGCGGGGTGCATAATTTGCATCGCGGTCGCGTAGGAGATTACCGCGGCCAGGTAATTCTACCGCGGACCGCACTCCTTGATTTTGCTTGAAATGTAAACTCTCTGAACCTCAGCAACCGCGGTTCGCATAATTCTAACCGCGGCCGCAATGCGACTTTCGCGACCACACTTTTCTGGCACGAACCTAGCTCAACATTTGGCCTGAAAATGCACTCTTTAAATCTCCCTTTCGCAGACTGCATATTTGTGATTGCGGTCGCGTTGTGGATTCCGCGGCCGCACTATTTTTGTGCGGTCCGCGGTTCAGGTCTCCTGGCCCAGTCATGATTTTTGTTCCAGTTTTGACTCCTGTATGACTTGATTATGCCTCCTTTGGCTCATTTTGATCAATTCCTGTAAGCAAGCATATTACATTAGTTTCCGAGAATACCTTCTTGCATTTTGGGCCCAAAATGCAAGTAAAAGAGAGTAAATAATAGGTTAAAATCCCCATTTATCAAATCCCCCAAACTTAAGCGTTTTTGGTTGTCCTCAAGCAAATAAGGTAATTCCCACCTCCACTAAAATAAAATAGAAGGATATTTCAGCTGCCTTCATTTGAATCAATCATGCATCAATTGGGACTAACAATTACCCTCAGCACAAATGAATTATCAACAACACAAAACCTTTTGAGTACCACAATTCTAATGCGACACATGAGCATCAAGATTTGATGTAATACACTAAGGAAGCTCGCTCTACTACGTAGGTCATTGTGGAACCCAAACTCCTCCTCCTCTACTCTCTATAAGCAAATCTCACCTTAGATTGTAACACTCAAAACAAGGATTGTGAAGAAGCACGCTCATCTCTCTCAAGGGAATGTCACAAGTCCGACTCTAAGTACCATAAGCTTGCCCCTTATATAAACTACCACTAATGTAAGTTCACTTAACTCGAAATCATATAGGGCTTTTGCGGGAATATAATGAAGGCTTTTGGATCAAGGTAGGACTTATTGGCATATGATGGTTTCATCTTTCCTTAAGAACTCCATTTTCTCATTTCGGCTCATACTTTCTTGACTCTTTGAGTCATTTTCTTCTTCCTTAGGGGAACTAGATAGACACACTATCACTCTTTCTTACTCATGACAACCATTTTTCTCCTTTTCTAACTATTACATGCCTTTCATCATTGCTTTCTTTGAATCCTTTCACTTTTCTATCTTATTCACTTTTTTTGACATATTTCTTTTTGTCTTTTCTTTCTTTTCTTTTGCCTTCCCTTTTCTTCATTTCTTTTTGTTCTTTGTAGGTTTTATCACTTTCATATTTCTCGTCTCTCCCACAAACTTATGCTTTTGCTACTTGTCTATTAAAAATTCCAAGCAAAGACTGGGTGCCAGGAGAGGGTCATTATAGAACGGATAAAGGCTTGTAACGTGGTTATAGAAAGAAAAACGACTTCGACTCAAAGGGTTGACTAGGGATAAAATATTAGTAGGCTACAGAAGCTTTCAAGTTTCAAATTGGATCAAGGATAGCCTACAATCATTTCTCAAGTCGAGCTACCCTTAGAATTTCGCCTAGACAAATATTCAGGGGCAAGTTCTAGACTTATTGGCATGGAACTTGGACTTGCAATTCAATACCTCACCTCACAAGCTATTGGATTGTTAAAGAGAATAGAGTCGAGGGCCCACAACAACCCTAACTAATATTGAGCATCACAAATGGCTCCAAGAAGCCACTCGATGATTGTTTAGTCAACAAAAGAGTCTAAAGGTCACAACTAGAACTATTCTTTGCCAACCAACTTGTTTCTAACCATAAGGTCGAAGGTAAATGTGTTAGGCCCAAGTGAAGCCTTCTTGATACACTTTTATTCATTACTACTATTTACACCAAAACATAAAGAAAACGGACTCAATCCCTTAAGAAGGTTGTCACGCCATCCATCGTCGGGAAGATCCACCCGATTCACACAACATCTACCTTTGGAAAGAACTGTGGCATTAAGAAAATCAAAGGCTTATTGTTCACATAAAACATAAAAAGAAGCTAACAACTTAAAAAAAAAACTATTAAAGGGAATAAGAAGCTATGAAGTAAAATCATGAAAGAAGTTATGAAGTAAACTACGGAAATCAAACTGAATATATACAAACTTGAAGTAAAGCGGATATATACATAAATAAAAATAAATATATACATCAAATGGTAAAAATATATACATACTAAATGTGAAAGTAACGAATATATACATACCAAAATGTGAAAGTAACGAATATATACATACCAAAATGTGAAAGTAACGAATATATACATACCAAAAGTAAAAATAAAGAGAAGTAAAGATAAAGAAAAATAGTATCATAGTTATTACATGCCAATGTCATCAAATCATTAAATCAAAATGGACCACCCCCTGTCACGACCCTGGTTCGCCCTCCGTGAACCATCGTGACGACACCTAGTCTATAGGACTAGGTAATCCTAACAATGTGGAAAAATAAACCAACTTGCGGAAGAAATAATTAAAAACCAAAATAGTGAAATAAAATAGTATTTTAAAGTGCCGCTTGGCATACATAATATCAAATCTCAAAGGCTAACAACATTCCCAAAACCCGGAATCTCATGATCACAAGCCTTTGAATGTCTGCAGCATCTAACTCCAGAATATCTAACAAGGAAACGAAAGTACAGAAGGGCCAATACAAAAGGAGAGAGTAGAAAGGGACTCTTCGGTCTGCGAACGTGGCAGATATACCTCGGAGTCTCTACAAGTGCCTCGTCTCACGAGTGATAAGTCTGAATGGAGGTACCTGGATCTGCACATAAAAAACATGCTCAGAAAGGGCATCAGTACACCACAACAGTACTCAATAAGTGTCAAATCTAACATCGGTCGGATAGTGACGAGGAAGGTCAGGGCCCTACTAAGATTAAATAAAATATAAGGTTCAACAGTGTAGAACAAAAACAGTATGAGTAAGTACAACAGTAAAAGTAGTATAGGATATAAAGGATAGCAACAATTACTACAGAGGCAAAGTAAACACAGAAAGAAAATACAACTCACCACAAAGATAATAAATGAGGATCTCCTAGGATACCGTCCTGTAGTCCCAAATAAAAATATCCAGTGGATCTCCCGGGATACCGTCCCGTAGTCCAACTCACAATGCGAGGGGATCTCCCGGAATACTGATCCATAGTCCCAAATGTAAATACTCAATACAGGGGGAATCTACCGGGTGCAGTCCCTTACTTCCAATGTAAATATGCAGGGGGATCTCCCGGAATACCGTTTCATAGTCCCAAAGTAAACATACCGGAGGATCTCCCGGGATACCGTCCCGTAGTCCCAAAGTAAACACACAGAAACAATAGGAAGAGTACACAATTCAATTCAAGTTTCATACCAAGGTAAAACAGGTATTTCTAACCTAGCATGCTGCACGCAATCCAAATAAGGTAGTTTGAGCAAGTAAGGCAATTAAGTCAATTAGACATGCTTTCCTAAGCTAACAACATGCTTAAATTGCAAGTAGTATAAATAGGAAAAGAAACATACTAGTAATTACTTGATGAAAATTGAATTTTCAACAATTAGCACAAGTACGCACTCGTCACCTCACGTACAAGGCATTTTAATTATCAATAATATCAAATCCTAAGGGGAATGTCCCCCACACAAAGTTAGGCAAGCCACATACCTCGAACCGGCTCAAACTCAACCCGAAACCACATCATTGCCACGAGTACTCGACTCCAAATGACCCAAATCTATCCAATTCAATTGCATAATGTAAATAACACTTCAAGTAATTGATTCTACAAATACATTCTAAGCTAATACGCGAAATTAGGTAAAATGACCAAATCGCCCCTTGGGCCCACGTCTCAGAATCGTGTAACATTTACATTTTCAGAACCCTCACACTCTCACGAGTTTAGTCATACTAAAAGTACCAAAATGGGACCTCAAATGATCCCTCAAATCATCACTCAAAGGTCTCTAATTGATCAAGTTTTAACCCTCAATTTACCACTGATTTTCCTTAAATTTTCATGCTTAGAATGATAAAATCACCATAATAACGAGTTTAGGTTCCAAGAATCTTGCCTCCTCGAAGCTCCCTTGAATTCCCTCTCAAAAACCTCCCCAAAAGCTCAATTCCAGGATGAAAATGGTGAAAGAATAACTCGAATTCGCGAAGGCAAATATTTATATGTTCCGCCCAGCGAATTCGCTTCTGCGGTCATGGGACCGCTCCTGCGGTCCCGCTTCTGCAGAAAAAAATGACCGCACCTGCGAAACACATTAAAGTCCCGAAATCCGCACCTGCGATCTACTCACTGCATCTACGGTCACGTAGGTGCGTTAACTCTTCCGCACCTGTGGCTCCTTGCTTTTCCTCAGCTGGCCGCTTCTGCAGCTAAATTCTGCATCTGCGGGAGTCGCATCTACGGCCTCTCAACCGCAGATGCAGTTATGATAACAGCCCAAAGAACTTCAGCTGCAAACTCCAAGTTCCAACTTCCCGTTAACCATCCGAAATCATCCCGAGGCCCTCACTCAACCAAAAGCACAAACAAGTCATATACCACTATCCAAACTTATACAAATCTTCCAAACACCTCAAACAACATCGAATCAACCAATTATCATCGGATTCAAGCCTAAGAACTTCAAAAACTCTCAAAATATGCTTTCGATCAAAAAGTCTATCAAACCTCGTCCGAATGACCTAAAATTTTGCACACACGTCACATTCAACACTACGGAGCTACTCCAACTTCCGGAATTCCATTCCGACTCTCGTATCAAAATCTCACTATCGTACCGGAAACTTCAAAAATTCAACTTTCGGCATTTCAAACCTAAATTAGCTACGGACTTCCAAAATACAATCCGAACATGCTCCTAAACCCGAAATCACCCAACGAAGCTAACAAAACCATCGAAATTCCATTCCGAGGCAGTCTTCACACTGTTCCGACTACAGTCAGATTTCCAAAACTTAAGCTCTCATTTAGGGACTAAGTGTCCCAAAACTCTCCGAAACTCCAAATAAACCCTCCCGACAACTCATAATAGCAGAAACAAACATGGGAAAAGCAGTTAATTGGGGATCGGGGCGTAAATTCTTAAAACGACCAATCGGGTCGTTACATCCTCCTACACTTAAACATTCTTTTATCCTCGAACGAGCATATAGACATACCTAAAGTAGTGAAAAGATGAGGGTAACAGTTGCACATATCTTTCTCGGTCTCCCAGGTCGCGTCCTCGATCGGCTGAGCCCGCCACTGAACCTCCACTGATGCAATGTTCTTTGACCTCAGCTTTCTAACCTGCCTGTCCAATATTGCCACTGGCTCCTCGACATAAGATAGATCCTTGTCTAACTGGACTGAACTGAAATCCAACACGTGCGACAGATCATTGTGATACCTCCAGAGCATCTAAACATGAAATACCGGATGAACTCATGCCAAGCTGGGAGGTAAGGCAAGCTCATAAGCAACCTCCCCAACATGCCTCAATATCTCAAAAGGGCCAATAAAACTCGGACTCAACTTCCCCTTCTTCCCAAATCTCATAACGCCCTTCATAGCGAAACCCGAAGCAAAACCTGCTCTCCAACCATATAGAAAACATCACGAACCTTCCGGCCCGCGTAACTTTTCTGTCTGGATTTGGCTGTACGGAGTCTATCCTGAATCACCTTAACCTTCTTCAAAGCATCCCGAACCAAGTCTATGCCCAATAATCTAGCCTCACCCGGCTCAAACCAACGGACCGGGGATCTATACCACCTACCATATAAAGCCTCATATGGTGCCATATGAATGCTGGACTGATAGCTATTATTATAGCCAAACTCCGCCAATGGCAAGAACTGATCCCAAAACCCTCCAAACTCAATCACACACGTACAGAGCATATCCTCAAGAATCTGAATAGTGCGCTCGGACTGTCCATCTGTCTAAGGGTGAAATGTTGTACTCAACTCCACCCGAATACCTAACTCATGCTGAACGGCCCTCCAGAACCGTGATGTGAACTGAGTACCCTTATCTAAAATGATGGAAACTGGGATACCATATAGACGAACAGTCTCTCGGATATAAATCTCCACCAACCGCTCAGAAGAATAAGTAGTACACATAGGAATGAAGTGCGCAGACTTGGTCAGCCGATCCACAGTTACCCAAATTGTATCGAACTTTCTCAAAGTCCGTGAGAGCCCAACTACAAAATCCATGGTGATCCGCTCCCACTTCCACTCCGGAATCTCTATCTGCTGAAGCAACCTACCTAGTCTCTGGTGTTCATACTTCACCTACTGACAATTGAGGCACCAAGCTACAAACCCAACTATGTCTTTTTTCATCCGCCTCCACCAATAGTGATGTCTCAAATCCTGATACATCTTCCTGGCACCCAGATGAATGGAATACCGCGAACTATGGGCTTCCTTTAGAATCAACTCCCGAAGCCCATCAAAATTTGGTACACAAATGTGACCCTGCATCCTCAATACCCCGTCATCACCAATAGTCACATCTCTGGCATCACCATGCTGAACCTTGTCCTTGAGGATAAGCAAATGAGGGTCATCATACTGATGCTCCCTAATACGATGAAATAAGGAAGACCGAGAAACCATGCAAGCTAGAACCCGACTGGGCTCCGAAAGATCCAATCTCACAAACTGGCTGGTTAAGGCCTGAACATCTATCGCCATAGGCCTCTCCAATGCTGGTAAATAAGCCAAACTCCCCAAACTCCTTGCCTGGCGACTCAAGGCATCGACCACCACATTGGCCTTGCCTGAGTGATACAAACTAGTGATATCATAGTCCTTCAGCAACTCTAACCACCTCCTCTGACGCAAATTTTGATCTTTTTGCTTGAACATGTGCTGCAAGATCCGATGATCAGTATAAATCTCACAAGGCACACCGTACAAATAATGACGCCAGATCTTTAGGGCGTGAACAATGTTAGCCAACTCAAGGTCATGGATAGGATAATTCTTCTTTTGCACCTTCAAATGTCTGGACGCGTAGGCAATCACCTTACCATCCTTCATCAATATCGCTCCAAGGCCAGTCCTCGAGGGATCACAATAGACAGTATAAGACCCCAAACCTGTAGGCAATATCAAAACTGAGGTTGTAGTCAAAGCTGTCTTGAGCTTCTGAAAGCTTGCCTCACACTCTTCCGTCCACTGGAACGGAGCACCCTTCTGGGTCAGCCTGGTCATATGGGCTGCAATCGATGAAAACCCCTCCATAAAATGACGGTAGTAATGTACCAAGTCAAGAAAACTGTGGATCTCTGTAGCTGTGTATGGTCTGGGCCAACTCTGCACTACCTCTCCTTTCTTCGGATCCACCTGAATACCCTCACTCGATACCACATGGTCTAAGAATGCCATGGAATCCAACCAAAACTCACATTTCGAGAACTTAGCATATAACTTCTTTTCCTTCAAAGTCTGGAGCACTGTTCTCAGGTGTTGCTCATGATCTTCCCGACTCCGGGAATACACCAGAATATCATCAATAAAGACAATAATGAACGAGTCAAGATATGGTCGGAACACACTGTGCATCAAATGCATAAAGGCTGCTGGGGTATTGGTCAGCCCAAATGACATAACAAGGAACTCGTAATGACCATACCAAGTCCTAAAAGCAGCCTTCGAGATATCTAGCTCCCGAATCTTCAACTGATGGTAACCTGAACGCAAGTCAATCTTAGAAAACACCTGTGCGCCCTGAAGCTAATCAAACAGATCATCAATACAAGGCAAAGGATAATGGTTCTTCACTGTAACTTTGTTCAACTTGCAATAATCAATACAAATATGCATAGAACCATCCTTTTTCTTCACAAACATGACAAGAGCACCCCAAGGTGATACACTGGGCCGAATAAAACCCTTATCAAGCAATTCCTGTAACTGATCCTTCAACTCCTTCAACACAAGAGGAGTCATATGATATGGAGGAATAGAAATAGGCTGAGTGCCAAGCAACAGATCAATGCCAAAATCAATATCTCTATCAGGCAGCATGCCCAGAAGATCAGCTGGAAACACATCAGGAAAATCCCGTACTACTGGGACTGAATTAACTGAAGGGGTATCAATAATGACATCTCTCACATAAGCTAGATACGCGTCACACCCCTTCTCAACCATACACTGAGCCTTAAGGAAAGAAATAACTCTACTGGGAGTGTGATCTAAAGCACCCCTCCACTCAACACGCGGTACACTTGGCATAGCCGGCATCACGGTTTTGGCGTGACAATCAAGAATATCATAATGGGGCGACAACCAGTCCATGCCCAAGATAATATCAAAATCTATCATGCTGAGCAATAACAAATCGACTCTGATCTCAAAACCACTAAGAACAACCAAACACGACCGATAAACGCGGTCCACAACAAGAGAATCTCCCACAAGAGTAGAAATATAAACAGGGGAACTCAAAGAATCCCGAGGTACACCCAAATACGGAGCAAAATAAGAAGACACATAAGAGTAAGTGGAGCCTAGATCGAATAGAACTGATGCATCTCTGTGACAAACCAGCATAATACCTATGATGACAGAATTAGAGGTAACAACCTCGGTACTGGCAGGAAGGGCATAGTATCGGACCTGGCCTCCCCCTCTAAGGCGGCCTCTACCTCCCCGACCTCCACCTCTAGCTGGCTAAGCAGGTGGGGTAGCAACTGGAGCTGTAATCATAGCCTGAGAACTCTGCAGGGCACGCTGTGATTGAAAAGTCTATGGAGGTGCAACCCTCCTAAGTCTGGGGCAATCCCTCACCATATGGCATGTATCACCATACTCAAAACAAGCTCTGGGAGGACGTGGAGGTTATGACTGGCTCGGGCCAGGTCTGTTGGTCTGACCACTGAAAGCACCCCGCGCCAGAGGCGCACTAGATACTAGCGGTGCATAATAAGGCTCCTGAGGCCTAGGAGAAGCTGGAACACCACTAGCTGCTGGAAGAGCTGAATGAACGGGGCGACTCATATAACCTCTACCATGATGACCTGCAGTTGGGGCACAGGCACTAGAATAATGGCCCGACTCTCGAGACTTCTTGGCCTCCCTCTCCTTTCTCTCCCTAGCATAAATACCCTTAATCCTCCTATCAATGATCACCACATGCTGATAAGAAATATCCATCTCCAACTCACGAGCCATGCTAGACCTGATGCTGGTAATAAGCCCCTCAATAAACCAGCAAACCCTCTCACGAACAGTAGAAACAAAGGTTGGGGCATGTCTAGCCAAGCTAGTGTAACGGACAACATACTCTGAGACAGTCATAGCACCCTGGCGCAAATGCTCAAACTCTGCGCACCATGCATCCCTAAGGCACTAAGGAACAAACTCTCTCAGGAACATATATGAAAACTGAGTCTAAGTCAATGAAGTTGCCTCGTCCGAACTGTCTAACTCATAGGTATGCCACCACTTATAGGAGGCTCCTCGAAGCTGGAAGGCAGTGAAAGAAATCCCACTCGATCCTGATATACCCATAGTGTGGAGGATACAGTGACACTCCTTCAGAAATCCCAAGGCATCATCTGATGTTAATCCACTGAATACCGGAGGATCATACTTCTTGAACCTCTTAAGTCTCCGCTACTCATCTTCTGAAGTCGATGCCCTGTCCTCAGGCTGACCTAGGACTACAAACTGTACAGGAATAATCTCTAGGACCTGATCAACATGCACTCGCTGCTCAGGAGTGCGGGCGGCGGGAGTCTGAGCTCCTTCCCCAGCTTGAGATGTGGCTGCAGCAAGGGGAAACAACCCTACCTGAGCCAAAGTGGTGTACATGCTCATGAACTGCGCAAGAGTCTCCTGAAGAGCTGGAGTAGTAGTAGCAGTAGGCATATCAGGTGCCTGGACTCTGGCTAGAACTGCTAGTGGTACCTCAGCGGTAGCTCGCGTGGGTGCTCTAGCTGCACCACGTGCGCGTCTTCGGCCTCTACCCCGGCCACGGCCTCTGACGGCTATAGTAGGGGGTGCGGGTGCCTGATCATCTCGGGTAGCATGTGTCCTCATCATCTGCGAGAGAATAGAAGACAAAAGTTTAGAATTGTGATATCAAAATCTCGCATGACAAGGAAATCAAATGAAGTGGAATTTTCCTAACAGTTACATAGCATCTTGTAGATAAGTACATACATCTCTGTACCGATCAACGAGACTCTAATAAACCGGCTTGTGATTTATGACTCCTATGAACCTAGAGCTCTAATAGCAACTTGTCACGACCCCGGTTCGCCCTCCGTGAACCATCGTGATGGCACCTAGTCTATACGACTAGGTAAGCCTAACAATGTGGAAAAATAAACCAACTTGCGGAAGAAATAAATAAAAGCCGAAATAGTGAAATAAAACAATATTTCAAAGTGTTGCTTGGCCTACACAATATCAACTCTCAAAGGCTAACAACATTTCCCAAAACCCGGAATCTCATGATCACAAGCCTTTGAATGACTGCAATATCTAACTCCAGAATATCTAACAAGGAAACGAAAGTATAGAAGGGCCAATACAAAAAGGGAGAGTAGAAAGGACTCTTCGGTTTGCGGACGCGGCAGATATACCTCGGAGTCTCTACAAGCGCCTCGTCTTACGAGTGATAAGTCTGAATGGAGGTACCTGGATCTGCACATGAAAAACATGCGCAGAAAGGGCATCAGTACACCACAGCGGTACTCAGTAAGTGCCAAGCATAACATCGGTCGGGTAGTAACAAGGAAGGTCAGGGACCTACTAAGATTAAATAAAATATAAGGTTCAACAGTGTAGAACAAAACAGTATGAGTAAGTACAACAGTAAAAGTAGTACAGGATATAAAGGACAGCAACAACTACTACAGAGGCAAAGTAAACACAGAAAGAAAATACAACTCAGCACAAAGATAACAAACGGGGATCACCCAGGATACCGTCCTATAGTCCCAAATAAAAATATTCAGTGGATCTCCTGGGATACCATCCCGTAGTCCAACTCATAATGCGAGGGGATCTCCCGGAATACTGATCCGTAGTCCCAAATGTAAATACTCAGTACAAGGGAAATCTACCGGGTGCAGTCCCGTAGTTCCAATATAAATATGCAGGGGGATCTCCTGGGATACCATTCCGTAGTCCCGAAGTAAACATACAGGGGGATCTCCCAAGATACTATCCCGTAGTCCCAAAGTAAACACATAACAACAGGAAGAGTACACAGTTCTATTCAAGTTCCATACCAAGGTAAAACAGGTATTTCTAACCTAGTATGCTGCACGGAATCCAAATAAGGCATTTGAGCAAGTAAGGCAATTAAGTCAATTAGACATACTTTCCTAAGCTAACAACAGACTTAAATTGAGGGTAGTATAAATAGAAAAAGAAACATACTAGTAATTATTTAATGAAAACTGGATTTTCAACAATTAGCACAAGTACGCACTCATCACCTCACGTACAAGGCATTTCAATTATCAATAATACCAAATCCTAAAGGGAATGTCCCCCACACAAGGTTAGGTAAGCCACTTACCTCGAACCGGCTCAAAGTCAACCTGAAACCACGTCCTTGCCACGAGTACTCGACTCCAAATGGCCCAAATCTATCCAATTCAATTGCATAATGTAAATAACACTTCAAGTAACTGATTTTACAAATAAATTTTAAGCTAATACGGGAAATTAGGTAAAATGACCAAAATGCCCCTCCTGCCCATGTCTCAGAATCGGGTAACATTTACATTTTTAGAACACCCACACTCTCACGATTTTAGTCATACCAAAAGTAACAAAATGGAATCTCAAATGATCCCTCAAATTATCACACAAAGGTCTCTAATTAATTAAGTTCTAACCCTCAATTTACCACTAATTTTTCTTAAATTTTCATGCTTAGAATGATAAAATCACCATAATAACGAGTTTAGGTTCCAAGAATCTTACCTCCTCGAAGCTCCCTTGAATTCCCTCTCAAAAACCTCCCCAAAAGCTCAATTCTCACATGAAAATGGTGAAAGAATAACTCAAATTCGTGAAGGCAACTATTTATATGTTCTGCCCAGCGAATCTGCTTCTACGGTCATGGGACCGCACATGCAGTCCCGCTGCTGCGGAAAAATTGACTGCACCTGCAAAACTCATTAAAGTCCCAAAATCCGCACCTGCGACCTACTCACTGCATCTGTGGTCACGTAGGTGCGTGAGCCCTTCCGCACCTACGACTCCTTGCTTTTCCTTAGTTGGCCGCTTCTACTGCTAAATTTCGCATCTGCGGCCCCCAAGACCTCAACCAAAAGCACAAACAAGTCATATACCACTATCTAAACTTATACAAATCTTCCAAACACCTAAACAACATCGAATCAACATAGAATCGGATTCAAGCCTAAGAACTTCAAAAACTCTCAAAATACGCTTTCGATCAAAAAGTCTATCAAACCTCGTCCAAATGACCTGAAATTTTACATACACATCACATTCAACACTATGGAGCTACTCCAACTTCCGAAATTCCATTCTGACCCTCGGATCAAAATCTCACTATCGAACCGGAAACTTCAAAAATTCAACTTTCGGCATTTCAAGCCTAAATTAGCTACGAACTTCCAAAACACAATCCGAACACGCTCCTAAAACCGAAATCACCCAACAGAGCTAACAGAATCATCAGAATTCCATTCCGAGGCCGTCTTCACACTATTCTGACTATGGTCATATTTCCAAAACTTAAGCTCTCATTTAGGGACTTAGTGTCCCAAAACTCTCCGAAACTCCAAATAAACCCTCCCGACAGCTCACAATAGCAGAAACAAACACGGGGAAAGTAGTTAATAAAGGATTGGTGCGTAAATTCTTAAAACCGGCCAGGTCGTTACATCCTCCCACAGTTAAACATTCGTTTGTCCTCGAACGAGCATAGAGACAAACTGAAGTAGTGAAAAGATGAGGGTAACGGCTGTGCATATCCTACTAGATCTCCCAGGTCGCCTCCTCGACCGGCTAACCCTACCACTGAACCTTCACTGATGCAATATTCTTTGACCTCAGCTTTCTAACCTGCATGTCCAATATTGCCACTGGCTCCTTGACATAAGATAGATCCTTGTCCACCTGGACTGAACTGAAATCCAACAGGTGCGACAAATCATTGTGATACCTCCAGAGCATCGAAACATGAAATACCGGATAAACTCCTGCCAAGTTGGGAGGTACGACAAGCTCATAAGCAACCTCCCAAACACGCCTCAATATCTCAAAAGGGCCAATAAACCTCAGACTCAACTTCCCCTTCTTCCCAAATCTCATAATGCCCTTCATAGGCGAAACCCGAAGCAGAACCCACTCTCCAACCATTTAGGAAACATCACGAACCTTCTGGTCCACGTAACTCTTTTGTCTGGACTAGGCTGTACGGAGTCTATCCTAAATCACCTTAACCTTCTCCAAAGCATCCTGAACCAAGTCTGTGCCCAATAATATAGCCTCACCCGGCTCAAACCAACCCACTGGGGATCTACACCGCCTACCATAAAAAGCCTCATACGGTGCCATCTGAATGCTGGACTGATAGCTGTTGTTGTAGGCAAACTCCACCAATGGCAAGAACTGATCCTAAGACCCTTCAAACTCAATCACACATGCATAGAGCATATCCTTAAGAATATGAATAGTGCTCGGACTGTCCGTCCGTCTGAGGGTGAAATATTGTACTCAACTCCACCCGAGTACCTAACTCATGCTGAACGGCCCTCCAAAACCGTGATGTGAACTGAGTACCCCTATCTGAAATAATGGAAACTGGGATACCATGTAGACGAACAATCTCTCGGATATAAATCTCCGTCAACCGCTCCGAAGAATAAGTAGTACACACAGGAATGAAGTGTGCGGACTTGGTCAGCCAATCCACAATCACCCAAATAGCATCGAAATTTCTCAAAGTCTGTGGGAGCCCAACTACAAAGTTCATGGTGATCCTCTCCCACTTCCACTTAGGAATCTCTATCTGCTGAAGCAACCCACCCGGTCTTTGGTGTTCATACTTCAGCTGCTGACTGTGCTGCTGGAGCTAGTCTAGTAGGATGTCTCCAGCAGAAGTAAACCTCTCTACCTCCTTCTTTAGCAGCTCCACTTGCTTGCCCAGATCCTTGATAGCCTTTCCATGTGTATCAAAAATGTCTGGGATCTTCTTTTGGTTGTCCAAGAGCTTCTTCTAGTTATCCAGAAGCTCCTTCATTGAATCCTCCACTGATGGAGGTACCTAAAGCTGTGCTGGGGCTGACTGTGCTGCTACTACACTAGATAAGACAGACAACTTTGATGTAGTTGTCTGTATCCAGTTGTTGATGCTGGATAATGTCTGAGAAACCTGCAATGCAGTCTGAGGGTAAGTGAAAGATGAGGGCACAAATAACGACACTGTGATGGATGTCCTAGATGAAAGAGAAGGCATGGCAACTGAAGATCCCCCTACTGTAGAAGGTTCTGACCTAGTGGCCACTACCCTTGGCTCTTCAGACAGGCTAATGGAGATAGTGGCTTTACCCTTTGCTTTAGGGTTGCCCGATCCTTGGAGGCTATACCAGGATAAAGACTTTTTTGGTTTCACCTTTGTATCATAGTGCTTCTTCCTGACCCCTTGGTCATTGAAATATATAGTGGGGAAGTTGGGGTAGGGATATGATCTTTCCTCTTTTCCAACTGCCTTGGAGATGTGATAGTACTTGAGGTTCCCCATATTGACTGGATATCCCTCTATGATGGAAGTTATCAAGATCACTCGGGTGAGTGGGAGGAAATTATCATGCTGGCACGGGTCCAGCCGGTTGCACACAAATGTGGACCACCCTTTGGCTTCAAAGCTGAAGGTGTTTCTGGCTATTGGGACTCCAGTAGTGAGCCATGCCGGTGTCGTCCCAGGAAAGGCTAATATCTCTGCTAGCCATGGACGGGCTGCTTCATCTAGAACCAGTTTCTCCTAGTATTGCACGACTTCCACATCCTCAAAAATAGCATATTCGTTCAAAGTGTGGCCATCAAACCAGATCTTCAAGTTCTAGACCTTTGTCACAATGTTGCCCTTTTTGATGTGGGCAACATTGGCGTAGAACTCTTTGACAAGGTACTCATTTACATCCGGCAATTTGACGATGAAGAACTTATACCCCTTTCTCTCCTAAAACTACCTCTTGAAATTTGGATTGTGGGGAAGGAGGTCTCTCTATATGGACAGTCGCTCAAGGGTGAGCGGCCTTTGGGGCCACCATTCTCGGAATTTCAGATATGCTTTCTCGCTCACGAATCTGTCAGCCCACACCTCGGGTTTCTGGACCTGGTCAGCCTCTAACATTGGTATCACCCCCTCTCCCATCATCCGGAACTTCGTCATCCTCATCAACATTAATAGGAGAAGGAGAAGCATGTGCGGAAGAGGGTTCAGAATTTTCACTACCCTCTCCCGAGCCCTCGGATGAACCATCAGTTGAACCCTCAGAGGAGGTGGGCTCATCAACTAAATATAGTCTCCCCGAGAATTATATGGGGATATGTGTTGTCACGGAGTCTCCTTCTGAAGCTTTTCGGGAAGGGACATACTCACTAGTGTCAGAATGGTCCGCGACTTTATCCGCAGCTTTGATGGAGGCTCTTAACTTGCCAATAGACTTTTGCACTGCTAGGGGTAACATAGTCTTGCCTTTACCCTGCCTCGGGAGGGTTCTACCCTCCCTTTCGACGTATCACCTCTACCTCAAGGACGGACCATTGTCTGCAACATACAAGCATTGAAATATAGTTAGAAAAAGGGCTTCAAAAATGTGTTAAACAGTATTGATGAAATGTGTGTACGGCCAAAATCAAGGAGGACCGATTTGAGGCTTCTGTGGCAGTTCAAGCCCGACCTCGATGGGATCAAAGCACGGTCCAAGGCCCATCCCCAAAGCACTCGCCTAGGCATGGTGCATCGAAGAACCACCACAATATACCTCGAGGCAATGTGAAAATCGACGACCGTCATGGAAAGGCGGGAAACCCTCGAGGGCATGCAATGAGGACTGACAAAGTCTGCAAGAATAATACAAATCTGTACTGAGCCATTATACAGCTGTACCAATAGCATTTATTCATCATTTAGTAGACATGTATTGTGTTAGGATTCACCCCTCCTATATAAATGGGACCCTTGTCATCTGGTAAAAGGATTCGGCTTATTACACAACATATTGAATACAATACAATATTCTCTGTTCTTTACTTAAACAATTGTTCTACACATTTATTGCTTATTCTTTCATTATTCATTTATTCTTCTTCATTTATTGCTCATTATTAACCATAAAAAGCCATCTTTGAGGCCTTCATTATCATTGATTCTTCATCAATTGTTCATTTCTATTAGCCCCGTCTAGACCTTGAGGCCCTGCTCTAGCCAGCTCGAGGCCTAGCTTTGTGACCCTATTAGTTTGCATTTCTTATTTTCTTTACTTACACTTAGCATCTATTGCCTAACAACTAGTATTAAAATAAATTACGTATTTTTAGAACCGCAAAATCAAATATAATTGTAATTATCATTTTCAAGGTAAATAGTTTGGTGCCCATCATGGGGCTAAAAATAATAGTGATTGTTTTGGTGCTAGTTTTCTCATAACACACGTTACTCTTCACACTTTTTCTTGTCAAAGATTCTTTGATTTCAGGATTAATCATGTCTAGCACCCAAAATGCACTTCTTCATGACAGTGAAGGACTTGGAGAAAATAACGTCATAGGGCTGGGTGTACCACCTGTAAACCCTAAGGGAGTACCAAACATGGAGCCAGCTGATATCATCTCCCACAACGTCCTAAACACGAAAGCAGGTGCATACCTCATAAGGAATGGACACAGGGAAGCCCAGGATGGAGGCCAAGAAGCATAAGGGATAGAAGAAGGAGGAGTCAGCCTCCAAGTCATTTTTGAAATGTTGCAAGCACAACAAGTAGTTATTGCTCAGCTGCAAAGTCAACAAAAAACTCCAAGTACGGCAACATCGGAAATGGCTCCTCAAGTCGAGCAAGCACCAGAGAGATCAAGTCACAACGGGTCAGCAACGGACCTCACTATTATGAATTTGCTTGAGGAACTCACTAAAAGGATTGAATCAGGAGAAAAGAAGATAGAGGCTAACGACAAAAAGGTGGAGACTTATAACTCGAGGGTCGATCAGATCCTAGACACACCCACGATTCTAAAGGGTGTAGATTCGAAGAAGTTCGTGTAGAGACCATTCCCATCGAGTGCGGCTCGGAATCCCATCCCAAAAAAATTTAGAATGCCCGATGTCCTGAAGTATGGCGGGACCACGGACCCCAATGAGCACTTTACCGCTTACACTTGTGCTATAAAAGGGAATGACTTAAAGGATGACGAAATGAATCTATCTTGCTGAAATGTTTTGGAGAAACACTGTCCAAGGGGGCCATGATGTGGTATCATAACCTACCCCCGAACTCAATGGATTCGTTTTTCATGTTGGTAGATTCTTTTGTGAAGGCGCATGTCGGTGCCATTAATGTTGCTATAAGGAAGTCTGATATCTTCAAGATCAAACAAAGGGAGAATGAGATGCTAAGGGAATTTGTATCTTGCTTCCAGATGGATCGAATGGAATTTCCACCAGTCTATGATGACTAGGCACTACAGGCCTTCACTCAGGGCTTGAACGAACGAAGCTCGATAGCTTCGAGGCAGCTAAAGTAGAACTTAGTTGAGTATCCCATCGTGACTTGGACAGATGTGCACAACAGGTATTAATCGAAGATTAGGTTCGAAGATGACCAACTAGGAGCCCCCTCGGGCTTAGTATATCCAAGTAGGCTCCTAGCAAAGGAACCAAGGTCTGCAGAAAGGGAGTCGAAATCAGGCAAAGATAGGTATTACCATACTTCAAAGATCAAAGAGACACTTTGAGGCGAAATGTACCTTTAAATGATCGAGGAGTAGATCGAGCCCAAAAATCCCGTATGAGCAAGACCGAGTTCGACATGCATTCGAAGCCAATGAAGGCTCCCCGATTGTCAGAATACAACTTCAACATTGATGTCTTAGGCATCGTATCGGTCATGGGAAGAATCAGGATATCAGATGGCCAAAACTCGCACAGTTAGATCCTTCCCAAAGGAACCCCAACTTGATGTGCGAATACCATGGCATTCACGGTCATAGGACCAAGGATTGTATGCAACTCCGAGAGGAGGTGGCCCGGCCGATCACCGAAGGGCACCTTCGATAATTCCTCAACAATCGAGCTAAAAACCAATTTTGGAAAAGAGAGGCAGACAAAAAAAATAAATCAGAAGAACCGCAACACATCATCCAGATGATCGTTGGAGGGGTCGATGGCTCATAGGAACCCATTTTCAAACGAACAAAAATATCCATCACCAGGGAAAGGTGAACTCGGAGTTACATACCAGAGGATAGTCTCACGTTTAGCGAAGAGGACATCGAGACCTTGTCTCAGCCTCATAATGATGCATTGGTAATTTCTTTTCTTTTAAATAAAATTGGGATTAAAAGTGTGCTCGTAGATCCAAGTATCTCAGCCAACATAATCAAGTCGAGGGTGGTGGAGCAGCTCGGACTGCTTGACCAGATTGTACCCGCTTCTCGAGTCCTCAATAGATTCAACATGGCAAGCGAGGCAACAAAAAGGGAAATCACCCTCTCGATCAATGTGGCTGGTACAATCCAAGATACCAAGTTTCATGTCATCGAAGGTGACATGAGATACAATGCCCTACTTGGAAAGCCATGGATACACAGTATGAGGGCAGTGCCATCAATCCTTCACCAAATGATAAAGTTTCCAACCAAGGACGGAGTAAAAGCAGTGCACGGGGAGAAACATATAACAAGAAAGATGTTCGTGGTGCACGACGTAGCACCGACATCAATACCCCCCACATCGAAGAAGCCAAAAGACAAGAGTCAATAAAGGACCGTGCTGCGTCCTCAGAGCAAGCAAGTAAAACGGATCAAGGCTCTAACGCTATCAATGCTAAGGTACAACCGTCTCCCTTTTCACTTATGTTTTATACTAACTTATTGCAGGTGTTCAAGTAAGAGGAATCAAAGCACCCTCCAGCTCGAAGACCATGGGTTTTAAAGCATGTATTGCACTCTTTTTCCCTTAGACCGGGTTTTATCCCGAATGGGTTTTACCGGCAAGGTTTTTAATGAGGCAACATCCATATGCTACCTAAGGAGAACTCATCAAGTATTCGAGGCTTCTTTTCGATCAACCCTAAATACTAGGGGGCATCACCCCGGGAGGTCTCCTCTTCGAAGAAATCGAATTATGCCTAGGAAGATCTCGATAGGGGAATGTTGTATTTAGCCAAATGGTCAAATGAACTGTGTCCATATAGAATAATCAAGCCTCCAAAAGCAAAAAAAAACATGTACACATATATCAAATAATTGAGTAAGCCTCTTTTCTTATCAAAACACTTGAAGAAGTTCACTACTTTCACGCGAAAACTACTCAAGGGCCAAAAATCTTCGAACACTCGAGGACTGTCATCGACAACTAGCTCGTCGAAGCCATCAAATTCAAATTCGTAAGACCTCAATAAGGGAACCTCGAGTTCGTAAGCCCTCAGTAAGGCAACACCAAATCTGTAAGACCTCAACAAGGCATGCCAAAACTTATAAGACCTTCAAAAGGCATAACCCTGATATTAAGACCAAGGATATATCGAACTTGTAAGACCCCTAAAAAGGCATACCCTCGATATAAATCCCGAGGTCATCTCACCCGGGGACTAAAGTCTACGACCGAACATAAAGACTACGGTCATATCAAAAGGCTCTGGCTAAATTAACGCGGCTCGAAGACGTCCAACCGCCGCCATAAAATTAAAAGCCTACGAATACTTCGAAAAGAACCGGTTAAGTAGGATACCCCTAGCATAATCAAAAGAGTTTCGATCATATCAGCTCTAAACAATAACAAGGCTTCGAGATAATCAACCTTCAGCAAAAAGGCTTCGAGATAATTAGCCTTCAACAAAAAGGCTTCGAAAAATCAGCCTTCAAGAGAACCTCCTGAGGTACTCAATTATTGTCATATATCAACTCATAATCGAGGTTCTTATTTGAGCCGTCGAAGAGTCGGACGAACACAAAAAATGCCAGGCATAATCAAAATTTCAAAGTCTTCAGCCAAAACAGGGAAAACTATAGCCATATTAGAGGTCGCATTGACCCAATCTAAAAACGCCTAAGGGCCAACGCGTAAGAGCCTAAGGGCCAGCCTAAAGAGCCTAAGAGCCAATGCGTAAAGCCTAAGGGCCAGCCTAAAGAGACTAAGGGCCAATGCGTAAGAGCCTAAGGGCCAGCCTAAAGAGCCTAAGAGCCAACCTAAAGAGCCTAAGGGCCAATATGTTGAAACCTAAGGGTCAATGAGCCCGAGTAAAAATTTGACTCGAGGATCGAACACCGAACGGTCAACTATTATCAATCACTCATCGAGCATGAAAACCTAAGGGGTTTATATCATAAGTCCGACACACCAAACTGGTTATCGACAAGCATCAAAATTTACTCCAAAAGGCAAAGGGAAAACAAGAAATGACGAAAAGCAAAAATCCATATATATATTGTAAAGTTTTCTCGAAGACATATTTCCAAGGCTCACGCTTGAATCCCTTTCACAAAAAAGGAACAAATGAAAACCTAATCTACCACCGAGGTTACTTGACTAGACGGAGCTCCCTCGGAAGTTGTGCCTTCAATGGCCTGGTCCTTGACCCCCGTAACATTGACGACCTCTTCCCCCTCGGGGACTTCACTATCACCCTCATCATCCTCCGAGCTGCTGGTCGATTCACTGGTTGAACCATCATCGAAAGAAAGCAGAGTTGCCACTTCTTCCTCTAGGACCTTCATCCTTTTGATCTCGGCAGACAAATCGATGCCCCCTGCATATACATCCTTGAAAGCCTGTCTCCGAGATCTTAATCGAGCATGTTCCAAGGCTCAAGATAGTTTAAGCTCGGCCATCTCAGACACTTTTCTAGCTCGAGCATTTGCAACAGTAGTATCTTTTCGGTATGAGGACATGAGCGCAACGGCTTCGGACTTAGCTGCAAATAGCTCAGCAACTAGTTTAGCATGTAGAACTTTATACTTGCGACTTTCTCCCTCGCCCCTTGAAGTTGGAACTTAGCCGAGGTCAGCTTCTCTCGAAGAGTTTCTTTATCGGAAGACACCTCATCCATGCGCTGCTTCAGCCCAAGGATTTCGGTATCTCTTATTCTAAGCTCCTATCGCATTAGACTATCTTTTTGCTTGAGCTGAAAATGTCAAATTAAGGTATCAAACGCTCAATTGACTGAAGCACAGAAATAAGCTCGTGAAGTTCATACTACCTACTCATTGAGATCGGCCAGCTCTCGAGATATCCTCTCCAAATGAGCTCTAAGGTCACCTAGCTCCCCCTCCTTTTGGGCATAAAGGGCCTTAAGTTCGTCCAATTCAGCAACGAGCTTCTTAAATTTGTCCTCACAACGAGCCAACTCTTCTTGTGACTTGGCAAAGGCTTGGTTGGAGAGCTTTAAGGTCTGAAAACACAGAAGAAGAGAGTCATAAAAGCAAGAATCAAAACTCAAAATGCAGCGGTCAAATCAAAATTACCTGTTGTCGAAGCTTCTCAGCTTCTTCAAAGATCAATGAGGCATCTATATCGGGGCCTTCCTCAACCCCAACAAAATATCCTTCAAACATACTATTCTCCCCGGGGGATGGCCCCACGACGGGAATTTTCATATCTTGGGCATCCCGCATTTGCCTAGGAGAGAATGATGGGCCCAGTAGAGGCTCATCTACGTTGATCACCTCAATTGGGTCGACGGGGGCCCTCTCCCTCCTACGAGGGGCTTCATCATTGGTTTCTTCGGTTTTATCAACGAGGTGCCCCTTGGCACCCGAAGTGTTTTGGTCGTTGGTCGGCCCTGGGACTTTGTCTAAGTCCCTTTTAATAATTCCCTCAATTCGGGTCGGGACCACCTCGGCGACCTTAGTTCTAGCAGCCTCCGGCTCAGTCACCTTCAACTCAGTAGATTTAGAGGCAGCAACACTTCTTCTCCCCCTAAGTACCAGTGGGCAGTCATCACTCTCTTCGCCTTCGGCACAAAGACTTTCAGCCGCCTCCCAAGTTGAGGCCACTGAGTCGGCCTCGAACTTTTAAACTCTAGCCTTTTTTGGCTTCGGGGATCCGGCCGGTGATTTCTTCATTCTCTTTTTCTATTTAGCAGGCTTCAGGATATCTGCTTCCCCTAGCGGGGGTTCCCTCATCAAAACGGCCTCTCCAAGGCCTGCATAGGCACAAATGATGAGAGCACTAGTGAGAGATATCTTCTCTAAAGAGCTTAAGTATGAATAGAGATAAAAACTCACCCTGATTTTTGTCCTCCCAACGGGCCTTAGCCAGATCGCGCCACACGCGCTTAGCATATAGAAAGATCGAATCAAGTCGTCGAACCCAGCCCAGGAGATTGTTTATAACACCGGGGTACCACTCAACAGTTGTATCATCAAAGAAAGTTAATTCAAAGTCAAGAAAAGTTATCCGATCAGCGGAACATGTTTACTTACGATTTATATTCCATTTCTCGGGGAATGACATTCTCTTAGCAGGGATCAAGTTTGAGGTCCTGACTCGAACAAAGCAGCTCATCCACCCTCGGTCCTTTTCTTTATCAATGCTAGCAAAAAAGGCCTTCGGGGATCGGCGTTTCAGCTTAATTAGGCCACCTCGATAAAGTCAAGGGCTATACAGTCTAATCAGATGGTCGAGGGTAAAAGGCATCCCCTCAACAAAGTTTGAGAAATACCTAATCATATAAACAATGCACCAGAATGATGGATAGATTTGCCCAAGTGTCACCTGATATTGGCTGCAGAAATCGAGGATCACGGGATCTATCGATGGTAAAGAGGCTCCTACCGGGCCTAAGGTGAAAGGATATGTGTATACACTGAGGAAACTGGCCTTGTGCTTGGTTATGTCTTCTCCTCGTGAAGGAATCTCTAGTTGCACCGCCCTCCCCCAACGGCAGTCAGCCTTCACCTTCTCGATTTCAGTTATTAAAATGATATATCGAGACATTGGTTCACATCATCCCGGAACATATGAAGGGTTTTCAACCTGGAAATCAGAAGATGTATCACAAGGTCCGGGAATACACTCCTCGATACTAGGAGGAACTACTAGTTTACTTTTAGTCGTTTGAGAAGACGATAAAGCTTTTTCCTTTTGAGGAACCGTTTTAGAGGTCTTTACGATTTCTAAAGTAAAGGATCCGAGAAAGTGGAAAATGTCGTTAGAAAAGAAAAGGGAGAGTTCAAGGAAATTGAAAAGGGCTAAATGAAATCTTGGAAGCACTAAGGGAGTAATATCGGCAAAGTTATGAAGTTTTGTCGATTTATAAAGATCGTTTGAACATGTTGAGGAAGCCAAAAGGCTGACCGTGGGCTGCCTACAATTAATGATTTTGAGAATTGTACCAAAGCAACCTTTCAGTCACTTCAACTGCTTACATCATGATGTTGCCGTCAAAATCAAAGCATTGGGAATTAGATTGTTAGTTAAGAACAATCTACGAGCTAGGCTCGAGTAGTCATTCACTCGACTATTAAAGCCCAAAGGCCACTCGAGTTCGAGCCAGTTCTCGCTCGGGGACTATTCATAAAGCCTCAGGGCTATCTTTATTTCGAATTCAAGCAAAAACTCGCTCGATTATTAAGCCCAAAGGCTACCCGATTTCGAGCTAGTTCTTGCTCGGGGACTATTTATAAAGCCTCAAGGCTACTTTTTCTCTCGAGTTCGAGCGAACGCTCACTCGATTATTTAGCCCATGGGCTAACCAAGTTCGAGCCAGTTCTCGCTCGGGGACTATTTATAAAGCCTCAGGGCTACTTTTTCTCTCGAGTTCGGGCGAATGCCCACTCAATTATTTAGCCCGCGGGCTACCCAAGTTCGAGCAGGTTCTTGATCAAGGGCTATTTATAACGCCTTAGGGCTATCTTTATTTTAAGTTCAAAGCAAATTTTCACTCAATTACGGGCTGCCCGAGTTTGAGTAGGCTCTCACTCGGGGATTATCTGTGAAAGTCTAAGGGCTATCTTTATTTTTAGATAATTGAGCAAGCTCCCCCCCCCCCGGCTGTAAAATCTAAAGGCTGCTTTAGCTTGAGGAACTTACCACCCGAGGACTATCAACGAGGCCTAAAAAGCTAAACTTTATTTCAAAAATCGAGACCCTACTCTCACTCAATCCGGGCCCATATGTCCCGGCGATATAAGTTCGCATCAAATCAATCCAGACTTAGTCCAAGGGATAACAAAGAGCTTCAAGGAATATCATATTGACCAATCAAAAACCTAAGGGTTTATTATGTCCAGGCCCGGTACCCGGACCGATCAATAGAGCCATACACTTGGATTTTTCACGCACGAGGGAAAAATGGAGTTTAACACAAGTCGAAGGCAAAATGAAGAAACTCTTATATTAATGAAAAACGGTTACAAAAGCCCACGAAGGGTCCTTACACAGAAATAAAGAAGCAAAAAACAACAGCTGAAAAACTAATCTACTTTCGAGGGATTGTCCTCAAGGGCAACATCCTCGAGAACCCTCTTCTCGGGGACTCCTTTTTGATCTTTAGAATGTTGTCTTCGAGAACCCCCTCCGAAGCAGCAATAAACGAGGAAAAGGCTATAGCCTATCAAAGAGCAAAAGCTTTTAACGAGCAAGGAAAATTGTGGACTGGTGGAAAACTTGGCAAGTATGGGTCTCATCAGCACTACTATTGTGAAGCCACTTCTTAAGACATTGTACCAGTGTGGGATGCAAAAGTTAGTAGATAGCACACCTCACTCCATGGAAAGCAAAAGGAGTGAAGCTCCACACCAGGTTGAAGTTAAGAGAGATGAGCAGCGGTTTACGGTCTACATATCTTCTGATGCGTGTAGAATCTGAAGCCTCTCTCTCATTATTTCGGGCCAACAACAACATCAACAACAACCATATATAATCCCACTCAGTGGGGAAATACTCTGAAAAAGATCCATGGCGTAACTGACAAAGCTATTGCCGTAGGACCTTTTAGTCACGGGTTTGAACCATAGAAATTGGAGTTTAGAGGAGGATGTAGATATGGGAAAGGGCTGAAGGCTATTGAAGGAAGACTGAGTGAAGTCTTGACTTAAGTAATCCCCTATTTATAGAGAGACAGTAACGTAATCGACGGTGCAATCAATGCCTTTGGGGAAATGTATCAACGATACAATCAATGCTTTTGGGGAAACGAAACGGCGGCGCAATCACCGCTTTTGGGGAAAATGAATTGACAGTATATTCAATGCTTCTAGGAAGAATAACCGATGAGGTGTTTCAATCACTTCGAACGCTTACATCACGAGAATAACGTCATCATAAGAGGCTCGAGAAAATCGAGATCGAAGTCGTTTCATATCATTCTATTCTAAGAAATGCGGGGACTATCTGTATATGTTCAAAATCAAGGAAGAGCGATCTGAGGCTTTTGTGGCAGTTCAAGCCCGACCTCGATGGGATCAAAGCACGGTCCAAGGCCCGTCCCCGAAACACTTGCCTCGGCAGGGTACGTCGAAGACCCACCATGGTATACCTCGAGGCAGTGTGAAAATCGATGACAATCATGGAAAGGCGGGAAACCCCCGAGGGTACGTGATGAGGACTAAAAGAGTCTTCAAGAATAGTATAAATATGTACTAAGTCGTTATACAGCTGTACCAGTAGCATTTCTTCATCATTTATTAGACATGTACTGTGTTGGGATTCACCCTTCCTATATAAAGGGGACCCTTGTCATCTTGTAAAAGGATTCGTCTTATTACACAACATATTGAATACAATACAATATTCTCTACTCTTTGCTTAAACAATTGTTCTACACATTTAGTGCTTATTTTTTCATTGTTCATTTATTGTTCTTCATTTATTGCTCATTATTAGCCGTAAAAGGACATCTTTGAGGCCTTCATTATCATTGTTCTTCATCAATTATTCATTACTATTAGCCCCGTCTAGACCTCGAGGCCCTGCTCCAGCCAGCTCAAGGCCCAGCCTTGTGACCCTATTGGTTTGCATTTCTTATTTTCTTTACTTATACTTAGCATCTATTTCCTAACAACCAGTTTTAAAATAAATCACATATCTATAGAACCAAAAAATCACATATAATTATAATTACAATTTTCAAGGTAAATAAAATGCAACACTGCTTCTCAAAACAGGGCACCACAAACCACGTAAAAGTGAGCGCAACTGCAAAATACCCACCGCAGACTACGTAAAAGTGAACGTGGCCGCGAAGAGGTTAGGCTCAAACTACTGACTCTCTGTGCTTGATCAACCGTGGACCACGAAAAACAGAACGCGGCCACGAATGACCCACTGCGGACCACGTAAAAGTAAACGCGGCCGCAGAGGAAAATGTTAAGCTCTCTCAAGTTTAGAAGCATGGACCACAAAAACTTGGACGCAACCGCGAAAGACCAACCGCAGACCGCGGAAAATTGACCTCGGCCGTGAAAGCTAAACATCCTCAATGTTTTTAAGTTAGGGTATCGTGGATCGCGAAGTTTTGAATGTGGTCGCATACCCTATCGCAGAACGCGTAAAAATGACCACGGCCGCGAATTTCAAGAGAGATCGGCATTGAAGAACACTAATAACTAGGGTTTCACTAATTGTGCAAAAATTAGAGCAATTAAACATGCAATGTTACTAACCCCAACCCCATTAGGCATACAAATACTATCCACATGTATTTAAGCAACAATGACGCATTAATTTGATATTATGACATGCATTTAACCCTAACAAAAAAGAAAAATTAAAACAAAGAGAAAAGAAAAGAAAAAGATAAAATCAAACCATTGAATTGAACATACCACGTGTAAAATTTGTAGGAAATCTATACTTGAAGTGAGTGAGATGAGAATGAAAGCAAGGAGAGATGAACAGTGCTTTAGGTGTAGTAAACAGTTGGGGTGCGTAAAGTATAAAATGGCAAGAAAAAGTTCTATTTATACTATTACCCTAGCGCCCGACCAACTTACCAAAGTGGGGCCGCAAAATTTTGTCGTGGTCCGCACTCTGTTACCTTTTGTAGATCTGCTTCAAACTCATAGGCGCGGACCATGAAATAATGACTGCGGTCGTAGAATTACTCCAGTCCACAAAAATTTGAACGCGGTCGCTGACTCCGAAGGATTTTTTGACTGGCCAACTTCAGAGAGTTGGAAATTTCCATCAACCAGCTGCACGGTCCGCGTCATATTTATATGAACGCGAAGTGCTTGAGTGGTCCACATATTTTTTAGCGCGATCCGCAAAATTTCATCACTTAGCCAAATTTTTCCTTGTCAATTTCCTGCACTGCACAACCAATTCCTACATACACTTCACAACCGGTTAGTCCAAAATAATGCCTAATCTAAGAAAAAAATCAAAAGAAAGAAAAATACATGGGCTGCCTCCCAAGAAGCGCTTGATTTAACATTGCGACATGATGCATGTTACCATCATTCACTTGAAATGGATCAATTCCACAACGTGGCCATCATCAACCTTACCAAGACAGTGCTTCACTCGGTGCCCATTGACTCTAAAGATCTCACCATTCTTATTTTTCAAATCTAAAGCACCAAAGGAGTTACATGCACCACTTCAAAGGGATCGCTCCATTTTGACTTTAACTTTCCCGGAAACATCCGTAACCGAGAGTTGAATAAGAGAACCAGGTCACCTTCTTTGAATTCTTTATTCCGAATATACTTATCATGTAGGTACTTCATCTTGTCCTTATACAAGGACGAACTTGAGTAAGCATGGAACCAGAACTCATCAAGTTCATTCAATTGCTCCACTAGAAGATTGGCAGCTACATCTCACTCTAGGTTCAACTTCTTCAACGCCCACATGGCCTTATGCTCTAATTCCACCGGGAGGTGACATGCTTTCCCAAACACCAACCGATACGGAGACATACCAATTGGAGTCTTGTAAGCTGTTTTATAAGCCCATAAAGCATCGTCAAGTTTCCTTGACCAATCAGTCTGATTTGCATTGACAGTCTTGGATAAAATACTCTTGATCTCTTGTTGGAGATCTCAACCTGTCCACTTGCCTGGAGGTGATAGGGGGTTGACACCTTGTGAGTGACACAATACTTGGAGAGTAAAGTGTCAAAGGATTTGTTGAAAAATGAGAACCCAAATCACTAATGATGGCCCTTGGGGTGCCGAACCTTGTGAATATTTTTTTCTTCAAGAAAGACACCACACTCCGTGCTTCATTGTTGGGCAAAGCCACAACTTCAACCCATTTGTAAACATAATCCATAGTAACAAGAATGTAGGTGTTCCCACACGAACTCACAAATGGACCCATAAAGTCGATGCCCCATACATCAAAAACATCAATCTCAAGGATGGTGGTAAGAGGCATCTCATTCTTCTTGGAAATCCCACCGGCTCTTTGGAAATCATCACATCACTTAACAAGCTCGCTAGCATATTTGTATTAGGTAGGCCAATATAATCCATAGCGTAGAACCTTTGTAATAGTTCTTACCCCACCATGGTGACCACCATAGGGTGAGGAGTGACAAGCTTAAAGAATACCCAATTGCTCTTCTTCTGGAACATATCTCTGGATAACACCATCGGTGCAAATTTTGAAAAGATATGGCTCATCCCAATAATAATCCAAGCAGTCCCGTTTGAGTTTCTTCATTTGGTTTTAAGAGAACTCATTCGGGACAAATTCCGCTCACAAGATAGTTAGCCACATCGGCAAACCAAGGTATCCCGGTCAAAGACATGGAAATGAGTTGTTCATCCGAAAATGAATCATTGATCTCAAGGCCATCATGGGGTAAGTGGTCCGCCACTTGATTCTCACTCCCTTTTCGATCTATGATTTCAAGATCAAACTCTTGTAGAAGAAGTACCCACCTCATCAATCTAGCCTTTGATTCCTTCTTACTCATCAAATAACGAAGCGCTGCGTGATCGGTGTGAACGATCACTTTGGTACCCATGAGGTATGGGCGGAACTTTTTCATAGCAAAGACAATGGCTAAGAGTTCTTTCTTGGTCACTGTATAGTTGACTTGGTCGTCGTTCATGGTCTTACTAGCATAGTAGACCGGATGGAATATCTTGTTGATTCTTTGCCCCAACACCGCTCGTACCGCCACATCGCTCGCATCACATATGAGCTCAAATGGTAAGCTCCAATTTGGTGCGGTAATTATGGGAGTAGTAGTCAACCTATACTTGAGTAGCTCAAAAACCTTCACAAAATTATCATTGAACACAAATTTTGCATCTTTTTCCAACAACTTGCACAAGGGGTTCACCACCTTTGAGAAATCCTTGATGAACCGACGGTAAAACCCTACATGCCCTAGAAAACTCCTCACTCCATTGACGGAAGTAGGAGGAGGGGGTTTTGATATCACTTCAATTTTTGCTTTATCCACTTCAATACCATTCTTGGAGATCTTATGGCCTCCTCAACCATAAAGTGACACTTCTCCCAATTAAGCACCAAGTTAGTCTCTTCACAACGTGCCAGGACTTTGTCAAGATTATTCAAACACTCATCAAAAGAATCCCCCACAACATAGAAATCATCCATGAAAACCCCGAAGAAGTCCTCCACCATATCCGTAAATATTGCCATCATACACCGCTGAAAAGTAGTTGGTGTATTACATAGACCAAACGACATCCTTGAGAATGCAAATGTGTCATATGGACAAGTGAAGGTGGTTTTCTCTTGGTTTTCAGGTGCAATAAGAATCTGGTTATACCCGGAATACCCATCCAAGAAGCAATAATAAGCACGTCCGGCTAACCTATCCAACATTTGATCAAGAATTGGAAGCGGAAAATGGTCTTTCCGAGTCACTTTGTTGAGCTTTCTATAATCCATGCATACCCTCCAACCGGTGACAATTTTCATAGGGATCAGCTCATTGTGTCATTTGTAATCATAGTCATGCCCCTTCTTTAGGACACATTGTACCGGTGAAGTCCATGAACTATCAGAAATGGGGTAGACAACCCCAACATCCAACCACTTGATGACTTCTTTCTTGACAACCTCTTGTATGGCCTCATTTAACCTTCTTTGATGTTCCACGAAGGGTTTGGCATCCTCCTCCTATATAATTTTGTACATGTAAAAGGCGGGGCTTATACCTCGAATATCTTCCAATGTCCAACCTATTGCTTTCTTCCACCTTTGGAGCACCGCAAGGATGGTATCTACCTGCACGTTAGTTAAGCACGCGGAAAGAATAATAGGTAAAGTGGAACAAGGTCCTAAGAACTCATACCTGAGGTATAAAGGCAAATGCTTCAATTCCAATATGGGAGGCTCCTCGATTGAGGGCTTTGTTGGTAGAGTCTTCCGGTTCTCAAGGTCCAAGGGAAGTTTCGGGGGCTCATATGTATATGAACCCATTCCTTGTAAAGCATTAACTTATTCAACCAAGCCTTCCTTCTCATCCACATCATGATTCAACAACACAACTTTTAATGGGTTTTGCACATTAGTCACAGAACTTGTGTCTTCAACAATCACTTCAGTTACAATATCCACAAATGAACACACTTCGTTGCTATTGGGCTGCCTCATTGACTTGCAAACATGGTACATAACTTTTTTATCGCCCACCCAGAAGGTAAGCTTCCCTGCATTCACATCAACTAAGGCCTTCCCTGTAGCTAGGAAAGGTCTCCCAAATATGATCGACACCTCATAGTCAACCTCATAGTCAAGTATCACAAAATCTGCGGGAAGTATGAACTTGTCAACCTGAACTAGCACATCATCAATTATCCCCAATAGCCTCTTCATTGTCCTATCTGCCATTTGCAACCTCATGGATATGGTCCTTGGTTGCCCAATCCCTAATGTCTTGAACACAGAATATGGCATCAAGTTAATGTTTGCCCCCAAGTCACACAAAACTTTCACGAAATTAGCACTATCAATTGTGCATGGGATTGTAAAGGCACCGGGGTCTTCTAACTTTGGAGCCATGGAGTGCACAACAGCACTCACTTGATGTGTCATTTTGATCGCTTCACAGTTCATTGATCTCTTCTTTGTTACCAAGTCCTTCATGAACTTGGCATATCTAGGTATTTGTTCTAGAGCTTCAGCCAAACGCACATTTATGGAAAAAATTTCATCATATCAATAAATTTCTTGAACTGATTCTCATTATTTTTCTTTGCGAGCCTTTAAGGATATGGTGGAGGAGGCCATGACAAAGGAGCCTTGGCCTTGGGCACTACCGTTTCTGGTATGTCTTTTCCTAGACGGGTTTACATCAATTTGTGTCTCCTCCACATTGTCATCAATGTCTATCCTCGCTTAATCATTCACATTCTCATCATTCACTTTCAAATAATTGCTTGGTTTATCATCATCTTTCACCAACACATCATCACTCACAGTCTTTCTTGGGTTAGAGGTACTAGCAACTCCACCTCTACCACTCCTTGTAGTCACCGCCATAGCATGACCTGTATTGTTCTCACCCTTCGAGTTTAATACTGTATACTTGGTAGTGCCCCCTTAGGGCGAGTATTCAAAGCTTGAGAAATTTGGCCAAGTTAGATTTCCAAGTTGCGGATAAAAGTGTTGTGGGAAGCTAATTAGACATCAGAGTCGTCATTTTTCTTCATCAGTTGTTTGGTTGTTGATACATCGGAGGCCTTTGAAAGCTTAGCCCCCGATTCCCTTGATTATTATTGTTCCAACCCACTTAATTGTTATTGCCCCCCCCCCCAATTACTATTATTGTTGCCACCCCGATTGCTTTGGTTTACTTGGTTACCCCAATTTTGATTGTTGTTGTTCTCCCAATTGCTTTAGTTGTTGTTGTTGCCACTATTCCAATTTCCTTGTTGACCTTGATTTCCCCAATTTCCTTGTGATCTCCACTATTGTTGATTCGGAGCATTGCCCCGTTGACCCTAATAATTGTTCACATATTGAACCTCTTCACTTTGATCATCATATGAATCATCTTGATTGTACCCACTACCACTTTACTCAAATTGGTCCGAATTATTTTGAACTTGTTGACCTCGTTGCCTTCTCTTGTTGATCATCATATTCACTCCTTCCATGACATTCACTTGTTTTGGCCCTTGAACTTGTTGCAACTAAGCTTTGGCCAATTGGTTCATAGTAGTAGTCAACTCTGTTATAGCTTGGTCGTGGTCATGGAGCTCCTTGTGTAGGTGAATAACATTAGGATCACCTTGTGTCACATTAGCTCGACTTTGCCACGGTAGAATATTTGTTGGATCATGGCTTCGGTCATATCATTATTCGGACATTCTTTAACCATCGTCCGATACCTTTCCCAAATCTCATGAAGCGGTTCATTTGGCTCTTGTTTAAAAGCAAGGATCTCATCTCTTAGCATCGCCATATGTCCCGGAGAAAAGAACTTCGCGATGAACTTCTCGGCCAACTCATCCCAAATGGTGATGGAATGGTTGGGTAACCTTTCTAGCCAATCTAAAGCCTCCCCCCTTAGAGAAAATGGGAAAAGCCTTAACCGCAATGCGTCCTCTGAGACATTAGTTTGCTTGCTCCCCCAGCACGTGTCAACAAAATCTTTGAGATGTTTGTAGGCATTTTGGTGTGGAGCTCCGGTGAAGAAACCCCTCTGTTCTAAGAGTGTAAGCATGACATTGGTTATTTAAAAGTTGCCCGCCCTAATCTGGGGCAAGACTATTGCACTTGCATAGACTTCGTTGAGAAACACCCGGTGTGCTGCCCTTGGAGGAGCTGGGGAGGGTTTGGAATATTATGCGGTCGGCCTCTCCTTTGTGCTTGAGGTTCGGGTTGAATCTCATCTACATGATCATCATCGACCTCCTCCCCCAGTGGCAAATTCCCCAGGGCTTCATTGTTAAGAGCCATTTGGTACCTAAGAGCAATTCACACACAAATTAGAAAAAATGGAAGGAAAGAAAAACAAAACACACAAATACTCAGATATATAGCTAAAACCGTCTTACTCCTCGGCAACAGCGCCAAAAATTGATCAGTTCCAAGCCTGTACTACTATTGAGTAGCGAGGATGGTCAATGCAGTTTTACCCAACTAGGTCGGGATCGAATCCACAGGGAGTTAATTTGTTTGAAATTGGATTTATATCCAAATCTAGATGCGGATTTTGCTCTTAATTACACTTCCACAATTGTTTGGTTTGTTTTCTACTTCTACTTCTACTTTTATTCTATTGCATGAAATATTTGAAATTAAGTACAATATGTTTCTTGTTGATTTTCAAGGGTTTAAAGGGACTAAGGTAGTGACTTCCACCTAGGTGATATCTAACGGGTAACAAAAATTGAGGGCAATCATGTGATTAATTGGGGTCGTAATATATCTATCACACTAAGGTACTCACTCTATACCTCTCGCTAGTTTGCGTGATTTTTCCCAATTTGGGTTTCTCAAGTCCAAATGGGTATTCATGCAATTCAAGTGATATTAGCTCAAGTCGGGTATTACTATCTCTAGGTTTAACCCCTTAATTGGGGCTATCAATTTCTTGAGTTCACCCAAATTCCTTATTAGCCTAGTTTTCCTAGACTTAGTCCCTCTTTCTCAAGTAGAGACTAAGTCATAAAGGCATGAATCACTGTTTGCAATCACTAATTCCATAGTTCTAGCAAGAACTAGGCTAAATACTACTAACCCATACACATTCAAGCCCTAAAATTCAAGACTCATCAAATACCAATACTAGGGTTAAGTTACAACCCTAGCTATGGGTTTAGCTACTCAAGGAAATAACAGAAATCAAAGATGAAATAAAGATAAAATCCATAATACTAAATTAAAAGATGAAAATTTAATGTTGAGAAATAATTCTAGTACAAAATTTCCCAAAATGGAATTTGCAGCCATCTCACGTGTTTAGCTAAAACATAACTTAACCTAAAAATGTCAAAAATATCTTTTTATACTATGCTGAAATTTCCGAAAAAAATGCCCCTGCGAAGGTTTCGCGGCCGCGTAATTCTCACCACGACTGCAATCATGCTTTCACGACCGCGGTCCGCGTTTTTAACTTCTGGATCTTGGTTGAGCATTGTTTCGCGGGGCGCGTAATTTGCATCACGGTCGCGTAGGAGACTACCGCGGCCGCGTAATTCTACTGCAGACCCCACTCCTTGTTTTTGCTTGAAATAAAGAACTCTCTGAACCTCAGCAACCGCGATTCGCATAATTCCAACCGCTGCCATGACGAGACTTTTGCGACCGCGCTTTTCTGTTGCGAAGCTCACTCAACATTTGGCCTGAAAATGCACTCTTTGAATCTCCCTTTTGCGGACCGCGTATTTGTGATCGCGCATTTTAGGTCTCCTGGCCCAATCTTCGTTTTTGTTCCAGTTTTGACTCCTTTATGAGTTGATTATGCCTTCTTTGGCTTATTTTGATTAATTCATGCAAGCAAGCATATTACATTAGTTTTCGGGAATACCTTCACGCATTTTAGGCCCAAAACGCAAGTAAAAGAGAGCAGATAATATGTTAAAATCCCCACGTATTAGCAGCCTAAGACCAAGTTCACAATTGCGATGGCTTTGTCACATTCGCGACCTTCGCATTTGCAAACCAGGTGTCGCAAATGCGACACTTGAGACCTATGTACAACTTATTAATTGCGAGACTTAGATCATTTAGCTTATTTCCTCTCATCTCTTGGGTGATTTTTGGAGATTTTGAAATAAGATTTTCACCTAGCACTTTAAGGTAAGTAATTTCTACACAACATGAGTTAAATACATAGATTATGAGTAGATTAATATGTAAAAATTGGTGAAAATCAAGGGTTTAGATGAAAACCTAGGTTTTTGATAAAAATGAGATTTAACCACGAATTTGGTTATGAAATTAAGTAAAAATCATATATTAGAGTTCACGGGGTTATGAGTAACAACTTTTTTCGAATATTTCCGGAATCCGGGCATGTGGGCCCAGGGGTGAATTTTGGAAATTTTGCAAATAGGCTTGGGAAATCACTTTGATAGTTAGGATATAAACATTTAAGCATGTATTAATTATTTTATATAACTTTTGATTATCTTCGAGTCGTTTGGCACCAAATTGAGGATTTGGGCACTATTTTGGACCGAAAAGTAGGCCTTGAGACGATGTAAGCCTCTTTTCTAACCTTGTAAGAGGGAATTAACCCCATAACTGAATTAAATAAATATGTGTAACTATTTGGCCGGGGGGGGGGGAGCTACGTACGTACGAGGTAACGAGAGTCCGTACGTCGCTACTAATTATGCTATTATCCGGGTAGGCTAGGACCCATATCATGCTATACTTGCAATGTTGCCCTTACTTGATAACTTAATTACTTAAGTCATATTGGAAGTTGATAAGAGAATTGTAAAAGGTTAAATTTCACATACTTGAAGTTGTAAATGAGAGACTTGACTGTTATTGAAATAACTATATTTTTTTGAAGTATTTTTTGTTTGTGGAGCGGGCCAAATGCCTAGGTAGCATATAGATGCATCTATGGTTCGTGTCGTTCGAACCTCGGCAATGTACAGTTTAAATATTATGTTGGATCGGGACGTACGACCTCGACATAACTTGCGCATGATATATCTTTGGAACTATTCATAATTGATATTGTTTAAATGCCTTGAGATACAAACTGTTAAATGATGAAACTAGACTTGGGACTTAATAATTGTGAAGGAAGAATTTATTACTTCCTGTTATTGAGCTTTCAGTATTATTCATGGAATCCATGCTTAGTATATAGTTTTGATATATCATTGCTAGCCCATAGTAAGTGTCAAAGTTGACCCCTCGTTACTACTTCTTCAAGGTTAGACTGGATACTTACAGGGTACATGTTATTTATGTACTCATATTACACTTCTGCACTTAATTGTGCAGGATTTGAGGCAGGTACATCTGGTTACCAGTCCGACGCACATGTTTGATCCCCGCTACGAGACTACACGGTGTGCCGCCCTTCCGAGCCGTTCTGCAGTGGTCAGAGTCTTCCTTTTATTTATTTATTCGATCTATTCCATTTCAGACAGTGGATTAGAAATCTTTTGTATATTCTACTAGTAGCTCATATACTTGTGACACCGGGTCTTGGCACACACTAATAGACTTATGATTTTGGGTTGTAATTTTACGATTATGATTTCATTTAGCTGCTTTCATTTTGATTACTTAAAAATTCGTTATTCATTAAATTCTTTAAATTAAGGAAAGTTAGTTATTTGCAAAACTTATTTAAAATGGAAATCACTAGATTGTTCACTGTTGGCTTGCCTAGCAACGGTGTTGGGCGCCATCACGACCTAAACTAGAATTGGGTCATGACACTTCTCTTCTTCAGATCCCCTCCCCCTTTGTTCTCTCCCCCACCTCCCACCCTTCTATTCTTCATCTTCTTCTTCTTCAGATCCCCTCCCTTCCCCTTTTTCTTCATCTTTCTTCATCCCTTCTTCCATTAGATTTTTTTCTTGGTGTGTATTTCTTCTTCCATCATGTTATCTTTCCACTCTCTATGGCTCCACCATTTTTTCCGGTGGTATAAGATTTCAATTTTTTTTACGGCCCTTCCAAATTGGAGTAGAAGAATAAATCAAAATTCAAAAGATTAATTCTCTATTTTTAAGAGGATTTTTCATAGATAGATAACTTTCTTTAAAAGAGGACTGAAGGAGATGGTGGTACTCATGGTAGAGGAGCCATGGCAAGTGAGTTATTCTTTTAAGAAGATTGAGTGGGGCGACTTTAATTTTAATTTTTTGCTTTTCTTTTATTTTTTATTTATGAAATTAAAATTTTGTTGAATAATATAATTTTGGCATAGAATATGATGTGAATGCTGATTTGTCATTCACATCAAGCAAGTGAGCATCACACGAATCCGAAAGGGGTTTAAAAGTCTTGTTTTGATTAAGAGCCTGTTTGGATGGGCTTAAAAGCTGGTCTTAAAATCTTCTTAAAGGTCAAATGCTTTTAAGCCAAAAGGTCCAAATTAAGCCAAAAGTGATAAGTTGGGTAATTCCAACTTTTTTTTCTAGCTTAAAAGTCACCCCTCTTTGACCAAGTATTTTACATTGCTATCCCTGATACTTATGTATGATTTCCAAAATACCCAATCATTTCTTTTTCTCCTTTCCTCCGCCATTTTCAATCCCCGTCTTCCAAATTCCATAATCTTTTTTTTCTCCTTTCCTTTGCCATTTCCAATTTGTGCCTTCCAAATTCCATCACGGCCGAACTCATTGTTTTGTTTTAGTTTCTTTTTTGGTTCCATAACATTTTTTTTAAAAAAAGATTGCTGTTGAATCCCTCATTTTTATAAATTGGTGAAACTTTATTCTAAATCAAAATTTTCAATGAGTCTACATGTTAACAAAGAATTTGAAGCTATGAGACGAAAAAATATATTGTGGTGAAATAATAGATTATTGCATGTTATTTAAATAAATAATTTATATTTAGGCAATCAGTTTAAATTGAAAATGAACTAAATTATAATTTTTTTGTATATGTATTAATTTAGAATAAAATATTATCATAATCATATTCTTTATAGTGTTAACAACTTTAAGGATATTTCAGTCATTTTATAGAAACAAGTGCTTACCAGCACTTATTTACCAAACATTTCAATAACTTTTTTTAAGTTTCAGCACTTTTATCCAAACACTTAACTGCTTATTTATAAAACAAGTTCCAGCACTTAAAAAGTGCTTTTAAGCACTTATACTTAAAAGCCACTTCTTTTAAGCCAATCCAAATGGGCTCTAAGTTGAGGTGTCTGAATGAAACTTTATGGAGTGTAGTGACCGGGATAACAATTCGGAACAAATACAAGTGTCTCCTACGCCATTCTGCCTTAATATTAGTGTAAAATATTTGGATTTATATATTCTTTTCACATAGTATTATTCTATTACAATATTTGATGTCGACTTTCTTTCCTCTATTACTAATATTTACATGAGTTATGTAAAAATAATGTATTATTTTATACGAGATGACATGTTAAATAAAAATGCAAAAATAATTATACATGGACTAACACCACTAATGATAAACATAAACCTTCCTAAAGTAACTAATTGCAATTCATTAATCGTTGTGCTATTACACATGTTCTTTTGGTTGCATTGTATTCATATATTACATGTTATATATATCTGATTTGATGCCCGATTAATTGAAATTCATGTCATATAAGATCCATTAAAGACCTTAATTCTCGGATTATTATCCCAATATAACTTGCTTTAGCCAAACAAAAACAAATTGTATCAAAATTATACAAGTAGTGAAAAATGATTAAAAGAAAATAGTTAACTACTCATATTATCCACTAAAAATAGGATTTATAATGAGCATTTAAAAATGGGTCAAATATGGATAAGAACCATATTATCCATTTATAAAATGAATAACTAATGGATAACTGATGAGTTTAACTTTTATATTTATAAAACCTCAAATTAGAGGGTTACTTAAGTTTGGGAGATTAGGAATTCTCTCAAAAGTGATCATATTCAAGAAGCCATGAATAATATAGTTACACATATTATCCACCCTTAATTTAATTTTTATTTGTATTAAATAGAGGCTGAATAATTTGTCTATTTTTTTATTATTCATTTCGACCCGGCCATTTGACACCCCTATTAGTACAAGTATCGACGTCAACAAAGACGGGACTTTTCAGCAGCAGATATGTGTAGTACAAGTATATTGTCGTTAACAAACATTGCTACTTTCAACAAATTATTGAAGTTAACGTTAACCCCTTGGAACAAAGTCCAAAAAGACACATACAAAGGCAAACTTTAGACGGTCCAATGTCTTCCTCTTTCCTCGTCCCTTCTATTCTTCATTCTACTACTTCTGGTGCCTAACATTCTTTGAAATTAGAATCCCCCATTTGAAGATTTGCTTTTACAACATTCTCAGAATCTGACCAAAAAATTAAATAACAGAAAATAAAAGGAAAAGACCAAAGAAATTCATAGCTCTATCAACGCCCTCTTTCACGTTAGCACACCTCTCCTACTTCTCCTCCACCCCCTTTCATCTCTCTCTGTATAATTCACACACAAAAAAATCCTATATAGTGACCCTTTACCTTAAAAAGCTTCAATCTTGCCCTTTTTCTTCTTCTTGTTGAATCTTTGTTTATTAGAAAATAGAAACAATGAAGAATAGACATAGTGTTAAAGTATCTGTAAAATGGATTCCCATTTTCTCTATTGCCTTCTTCTTCATTGGAATGCTATTTTCTAACAGGTAACTAAATTAGATTTTGGAGTTTTGAGTTATGAAAAGTTTTGATTTTTATTTGATGGATCTATTTGTTTTGCTGAAGATTGTGGTCACCAACTGAATCCAGCAGTCAGCTCATAGCTCAGCATAGAAGGGATCAAGAACTTCAAGTTGTTTCTGAGGACTGTAATTCAACCAAAAAGGTTTCTTTTGATCTAAATCTAACCTGTGTTTCTGGTTTTGCCATGAGTTGTTGATTTTTGTATATTGAACTTCATTGTGGATTTTAGCTGCTTTTAAGTTAAAATTTGTCTTGTTTTGTGAATTCTTGAGTTCTTGATTTTGGAGTTGGTTAGGAGTTCATCAATCTGTCTGTTCTTTTCTGGAGTTTTGCTTTGTGGCTGTTCATTCTAATAGTGGATTTTAACTTCTATTAAGTACAACCTACTGTTTCTACAAAAAAATTGACTTATTGTTTGAAGCTAATTCTGGATTTTAGCATTTGCTGAGTTCATTCTGTTTTTGCAAAAATTATGAGTTCTTGCTTTCTGGGTATTGAAGCTAATTGTTGATATAAGCTTCAATCTGTCTGTTTTTTGAACTTCTTTTTTCTTTATTTCTGGGTGCTGAAGCTACTTGTTGATATTAGTTTCTGCAAGTTCAATCAATCTGTTTTTTTTTTTGTTTTTTTTTACCTTTATTCTGGTTACTGAAGCAAATTGTGGATTTTGGCTTTTGCAGATTGCAATCTTTTTAATATCTGAACTCTTTTGAGTGTTGAAGCTAACCGTAGATTTTAGCTTCTGCTAAGTGCAATCTTTCTGTTTGTAATTTCTTTCTTTCTTGATATATCTGAGTACTGAAGCTGATTGTGGAGTTCTGTTTCTGTTGAATTCAATCAATCTGCTTTGTTTTTTTCCTCTGAGTTCTTGATTATGATGATTGAAGCTAATTGTGGAATTAGCTTCTTTGAAGTTCAATCTATTTGCTATGTGGTTTTCATGAGTTATATCTTTACGGTTATTGAAGCTGATCGATGGAGGTTTAGCTTTGTTAGGTTCATTGTGTCTTCTTGTACTTTTTCATGAATTCTTGCTTTCTGATAGTCGAAGCTTATTTTGGCTTTTAGCTTGTGGCCTTACTTGACAAACTTATGCTGAATTGTCATAATTTGCTGGTATGCTAGAAACAAGGACAAGACAAGGATGTAATGCAAGAGGTGTACAAAACCCATGAAGCAATTCAGTGAGTTCCCTAAGCCATCATACTTTTGTTTTTTTCCCCTAACTTTCTATTTTTGGTACTAATGGTTGTAAGCCTGTTTTGGGAGGTCTGCTTAGATCATTGGACAAATCAATTGCTATGCTTCAGATGGAGTTGGCAGCCACTAGGAGTACACAGGAAATGAAGGTGGCTGATCAGTCTTCCAATTCTTCTCGTTCTCAAGATGGACCTCCGAGGAAAAAGGTTTTTGTGGTAATTGGAATTAATACCGCTTTTAGCAGTCGGAAGAGGCGTGATTCCGTTAGAGAAACTTGGATGCCTCAAGGGGAAAAGCTTCTCAAATTGGAGAAAGAGAAGGGAATTGTAGTCCGGTTCATGATTGGTCACAGGTATATGCTGTTACTTCGTTTCCTTATTGACATATGGATTCTAAATCCTGCATTTTTGCAATAATCTTGAGCTACTGTGTCAGTAGTTCTTAAGTTTCTGCATGACTTGGGTTTCCTAAACGGGAAATCAGAGAAAGAAGTTTAATCTTAATTGTGGATGCTTAACAGAATAAACTAAATTGGATTGAACATGCTATCATGTTGTCGTGCCTTTGCCTTTTTGTTTTTTTCAAATAGAAGAAACACGTTTTACAATAAAATAGTTCAGATGATTAATGCTGGTTGTTATTTGATGGACACAATAAAGTTTTAACCCTCAGAGAGAAATCGTAGGTGCTTTGAAGATGTAGCTAATTTTGAACAGAGAATTAAGTCGGACTGTATATTTTTATTTCACTTTTGGTATAAAGAGGCCTTAGTAGAAGATGTATATTCAGTTGTAGACATCATTGGGTCATTGTAGCTATTACAGGACTAGGTTTTTGGGTTTTTGCTTTAGGGATCCTGTATCTTTTGTTTCTCTTAGCACAGTCTTTGTGCTAAGGGCTACTTTCTCTTTACTTATATATAATCTGTTACCTTCTTAAAAAAAAAAAAAATTTAACCTTCAAGTTCTTCTTGGTGACAAGAATTTAACGACATAACTACTGTATTCTTTGTAAACGGTTGATTTAAAATGGTCTGTATATGAATGTTTAGTGTAACATATTGAGACTAAATAATAAGAAAGTTCTCTCTCCATTTGACTTCTGGAGATATCAAACAGAGAACGAGCAGTTTTGAATTCCTACAAAGAGCATTGTCTAGTACCTTTACTTTCAGTATGAGTGTCTTGTTAACTTAGTGTTAATACAACAACAACAACATACTCAGTGTAATCCCACATAGTGGTGTCTGGGGAGGATAATATGTACGCAAACCTTACCCCTACCTTTGTGGAGGCGGAGAGGTTGTTTCCAATAGACTCTCGGCTCAAGGAAAGTATAAGCACAAGTGCACAACAATAACGAAAAAGGAATACGGTAATGTAGAAGCCATGAAAAGAAGCAGTAACAACAGCAAAATAATAAGATGACCGAAGAAAAGAAACAACACGTAGTACTAGAAATCTAAGAATAAGAAAATGCGAGACTACGTACTAATACTACAACAATAATAAGTGGGGTCTGGTGAGGGTAGGATGTACGCAACCTTACCCTTAATACTACTAGTAAGAAAAAGAAGAACGCTCGACTAGCCAGTATCCTCCTACCCTAATTTACAACCTCTACCTTCCTATCAAGGGTTATGTCTTCGGTAAGCTGAAAATGCGACATGTCCTGCCTAATTACCTCTCCCCAATACTTTTTCAACTTACCTCTACTTCTTTTTAAATCCACTAGCCAACCTCTCACACCTCCCCACTAGGGCATCTGGGCCTCTCATTTTCACATGCCCGAACCATCTCAGCCCCGCTTCCCACATCTTGTCCCCCATGTCCCGAATATCTTCATTCTTGATCATATCTCTCCTAATATGCCCACACATCCATTCGAGCATCCTCATTTCTGCCACTTTCATCTTCTAGACATGAGAGTTCTTGATTAGCTAACACTCCGCCCCATACTACATAGTCGCTCTAACAACCACTCTGTATAACTTACCTTTTAACTCCCGGAGGCACATTCTTATCACATAGGACTGTCACCTTAGTGTTAGTATGTTGGTGATTTGCAGAATGTGTTTAAATTGCACTAATTTGATTTTTCTTTTTGTCCCATTTTAAATTTCAAAATTTTTAGTCCTCATTTTTAATATTTTTCCTTTTATTTTGTTCTTTGCTCGAATGTAGTTAATTGGAACCATAGAGAATGCTGCAGGTAATGTGAAAGCAGTTGATGCAGTTGGCTTCCGTTAGGGTTACCCCAAGCTCTATAGGGATGTTTGAAAATATCCGTCACCAAGTTTATGCAAGAGTCCTACTTTCCAAAGATGCCAAAAAGAGAGGATAAACTTTTTGAAACTGGTATCCTTTCTATATTTCATATGTAGCAAAAATAGTACTTAGGTAGTACTGAAACCATATATACAAGAGACTCTATCTATCACTAACACTCTCTATATTGAGTCTAAAACATCAATAATGGTATTAGTATATCATTTGTGTACATCTGATTACACCAAAAACTTAACAACAAAATAAAGTTTAACTTGATCTTCTGCACTCCATTCTCCACATTCTCAAAATATCTGGAGTTTCTCTCTTTCTAAATTCTCCACCAAACCAAACACAAGCAGGTATAATTCAGCATCTAGTCATGTCCTTTGCATGTAGTCCTGCTTCCTCCCAACTTTTAAGAGTATCTATAACTTTCCCAGGCATGGTCCAGGAGATGCCTTTGAGGTTAAGAATAATTCTCCATAGGTGAGAAGTTATCTTACAATGAAGGAAGAGATGGTTAACTGTTTCTACTGTTTCCCCACACAAAAAACATCTAGAACATAAGAGAGGCCTCTTTTCATCATATTATCTTGTGTAAGGATAACTTCCTTAGCCAATAGCCACACAAAGCAAGCAACTTTGTGAGTAATTTTTGTTTTCCAGATGTGTTTCCATGGACAATCAGCTATCTGCTGGTTGGAATGATTCATCCTTTTGTAAGCTGCGTTGACCTTGAATATACCCTTACTGCTGCCTTGCCACCATAGAACATCTGCACCTTCTTGTAATCCACTGAACTGTTCTAGTACACAGAAGAAATCCACCACTCTTTGTGCTTCCCAATCATTGATATGTCTTCTAAAAATGATGTTCCATCCTTGAGGTGTCCACATCTCTGCTATAGTCCTTTGCTGATATAGAGCCAAACTGAAGACTTCTGGAAAAGCCACATCCAATCTGCCAACTCCATGCCAATTGTCCTTCCAAAAGTCTTATTTCCATCAAATACTTTGATCTTGGAGTCATCCCTCAATTCACTCCACAGTGATCTAATGGATCTCCATAGACTAACCCCATATGGTGTAGTGACCTCCTTAGTCATCCATTTGTCTTCCGGTCCATATTTTGCTTTAATAATGTTTCCCCAAAGGAGCTGATCCTCCTTGTTGAACCTCCACAACCATTTCATTCTAAGAGCTTTGCTCTGAATTTTCAAGTTTCTGATCCCTAGGCCTCCAAATTTCTTGCCAATAGTAAGTGCTTTTCATTTCACCAAGTGATAACCCTTCCTTTCTTTGTTCCCATTTCATAAAAAGTTCCTCATGATGCTATCCAACCTATTGATGACCCTTGTTGGAATGGGGAACAAGGACATCATATATGTTGAAAGTGCATCAAGAACTGAGTTAATAAGAGTCACTCTGCCACCTAAGGATAGATATTGGGTTTTCCACCTAGCCAGTTTTGTTCACACTTCTCTAACACATTGTTCCAGATCCCAATTGACTTAGATTTAGCTCCTAAAGGCATTTCAAGATATATTGTTGGTAAAGCCCCCACTTCACCACCCAAAACAGCAGCTAATAGTTCTATATATGTGACTTCATTTTTAGGGTACAAAAAACTCTTCTTTCAGTTGATATGCAAGCCAGAGATTCCTTCAAAAAGAACCAAAATCACCCTGAGGTGTTTCAGTTGATCTTCTTCAGCATCACAGAATATGAGTGTATCATCAGCATATTGTAAATGAGTCACTTCTAAACTATTATTGCCCCTCCTAGCTACATCAAAACCTTTTATCCACCCAAACTGATTGGCTATTTTAATCATATGGTTGAGACCTTCCATAGCAATCACAAGCAAAAAAGGTGATAAAGGATCACCTTGCCTTAGTCCCCTTTCTGCTTTGAAGAATCCTGTTGGAGAGCCATTTACCAGAACTGAAAACTTGGTTGTTAACATGCATAATTTAATCCAGTTTATCCATTCTGGCCAAAACCCATTCTTTCTAGCATACACAGTAGGAAATTCCAGTTGACATGGTCATAAGCCTTTTTCAATATCAAGTTTGCACAAGATACCAGGTTTCTTTTGTTTTAGCCTAGAATCCACTGTTTCATCGGCTACCATTACAGCATCCATTATTGTCTAACTTTGATAAAAGCCATTTGTTGATAGTCCACCAATTGTGAAATTACCTTTTTGAGTCTCTCTGCCAGAACTTTGGAAAACAGTTTGTAGATGCTACCTATCAAGCTGATAGGTCTGAAATCCTTTAGTTCCTTAGCACCTTTCTTCTTTGGGATGAGAGCAATCAGTGTTGCATTAAAGCTTCTTTCAAAAACTTCCTTGTCATGAAAGTTTTGAAAAGCATTCATGATGTCAGATTTCACTATCTCCCAGCATTTGATGAAGAATCCCATAGTGAAATCATCTGGGCCAGGGGCTTTATCTATTGCACATAGCTTCAAGCACCTTAGCACTTCTTCTTCTTCAAAATTACCCTGTAGAGCTTCCTTATCCTACACAGTTAAGACTGGGCAGTTGTCGTAGTAGCATGCAGGTCTCCATTGAGTAGTTTCTTTTTACAGCTTCTGATAAAAATCAACAATTTCCTCTTCTATTCTAGCTGGCTCCTATGTTAGTTCTCCTTGTACCATCAGTTGATCAATATTATTGAATCTTTTATGTGCATTTGCTACTTTGTGAAAAAACTTAGTGTTCCTGTCTCCTTCTTTCAGCCATAGTGCCCTTGATTTCTGTCTCCATGAGATTTCCTCATTTTTTATCAATTGCTCATACTCCATGAAAAGAGCTGCCTTCTTGATAGTTTCTTCCTCTGTTAAAATTCTGTCTCCGAGCACCTCATCCAGTTCAGCCAATTGACTTAGTAGTTTCTTCCTTTGCTGTCCCAAATTCCCTGCCTCACTTCTGCTCCACTCCTTGAGTTTTGATTTGAGAGATTTTAATTTACAGGCCAATATAAAGTCAGGCTTGCTTGAGAAATTGAAAGAGCTCTACCATTCTTTAACTCTGTCATTGAAGCCTGCTGTTCCTAGCCACCAATTGTCAAATTTAAAATAGTTTTTGTTTTTGTTCCAAATGCCCCCTGAAGAGCTACTGGAGTATGATCAGATGCTAATCTTTGCAGTAGAATCTGTTTTATATTACTAAAACTATCATCCCACTCCTCAGAAATCAGAAACCTATCTATTCTGGAAGCCTTGTCTTGATTATCCCCTTTAAACCAAGTGAAGTTACCATCTTCTAATCGTAGATCAATTAGGCTCATGTCTTCAATGAAATCAGAAAATTCCACCATACCCCTTGTTCTCCTCCTACAATTCCTTTTTTTTTGAAATGAATCTTGTGACATGAAAGTCTCCACAAACAGCCCAAGGGCCTTCCATCAATCCCCTAACCGCCCCTATCTCATTCCACACTATCCTCCTCTCAATATAATTATTTGGAGCATATACCCCAGTTACATGGCATGAGAAATTCTGAAAATGTGCCACAAACTTGCAAGTCATAGTGTAGCTACCCATTTCCAGAACTTCCCCCTCCCAGCTTCTACAATCCCACGTCATCAAGGTACCCCCTCTAGTGCCACTAGCCTCCAGATGAGCAAATCTGATCTATCTACCCCCCCCCCCCACACACACACACACTTGTTTGATAATCTCTCTAATATCCCCTTCTAATTTAGTCTCTTGGAAGCATATGATGTCTGCCTTTCAATCAACTACCAAACTCTGCACTATTCTTCTTTTATCCCTATCATTCAATCCCCTTACATTCCATGATACTATTTTGAACTGCATGGAACCAGTGTAAGCATCTTCCCCCCTTACTCCTTTTCCCCTCGCTCTTGAATTTAACATCAAAAGTAACTAGCCCTTTTAGTTCCTGTTCCCCTTTGAATCTTGTCTTCTTACACACACTATCAAACTCCATCCTTGCTTGCTTGCAACTATCTACTTGTAGAAGCAATCCCAATGCCTCCTCTTCATGCCCCTGGAAATCTACCAAAGTAATTTGCCCAGCTTGATCAAATTCTTTTGGAGCCATAATAATGTCTCCCTTGCGGTAACTTGAATGGCTTGTTGTTGCTGAATGAGAAGAGGTTCTGCCTCTTCCACTTCCCAATTCTCTATTTCTCTGATTGTATTTTGTTGATCTAAATCCAAAGATAGTTCTTGAATTCCCCTGCTCTCCTCTTCTCTCTCCTACTGATCTTCTGCTGCCCTAATTAAGTCTAGAGAAGGTCCCCCAAGAACTGCCTCTGTTAAGGCCTTGTTTATCTCTGCACTTTTTCCATTAAAATCTGCACTTTGGGATTTTGCATGCGCCAACTAAAGGATCTCTGAATACATCTTGTGAGTTGGAATCTTTTAAGTCATTAAAAACGACTTGGGCTGCAAAGTCTGGCCCAAAGGAGTTATTAAAGTCAGCCACGTTATTGGGCTTAGCTTGCTGGCCCATTTTATGACCTTCATTAAACCCAACACCTGCCTCTCACGTGGACCCTTTTTAAAAATATTTCCACCTGTCACAGAAGTACTAACCACGTGCTTTCGTGTTGTAAAATCCCTATAGAGAGGGGATTTTTGTACTTCATTACAGTTGGTAGCCCTATTTGCCCGCTGGGTAAAGGTAGTACCTGGTTCTTGCACAGAATCTTCTTCTCCGATGCCTCCCTCTGCTAATTCGGGCGAGATTTCATATCTTGACTTGCTTTCCGGCCAGATTGGAATGTGATAGGGTGATTCCGTTACAAGAGATAGATACCTCTCTTGGTAGATTCCTCCCATTGTTCCTTACCAAAATTCTGGCCCACTCCAGGTGATTTTTGAGCTCTGTTTCTTCTTCAGTGGCCACCCATCCTCCACAGGATTCACCTATTTTTTAGAAAATTCTCTGCGACTACAGATGAAAGGGAATCCCTACTGCTTCGATCCGCGTTTCTTTGATTTCAATAGAATGTGGGGTACATCCTGCCATGGGATTCCACCATTCTAATCGCAATCTAAGCTTTTTCCAGAACCACTGCCCTTGTAAGGTCCTTTAAGCCATGTATCTATTAGGGAATTCAGTAAGAACAAATCCCCATGCATCTCATATATGTTCACCCCAATAACATTCTTCCAAGCTGAGGTTGACCACCTTCTAATGTCAGCAAGTGTTGGTTTTTCCTTCGCCTCTTCTCCAAAGCTTCCCACTGGGCATCTCTTCAAAGGCCCGTTGTCTTGTACCTTGACAGATTCAAGAATGTCAATATTTCCATTGTTGCAAGTCACCTCTGCTTCCCAAAGACTCCTATTCTGCCTTTTGCTATCTTGTACAGCCTTCTTATAGGGATAATTTATCTCAGTTAATCTTGGGGGAGCTACCACTGTCACTTCTTTGAGTCTTTAATGAAGTTGTTGATCTTAAATGTCATCTCATTCCAGCTTGCATTAAAGACTGGTTTAGGGATAATAAGTATTGATCTTCCTGCACCATTTAATGACACAGAATACTCATGTATCTCCCATACACATTAAATTTCCTGGTGCAAAAGTACTCTGTGGCCTGCTCTGATATTTTCCATCTCCTGGCCACTTTATCTGGTCCTTTGAGGCCTCTTTAAGAACAAAACAAATCCATTCCATGATCTTTCTGCTCATGGTCGATCTGCTCATCATCTTTCGACTTCTCTCAACCCATTCGTACCACTCTGTGTTGCTAGCAGACCACCTAGTAATATCAAAAGATTTGAACCCAGCATTGAAGTAAATCCTGTTCTCCCCCATACCGCAAGCTTGGGAAAAAGTCAAGAATGTAGAAAGCAACCACAGAATGTGATTCCTTGAACAAAGAAAAACAGAGAGGAAGGGAGGGAAATAGATTGTATCAGGAAAAATCGAGAAGGAGGGAAGGGAAGAGTAGAGAAAGAGAGATATCTCCTGTGGAAGAAGGCCGGAGAAGGAGAGATTCTCCCTCCTAGAAGGGAGGAGAGAGAAAGGTCTCGAAAAGAGTGCCTGAGAGCATTTTTTTGTTAGTCTCTAGAACAAAAGGCTCTTAGAGGATAAACTTGTATAGATGAAAAGGTGAATATTAAGTTAAAGCCAAGGAATTATATTCTCAACTCAAGCTCTCTACTACACCTGTCTCAGGAATCCAAATATAGGAAAGAGACGCAAAAAAATGCTCCTATCCTATACTTCCAGCTTACTCGGTTAGCAGAAGAAAACTAAGA